>NC_052944.1:32867685-33240322 GCF_013358895.1 Oreochromis aureus
AACCAGCATTTCATCTCCGAGGAAGTTATCCCAGAGAGAAGTAAAGCAAGTGTGTAAGTTCATCTCTGAATGTTTGTAAAGCGTTCCCACGTTAAGCTTAACAACCGATATATGGAGCGACTGCCTCTCTCTCTCCCTCTCCTGCCGCTACTTCAATCGTGAAACTGCTTAACGATCAGCTGATCGGCTTTTCTGTCGCGAGTCCGTCTCTCTTCTTTGTTTTTGGCCCACTTTGCACCAGAAAGAGGAAACCAGCGGCTGAACAACAGCAGCACGTTTAACCTTGATAAGCTGTTGTTAGAATTTATTTAATATTACTTTCTACACCAGGATCCTTTTCTCGTAGCTGACGGCTGGTAACTGTGCAGGGCGGATCTAGCAAAGTTTAGCCAGGGGGCCGATAGGGCATTAACAGGAAAAGGGGCACAAAGACATACTTTTCTTTCTTATTCTCATTTAAAATACGTAGCTTTTAATAAATAATTATCCGAATCTTACACCCAAAGTTTTAATCTGATGTAAAATGTATAGAAGTCCATTACTATATATAGTAACTGTTAAGTCTAATATACCCTAGTAAGCTATAGTACTTTTTCCTTTGGGAAGGTACCATCTGTGAATTCTGCAATTCTGTTGAAGAAAGATGTTGAATCTATTTAATTATTCTTGAAAAATAATTTGTTTCTGTGCATTTTTTTCACCCTGCATCAAATTAAAGTTGATTACATCGATTAAGCATCATGAGGTGGAGGGTGGGGGTGGTTCCTATTTTTTTTTTTTTTTTTTTGCTGGGAGTTTGCAACCCTATTAGTTAGGTTGCTTAATACTTCTGCTAAGTACTCTTTAAAATACCAGAATAGGGAGGATGGAGTAGGTTTAAGTTAGGTTTTAAGTTAGGTAAGGTTTATTAGATTGATCAGTGTTGCTGAACTATGAAATATTTTGGGTGCAGTGTATTTTTTACACACAGGTATAACAGAATAGCTTTAGTGTTGTTGTTTATTTAAACTTGAGTATGAACTTATAGAAAATGCAGCAAGATATTAAAAAAAACAGTTTTATTGATTAAAAAACACACTATATCGGATTCATATCGGTATCGGCAGATATCCAAATTTATGATATCGGTATCGGTATCGGACATAAAAAAGTGGTATCGTGCCATCTCTACTTTATACCAGATCCGGGCCAGACCTGCTTGCTAGAGCTGGCCGATATGACCCAAAATTCATATCTCGATATTTTTTAGCTGGATGGCGATATAAGATATATATCTTGATATTTTTTAAAGCCATAAAGTAAGAACAAAAAGAGAGTTCTTAGTCAAAGCTGTGTCCCAGATGTCACACAGGCACTTTTATTAACATACAGCATAGATGTACATGAAAAAAACTACTCAAAAATAAATTGAGTAGTTGTTTTGTGCATAACAAAGAGCTCACAATTGTGCAGTCAAAATGTAAACTAAAAGACGCTGAGCATAATAACAGACAGAGTTCACAGCTGCTCTGTTCCCAACTTCTACTGCGTGACTGACAGCCTGGAGTTTGAAATCCGCTTCGTAACCATGTCTCTGAACAGGAGCCATTTATGATCCTTATACACACAATACGGTAATATTATGTTGAAGCACAGTACGTGTTACTCCGCGAGGCTCCTCGGTAGCCGTAATGCTCCAACAATCCATCAAGCGGTGCAGCTCCGTAGCTTAGCAAAGTCGTACTAAAACATTTTTTGACAGATTGCTGAGCGCTGTGTATCACATAAAATCGGTTCGCGGTCATCAAGCACAACCAGAATTCATACAAAAGGCGCGCAGTCAACTTTTGAGAAAATGAAAGGATTTCAGGCCGTGCATGGCGTTAGCGTGGTTAGCTCGTTAACACGTTGACGCCGTCCAGCCCCACGCACGGGGCGATGCACAGTAACTCATTAACGGAGATTTGCCGTGTCCATCTTGTCGCTGCCTGCAGGTGAAGTGATGGGGGAGGAGAGGGAGTTGTGTTCAGTGAAGGAGAGGTGAGGTCGAGTAACGTTGCGTAAAGACAAAAGTGGACGAAAGAGAGGCAAACTTGCGGCTCCGCAACTATAATTATAACGTAACATAGACTATATCGATATAAAGGATATTGTCACATCTTATATCTCGTATAAAAATATATCGATATTTTTAAAAAACTCGATATATCGCCCAGCTCTGCTGCTTGCTATGTGGGAGGTAGGGCTGATAAAACACTGAAGCACTAAACAGAAGAAACAAACCCTAATAACTAATAAAAAATCAGAATTTACACAAAACACAAGATGAAACCAAAAGGAAACACAAAACGCTGGGTCAACAACCCAAGACCATGACAATAAAAGTTTTTTTTATTCATTTGCTATGAAGGTGAACTTGGTTAAAATTACTTTGTGCACATCTGTAGCTGAAATCTGAAAAAAGACAAACATGAAGGAGATAATCCCTGTTCCCGTTCAAGTGTATATATTTTTATTACATTTACAAAAACATTTTTTAAAGCAGTGATTACAGTCACAAATATGTTGCATTAATGAAACCTGAAATTCATCAAATGTAGGAAAATACAGATTCAAACAACATTATAACTGGTTAAATAAAATCTTGAATTACATATTAAAAAGCTTTTCAGCTAACTGAAAAAGACATTTTTAAAATTTACTGTTATTTTCATATTAATATTTCTTCTTTATCTACATATGCAGTCATCTGAGATTTTTCAGGTATGACTCATGGTTTACTTTTACAGTGTTTCACAGTAAACTCAGTAAAGTAAATATCCATAATGTAGAGTTCACTGACGGTCACTGTCAGAGTTAAGGACTCCCACTTTAAAGACAACAGGACCCTGAATGGTGAAGCCCAGATAGAAAAGCATAGTTGGCAGCTGTGGTTCAGGTGGTTGAGCTTCTGTTCTTGCCTTTATTTTCTGGTCTCCTACACAAACACACACTTCCTGTTCTTCATGCTCCTGTGACTCTGCAGAAGAACTCGGCTCTGTCTGGACCGGAAGAAGGATATCTCTGATTTCTGGAATGTGCCACACTTTCCCTCTGAGCCACAGATCATTGATCCGCCTCATCTTCTCCTTTTTATTTTGTTTATCCTTTAACTCAGCATCCACCTTCTCCTCCACTATTGCATCCAGCCTGGATTTGTGGATCCATTTGCTCAGTCCGGAGCCTTTTCCCAGAAAAAACAGTGGCAACAAGTAACGGCCTCGCAGGTACTTGGCATAGCCAGCTCTCTCAAACGTTTCCTCCATGAATGTGACATTCTGTTGCAGGTTGAGGTCAAACATGAGGTCAGCAGGAAGTTGTGCAGGTTCCCCAGGTTCTTTGTCTCGTTCCTCATCATTGTTCATGTCCTCACAGGCTGAGTCTGCTGACTTACTGTCTTTTGTCGCCTTTTGTCCGACTTCTTCATCGTCCTCTTTTTGTGGCACCTGAAGCTGTTTTTCAGGCCAAAACAACATCAGCACCAAAAGATAAAACTCAGGTCTCCTACGTCCTTCTTCTCTGCCCAAGAATCTGTGAATTATCTCTTTGAGTTCATTCACTGGGGTGAGTTTTGGAGAATCTGGCTTCTTGTTGCTTAAGAGGATGTTGGAGAGGATATACCTCTCTGCTAGTTTGATATCTTCAGCATTTTCCTCGTACGCAGCCTTCAGCCATTCTTGAATTGTCTCTAAATCAGACACAGTTTTTTCAGGCTCCTCAAATTTAGCGTTTCTTCCCTTTGACATGAAAAGACTGTGGTTCAGCAAATCAAGGAGGCCTGGAAAGCTGGTGGAGTCTGCTGCTCTTTTGTTTGTGTAGTGCTCATAACAGAGTGCAACATCCCTCCAGAAGTAATGTGGCTCCAAGGTACTAATGCCTGGTTTGGAGTAGGTTAGATACCATTCAAAAAAGTCAAACTTGTCTTCAACTTCTGTTTCTAAGTTAGGATAAATACCTACAGAGTTGTCTTGATGGAGTTTCTCAAAAGCTACTTTTGCCACTTGAATGCAACCAAAGAGGCCTCTGTTGTTGAAGGTGTCTGGCATGCTTTCAGCATCAACAATGTCCATCGTCTTTGAGTGTTTTTCATTCTCAGCTTTCTTCTCCACATCTTTAAATGCTTGGAAGGCCTCTTGTGCCCTTTTCAAAATAGTTCTCTCGTGTGCCCTTATTAAAATATCCTCACCAGCATCAATCAAGCGTTTCTTATAAACTTGTCCAAGAGTGTCAGCCATATAAGAGTTGTTTGGAGCTCTTGCAATCGCATCCTTTGCCCATTCTTCAGCTTTAGTCGTATCCTTCTTATGATACAGACGAGAAATTGTTTGAGGAAAAATAGGATTGGTTTCAAATTTTTCTGATGCACATTTCAGTACAGAGACAGCATGGTAAAACCTCTCTTGTATCAAAATATCTCTGATCAATTTTGAGAATTTCTCTTGGCCATTCTCACTCGTTTCTCTCTTTGTTAGCAAATCTTTGACGTATTGGGCAATTCGTGGTTCACTCTCAGCTCCACATAGTAAATGCATTAATCTTTTCACTGTAGTGCTTCTGTTAATCTTCAGAACATGCAGCAGCTCCACAGATCTCTGTGCAATCACTGGGTGAATTATTGTCACATGTTCAGGGACTGGACTGATGAAAAAGGTGAAAGGCTCCATTCGTTCTTCAAAGGGAGGGCCTCCATGGATTAGATCAGGTGGTCCAAGGATCTGTTGACACTCATCCATACAGAGGTAAGAATCAGGAAGATATGCATTCAGCAGCACCAACAGTGAGAACAGCTGTGTGTTGTTGGACTCTGGGTTTTGTTTCACATACTCTGTGCACAGTTTCCAGAAGTTATTACATACAATTTCTGCTTCCACGTCTTCACTGATGTCAGTGCTCTCAGTTTCTGCTGACTTTTGTTTCATGGCAATGAGTTCAAACTTCAAGATTAAGATGAAATTTATGTTTTTTTTTCTTTAATCCTTCTGGTACCGAAATCAGACACCTGGAGAAGTGAGGATGAGATGGATATAAATGATTTATTCATTTTAAAATATATATTCACCAAATAGATAATATTGTACATAATATAGAAATAGTATATTCAGTGACAAAAAGATCGAAACTAAATTTGGATGTATACAACTTCTGCTACTTCCCAAATTTGAGCTTATATACAGTATAATTTCATATGACTATTGCTTGAAAAATTGGAGCTCTGAAGTTTTCTGCATTTCAAAATAAGTCTCTCAGCTGTCATATGATAAGCACTTTCTGTTTAGCATGGGATGGCAAAAGCTTTTGCTCTGAACGACCAAAACCTGGCCTCCTGCACAAACAGTGAAAATACTGTTTACATAAGTCATTAGAATTTGGAAAAACAAAATGAGTTTGATATTCAATCTTAAACCTGTCAGAGTCAACTTTTCATATTAATATTTAAGTCTGCCTGCTAATTTGGCTGTATGGATAGTAATGACAATTGGTTGGTTGGCTTCTTGTACATAATAAAATGCAAGAAATATTTAAAGTGTAGGAAATCAGAAGAGAGCTTCTTTTCTGACAGTGAATGAACAGAGAGACTGAGACAAAGCCCAGTGTATGGTAAAAAGTTATTTTTTTAAACTCGTAGTAAAGGAAAAGGCTCTGCTCTAATAGAATCAACTCTTTTTAGGTACTTTAGAAATAAAAAAGAAGTATATTTTTACTTTGATATTATGTATTACTACATGTACAATTCCTGAAGTCCTAATAGTTAAGCCAGCAAGGAAAGAGATAACATCGACAACATAACTTTTGAGAACTGTAAGTTAGTAGCATATATTATTAGCAAAAAAATTGGTATTTTTTAGTATCAAGTCTTTTAAAAACAACCAACATTTGTTTTCTGCAAACTCACCGGTTAGAGCTCAAGAAGGTGTGTGGATGACTGGAGAGCCCAAGAATGGTATTTAAACAACCTGAGCCACGCCTGCTGCTTACTGCACATTTCCTCTCTTGGCTGTTGCGTTTATGTTCCACTGTGATGTCATTTCTCCTGAGGGATTTAGTATGCTAGTGATAACAACTATATTGCTGTTTGTCCATGAGTGAAAATACCTTCAATGGCTCACACGTTTCAGCAGAACTGAAAATGAAATGAAAAGTCCTGCTTTCATGTAAATGATCAGTTTACCTGCTGTATGTGTTTCGGTTTCCTGTCAGTATAATATAATGCAGTATCATTAAGTTATTGGTTTTATTATCAAGTCATTAAGATCCAAATCAGAGCATTCGTTAAAATGTTAACTACATGAAGAATGGACTGCACAGCAAAGTTAATAAAGTTTATTCAAAGAATGTCAGCAATTTCCTCCTCATCAGAATCAACTGATTTCGGTTATTTATTTTAACAACTTTAGTTTATTAAATTGATCGAAATTTCATTTCATTTTATAAAATCTTTTGAGCCCTCATAATTTCTATCGAGATGTCCACAAGCCAGTTTTATAATGTAAAATGTCACAACGCAAAGATTAAATCGTTTTATTTCTAAATCTGAGCAGCTGGTGAACATTAAAGAATATTTATCAGCTCAGTCATATTAGTTTCCCCATTTTTTGTTTTGTTTTTTTTTAAACAAAAAGCCATCATCATGTACTAACTATAGCAAAATAAAATGAAATAAAACAAATTTTGTTCATTTAAATTAGGGTTAAATTAAATTAAGTATAGCTGTTTTATACATACGGTTCTACATGGACACCCACATCTTTTAAATGAATTTATTCATCAATAGAGAGAGATCATGGAGTAGACAAACGACCACCACCAGAGGGGACTGTAAGCGCCATTATAGGTGCACTATCTGGATAAGCTGTGCTTTAAACAAAGGGAATTAAATGATGGAATAGTTTACCAAAGACAGTAAAGTTGCGCCCCCACATACTGTATGCACATGATCACTTTTTTTTTTTCCATGATCAGCTGCTTCTCTACAAGTGATTCAACAAGTTGTATTAAAAATGAAAGAATGTGTGAATATGTCATTTTCATTTCATTTAGAAATACTAGGATGTATTTTGAAACTATGAAGTTTACAGTGAAACAAAACAAAATGAGTAACAGGTTGGGGTGGTTTATGGTAACAGTGTAATCTGATGGCTCATCTTTCTATCTTGTTAGAGATTGATTCATTTATCTATCTTGGCTCACCAACCCATTGTGAAATTTGACACACCCTGCTCTTCTAGATGTGAATAAAACTGTGATCAAAAATTAACCTATGAAGGTTCATCTCACTTCCGGTTTGTGTGTTTGTGGTATGTACACCATACTTCTGCAGGAATGAGTTACTAACTGATTTTAGGTAAAAACCCACTTATTTAGCCTCGCCTTTTCTACCAGTTAACGCTTGCTTGATAGTTAGCTTAACGCTTATTCTTATCTTTGGCTTATTCTTAATTACTTTTAATTCATTTTTAATTTTTTTGATTGTTTTATTTTCTACACTTAGCTTTCTTTTATGCTTTTATATGCAACTCTTTTGCCTTCGTGTGTTTTAATGCCATTCAACCTGCTAGCACGTTTTGGTACCTTGCCATAGCCCTCATCCTTCCCTGTTACTTCATCTTACCCTCTTGCATGTTAAGCACTTTGGTACACCACTGGTTTTTAAATGTGCTATATAAATAAAGTTTGTTGTTGTTGTTGTTGTTGTATCAACTGTGGGATTCATATTTTTTAAATATGTTCAGACGCGGCAGCAAGGGGGGGGGGGATTATGTTTTGGTATTAATCTTTTCTGGTTTCTAAAAGATCTAGGACTTCTGTCAGACTACTTCCAGGTGTCTTGAACAGCTTGATCTAGTCATTGTGGCTGTTGCCTTCTTTATAACCTCTTTATTCTCCTCGATAGGAGACAAAGTCCATGTGATACCGTCTGGAGTGGCTCTAAGAATTTCACCATGATGTAGTGTAGGGCTAGTATATAGGGTATAGTGTTCTGTCCCATAGTTGTTATTTGGAAGAAAATTTTTTGAGATTTTGCACATGAGTTACATTTTAAACACATAAAAGCCTCTAATTGCTACAAATGTCAGAGTACCAATTATCAGACCCTTCTTATTCTGTTCACACAGTCACCAACACCTTTGTTGTTACCGCAGCTGTAAATAGTAGCTTCCCCAATGTCCTCAGACCACATCCACCAGTCTTTGATTCCACTCAGCTAATAGTGATGGTTCCTGCTTTAGAAAGGCCAGTGGTCTCTACAGGCAACTGTGGTCCTCCATGCTGTTCACAATGAGTCAACTTCAGTTCAAAGGCTTTTTGTAAAATTGGTACATGCTACGGGCCATTCAATCCTTATACAACTGTTGCAAGAGCTTGGTCCGCACAGCCAGCAATAAGTTGGACTCCTTCCTGGTGGGTGATGGGCTCCACCAGGGCTGCCCTTTGTCACCGATTCTGTTCGTAATTTTTATGGACAGAATTTCTAGGCGTAGCCAAGTGGCGAAAGGCTTTTACTTGGGTGGTCTCAGAATCGCATCTCTGCTTTTCGCGGATGATGTGGTTCTGTTGGCTTCATCTGGTGATGGCCTCCAGCTCGCCTTGGGATGGTTCGCAGCCGAGTCTGAAGCAGTGGGAATGAGAATCAGCACCTCCAAATCTGAGGCCATGGTCCTCAGCCAGAAAAGGGTGGAGTGCTGACTCTGAGTCAGGGACGAGTTCTTGCCCCAAGTGGAAGAGTTTAAGTATCTCAGGGTCTTGTTCACTAGTGACGGGAGAAGGAAGCCGGAGATCGACCGGTCTGTTGTGGTGAAGAGAGCTGAGTTTAAGAGCGAAGCTCTCACTTTACCGGTCGATCTCCGTCCCTATGGTCACGAGCTGTGGGTAGCAGGGTTTTAATAGTTTTGCAATTTTCATTAGTTTTTATTTTTATTTCGTTTTGACTTCAGATTTTCAATTTTATATTAGTTTTAATTAGTTTTTACCAATTGTTTGCTAGTTTAGTTTAGTTTTTATTTTTTGGAAAATCCTTAGTTTCAGTTTAGTTTTGATTAGTTTCAAATTCAAATCAAATTCAAATTCAAATTTTTATTTGTCACATACACAGTCATACACAGTACGATATGCAGTGAAATGCTTACACAACTGCTCGTGACCTAAGGAAAAAAGAAAGGGCTATGAATAAGACAGGAAATAAATATGAAAATTAAAAAGGGTAAATTTAACTAGGAAGGAATAAAATAAAATATATATATGAATTTGTTGAAAATAAAATAACTGTACAACACAAATTAGAATGAAGGGTAAATTTAGCTGGGAAGGAATAAGATAAAATATATATGAATTAAAGTTTAAAATAAAATAACTGTACAGCAAAATACACAATACACAGTATAGAAATATATAAGAATGTATGAAGAAATATAAATATATATACAATAACAGCATTTTACAAGTATTAAATGGAAATGGAGAAATATAATGTCCAGTGTTGTGCAAACCACATTGTAGGTGTCTTGTGCAGTGCAAATATGCTTAAAGTGATTAAGTGTAAACAAAGTCCAGACTGTCCAGTGTGTGTGTGTAAGAACCATATATGTGGGTCCGTTCTATGTGGTGGTGTGATGATTGAGAGACCGTATCGCCTGCGGGGAAGAAGCTCCTCCTCAGTCTCTCTGTGTTGGTCTTCAGGGAGCGGAATCGCTTTCCTGACCTCAACAGAGAGAACAGTCCGTTGTTGGGATGGCTGAGGTCCTTCACGATCTTCCTGGCCTTGGTCCAGCACCGCCTGCTGTAGATTGAGTGCAGGTCAGGGAGCTCGGGCGGATGGTGCGCTCAGCTGATCGCACAACCCTCTGTAGAGCTCGTCTGTCCTGCATGGTGCTGTTCCCGAACCAGGTTAAGATGTTTCCGTCAGGATGCTCTCTATGGTGCACGTGTAAAAGTTCCTGAGCACCTTGGAGGGCAGTCGGAAGTCTCTCAAGCGTCTGAGGTGGTAGAGGCGCTGTCGGGCCTTTTCACTATGGTGTTGATGTGACAGGACCATGACAGGTCCTGCGTGATGTGAACTCCGAGGTATTTGAAGCTGTCCACTCTCTCCACTGGGCACTCGTTGATGACAGGGGTCTGGTAGTTCCTCTCCTGCTTAGTACTGAAGTCCACTATCAACTCCTTTGTTTTACTGACGTTTAGAAGGAGGTTGTTCCTCTGGCACCAGGTCTCCAGATTCCTAACCTCCTTCAAGTAGGCCGTCTCGTTGTTATCAGAGATAAGGCCCACCACGACGGTGTCGTCAGCAAACTTGATGATGGTGGTGGAGCTGGTAGTGGCCACACAGTCATATGTGTACAAAGAGTACAGCAGGGGCTCAGAACACACCCCTGGGGGCTCCAGTGCTGAGAGTGGTGGAGGCTGAGACATGTCCGCCCATCCTTACTGCCTGTGGTCTGCCAGTTAGGAAGTTGGAGATCCACTGACACATAGATGAGCTGAGTCCCAGGTGCTCCAGTTTGGTGGTGAGTGTGGAGGGATTATGGTATTAAATGCAGAGCTGTAGTCGATGAAGAGCATTTTAACATAATTCCCCTTCTAGTGTCCAGGTGAGTGAGTGATGTGTGGAGGAGATGAGAGATGGCATCGTCTGTGGAACGATTTGGACGGTGGCGAACTGTAGTGGGTCCAGTGTGTCTGGTAGTGAAGAAATGATGAAGTCTCTGACCAGGCGTTCAAAGCACTTCATCACTACTGAGGTGAGGGCTACAGGCGATAGTCATTGAGAGAAGCAGGGTGGGGTTTCTTCGGGACAGGAACAATGATGGACTCCTTGAAGCATGTGGGGATCACCGACTGAGATAAAGAGATGTTGAATATCTCAGTGAACACAGGTGCTAGCTGGTATGCGCAGTCCCTGAGGATACGACCTGGGATGCCGTCTGGTCCTGCTGCTTTCCTGGTGTTCACTCTCTTGAAGGCTCTCCTCACGTCATGCTCAGAGATGACGAGCACGTTTCCGTGTTGGCAGTATCTTCCTGTCTGCAGCCGTTAAGCGCCGCTAGCGCTAGCATCGTTAGTAGTCCTTAGCTGCAGCCTCGAAGCGAGCATAGAAAGTGTTCAGCTCGTCTGCCAGAGTCCCGTCCGCGTTCGTCAAACCGGTTGTTGGTGCTTTATAGTCCGTTATTGTCCTTAATCCCCGCCACAGGCTCCTAGAGTCACTCTGTTGGAGTTGTGACTCTAGTTTCCTCCCGTAGCGCTGCTACTTTCAGTTATAGTTTTAGTTGTGTTTGCAATAAAGTGTAACAAAATCCCAGTTTCATCATATCAGTCATTCTCTTCTGCTTATCCTTGGGTATGTTGCTATTCCAGCTACCATACCCTGCACCCTGGACAGGTCGCCTGTCTGTCGCAGGGCTAACACGCAGAGACAGAAAACTCACGTTCCCACCTATGGGTTCTTTAAATAAATAAATAAAGGCAGATGAACAACCACTGATACCAGGCAACTATAAAATGTATATCTTGGCCCCAATGAGACTATTAACTCTTGCAGCACCGGGTGTTAAGGCAATTGACTCACACAGTTATGTAGATATCCCAGTCCTGTTGTCTCGGGATGCATCACGCTGCCTTGCCTGGGGTTAGCTTCTGTTTCTGGGGATGAGGGTTGGGCGTGCTCCCTTACCTTCTCAAGGTAAGCTAGGTTAGCCTTCTTGTGTGAGCTTTTCAAGTGCACTTTAAGGTTTGTGGGATTTTTTTCCTTTTAGAAATGTCCCTCATAATTTGTCTCTTTCCACTACAAGACACTTGCTTTATCCAAAACACAGTCATATTCAAAGTAATCCCAAATTGGACTCTGGCGCTTTCTCCAGACTTTTCCTGACATGATTCTGCGCGTGGACGGAGCAGAAACACAGACGACTCGACTAACGTACTTGCCACCTGCTGGCATAATGGGACACAGCAAGAAAAAAACCTGGAAACTAAACTTCATTTTCACCCTTGACTATTGTATGACACGCAAACATCAACGAAAACTAAACACATTTTTGCTATAAATTCAGTTAATTTTAGTTAGTTTTGTGAACACTCATTACAGTTTTAGTTAGTTTTCCTTTTTTTGTTTTTATTTTTATTTCCGTTAACGAAAATGTTTTTTCACTTCTAGTTTTCGTTATTTCGTTAGTTCTCGTTAACGATAATAACCTTGGTGGGTAGTGACTGAAAGAACGAGATCGAGGATACAAGCAGCAGAATTGCGCTTCCTCCGAAGGGTGGCTGGCCTCTTCCTTAGAGACAGGGTGAGAAGTTCGGCCATCTGGGAGGGGCTCAGAGTAGAGGTGCTGCTCCTCCACATTGAAAGGAGCCAGTTGAGGTGGTTCGGGCATCTGACAAGGATGCCTCCTAGGAACCTTCTGGATGAGGTGTTCCGGGCATGTCCCACCAGGAGGAGACCCCGGGGCAGACCCAGGACATGCTGAAAAGATTTTATGTCTCAGCTGGCCTGGGAACACCTTGGCCAGCTGGAGGAGGGGGCTGGGGACAGGGAGGTCTTGGCTTCTCTGCTTGGGCTTCTGCCCCTGCGACCCGGCCCCGGATAAGTGGAAGAAGATGGATGGATGGATGGTACATGGTCTGTGGACCACATTTGGAAATAAAAGGCACACACAGGGATTTTTGTTAACTTAACTTTTTGATAATTAAAAAAATAGTAAATGTTGTCTTATTTTTCTATCCATTCATGCATATTACAGAGTACAGATGATGCCTCAATCATATATAGCCAAAATTTGAAGGCAAAATTTTCCCAAGTATTTTATTATCTATTGGAATCTGGCATTTCATTGGCACTCTTGATGACATTATTTGGTAAACTGTTTAAAACTGAATTTGAATTAATGTTCATACACTATCTAAATCTACCTTTTAATTAGTAATTTATAAATACACTCTTAAAGCATGACTCAGGTATCTTGTTACCTGATATTGTTCATCATTTTTAACTGCATTTAATATCACCACAGACAATTTCCTGTTTCTTCTTTCAAATCAGATATGATATATCCATAGTTTTTCCAAGCCATACATCGTAGCTGGTTTCACTACCATCTTGTGTTCTATAATGCACTCATGAAACTTGGGTTTCAAAAATACTGAAAGATTTTATAAGTGGTTGAAAGTAAATCAAAAGGTTTAATCCATGCATGAAAACCTCAAACAAAGAGTCAGTAAATAGCATCAGTTTCTCTATACAAAAACTGAGCAACATGTTGGACATAATTATGATACTGAAAGTAGCTTTTATGCAATTAACCCCAAGAGAGTCTCCCAGACTTGTTCTCTAAAAACCTAAAGAAGAATTATGGATTTGATCAACTGGTCCGTTAACGAAACTGACAAACTCCTGGGCTTGGGAGAGGCCGATTGTCCTGCGGAGACGTTTGCTGCCGGATACTCGATGGTTGGTTGCGTATTGTGTCTGGCGACACTCTCAATGGAGGACATTGAACAACATCTACCAATTCGGAACCACGATAACAGAGTTCTGGCTGATTGGAGCTGGCTCAGACCTGGCTTATCGAAGAACAAGAAGCGGCTACAGCTGTTCAAAATCCCACACATACGCATGTACACTGACACAGACCTGGAGATAAATAAAGTCTCTCTGACTCTGACTCTAAGAATCACTTCTGAGTTAAATAAAAATATTAAATGGTACTATTTCTTTTTGTTTTAGAAAATAATAAAGAACAAAATCAAGACAATAATGAGTGTGGGGAATCAGAATCAAAAATTAGTACCAAATCAAAACATAAATATGAATAAAAGGTTGAAAATTCAGAAAGTTACTTTATTGTGCACAACCTTTAACATTATAGATGCCACATAAAAGCACAAAAATCATTAGCAAGGTAAACTACAACTACAAACTTGTTTTTTCTGTTGTTTGTTTGTTTCTTTCCTTCTTTCAAACTACAGGAATCGGCAGAGGAAGCTATTCTTCTTGCATTTTTAAAGCTCGTCTTTGCAAAATAAAGCACTTGGACAGCGATGTCCAAACCACTGTAAGGCACATTTTACAATGCTTAAAAATGATTTGCATCTATTATTAGCACTTGGATTTCAGTTCATATCATTGCCTTATTTAATATTGTATAAGTATAATATTGTATAAGTGCTACTTCCAACCTATAGTTTCCACCTAAATTCAGTGAGGTGAGACACAATCTTTAAATAATCTGTTTCCATCCATCAGCGCTACAGTAAAACAACATAGGTACTTCTGCAGTCAGCATCCTAGAAAGAGAAAAACATGTTTAACTTGTTTTTGATTTTTAACTATATTTCTGTCCACAAAATGATTAATATGTTTCAAATGAAAACTAGTTGAATTGAAGCATGATCTATACAGTCTGCAGTGAGCATCTCTTACCCGTCTTCTCTGTGGTTTCCAACTAATGCTGAAAGACACTGCCATTTTTATCACTTTGCCAGCTGAGTTTGAAATCAGCCACCCCTTGATCTCTCAGGATGGTCTCCAACTTAAAGAAAAACATTATAGAAGAAAAGAGCTGTTTGTCATACTTGTTAGATTTACCACACATAGCTTTATGTCCCTGTCATGCAGGTAATAATCATGATTAAATGTTTTAAAATCATGTTAAAAGTGAAATTTCATTATGTTTTAGAACAAAATAAAGAACTTTTGCTACTTTTGTTTACTGCTATTATTTTTTCTGTAGATATTTTGTGTTTACTGTTGTTTTATGAACTCTTGCTGCACAACCTGTTTCCCATAATGCGACAGTAAAGACACAAGGAACCTAGAATCTATGTTTGTACCTTCTGTAGGATTAGACTGGAGGCAGCGGAGTCAGTGAGATCCACATCAGACTTCACCTTCATCCTTATGACCATCTTCTTTAATTTGGCATCTGTAGAACACAAATAAAGAAATATGTCATTTATTATTGTGATTATTATTATTTTTTAACACAAGTTTTGATGCTTTAATGAAAACAACAGTTGTATCACACTTATAATGAAATTGATTTATTTAGTCCATTTAAGGAACTTACCTCCTTGACAGATAAATGTTGCTTTCTTGTTACAGTCAGCTGGTATCCATCGTCCCGTCTTTGATCCTTCCACTGAAACACAGTTTCCACTATAACTTCCGCCTCTTTTCCAGTACCTGAAGGAGGTCTTTGTTCCATCTGACCAAACCCAAGCATCTTTAAACAGACCAATCCACGCTTTGTTGGTAACTGCAGCAATCGCTACATTTTCCTTGTCTGTAAGCACACATGCCAGGTCAATGTGCTTCTGTCTGCATAGATCTTGACTGCTCTGCCAGGTTTGTACCTGTGTGTAAACCACATACTTCTTGCTGCCATCCTGCTGAACTAGAGATATACAAGGAGAGAGGAGTATAAAGGAGTTAGACTTATTTTTTCTGCCAAGAAAAATAGTCAGGTAAGTGATTTAGAGCCAAATTACTAATAGCAGAGCCATGATGTTTCTGGTCATAAACACTTGTTGGCCTTACCTTAACCTCCTAGGACCTGTTGTCCACATATGTGGACATCACATTTTGGGGTTGTCTAGACCAAAATCCTAAATTTTTCTATACAAGGACCTGATATCCACTTATGAGGACATTATGCTGCCACTGTTCTATCAAACTTTAAAACGAATCAGGCCCTTGTAGAGCAAAATCATCTCAAAAGATCTTCTTGATGCATTCTCAATCATCCAGGGAAGTAAATCTCCAAAAAGTTGAATCTGTTCATCTGGACGTAACGTTTTGTGGGAGAAACGTTTCGTCACTCATCCAAGTGACTTCTTCAGTCTCAGCTGACTGCAGGTTTCCCCAAACTTATAAACAGTACATTTGCATAATGACTGAAACCAGCCCACTGAAGGAACAATGGGCTGGGAGGTCAGTTCCTTAATCTTAATTATGCAAATTCTCATGATGATGTACACATCCTGGACAGGGAGGAACGCTGGTTTGAGCGGGGAGTCAAGGAGGCCATTTACGTGAAAAGGGAAAGACCATCTCTGAATCGAGGAGGGGGCCTAAGGGTACATCTTTCGCCATCTTACAATGCTGTGATTGCAGCCATTCCCCAACTCTCTGTGAATGGGACTCATGGCCATTGATCAGTGTTCTTTGATCAGTGGGTTTTGGTCAGTGATTGTTGATCAATGGTCATGGGAATTTGCATAATTCTGATTAAGGAACTGACCTCACAGCCCATTGTTCCCTCAGTGGGCTGGTTTCAGTCATTATGCAAATGTACTGTTTATAAGATTTGGGGAAACCTGCAGTCAGCTGAGACTGAAGAAGTCACTTGGATGAGTGACGAAACGTTTCTCCCACAAAACGCTACGTCCAGATGAACAGATTCAACTTTTTGGAGACAGGTCAAAAGATAATTATTTGTTTTTACATTCATCAGGTCCCAATCAGCCCAAATAGCATAGAGAAATTAAAAATGCATGCCATGAAAGAGTTCGGGTCTTAGGAGCTTAAAATATAAAGCGCCTTGAAGCAACTTTTTTTTAAATGATTTGTTGCTATATAAGTAAAATTAAATTTAACTGAAGTACAACTTAGGCTTTTACTGTATTATTTTGGTCAGTAGATCATTTGCTCTTTCATTAAGTCTGTTGGGCCACTGTGAGAGCCAATTAAAGGCTAGTTCACTGGTAAAAGGGGTTAAAAGGAGAAATATAAATTTTTTGTCGTTAAGTATATTTTCGAGATGATTTTCAAATACTGTTATGCTGAAAGCATATAATATAGAAATGTGAAATTCTAATGCGCTTTTTGGTAATTATGTGCTTAGATAGTTGGGAGTCTGATAAACTGGAAGCAACACAGTTTTTTCACCAAGTTTTGCAGTGTTATTTTAAAGTTTGATTAAACATCTCCTTTGACAGAAAAGTACCCGGTCTTACCCATGTTTCAAATGCCTGTTGCTGGACTGACTTCTAAAGGTGATACAGAAGAGTGAAAAGGAGCCGGAGTGCCGCCATTATAGCCACTAATCTACTGGTTTGCTCAGCCATTGTTTGGACGATGTTTGTCATTACTGAAATAAACTTGCTGTATCTTTGTTACATTAAAAAAATCCAAAGATCATTGCAGAATTAAAAATACCAGATATGTGGTCAGAGAACTAAACACTGGCTGCTTAGAAACATTTAAAAAAATTTTATATTTATTTTATTTTATTTTATTTTATTTTTTTTACTGGAATTCATCCTAAAGTTCACGCAAAAGCACGGAGATGAACCTGAGGAAAAAATACAGACCTACCCAGAGAATAACCAAAGTTGGTGTGATATTTTACATCCTTTTGGAAACATAGCTGTTGAGTTACTTCAGTCTGGACCAAAACTGTTGGAATCATAGGAGTGAGTTCTCATAATCTCACCGCTAGCAAATTATCATTTTGTGTGCTGGTCACTCGGTCACATTTTCATTTTTGTTTTTAGATATTATATAGATTAAATTGATTATCATCAATAAAATTTTCATATTAAAATCATGATCAATTATGATCACTCACAACAGTTTCAACTGTAATTGCAATTTACTCACTTTCATAACACACATAAGCTCTGGTTAAGTCACATGGAATATCGTTCCAGCGGCCGTCATCTTGTATCTCTGCGCACGACTCTATGCCATTATAGTTGTCTGGTTGATCGAGGCTCCATTTGGTGAAGTCTGCTCTGCCGCTGCCATCAGACCACAGCCACCTGTCGTTCTGTCCGTTGTAAAGTCCGATCCATGTGGCAGTCGCGTGACTGTCCAGTGTACTGACCAGCTGGTTTTCTTCAGCCATGTTATTTATGGTGGCCAGGTCAGTGTACTTTAATCTGCAGAAGCTCTGAGCCTCATACCAGGTCAGGGATTCATTGATAAAGTGGTACTGCACTAAAACACAAGATTATCCAGTCTTACACACAGACGCCAAGAAATAATTCCCAGTTTGTTCCAATAACTTTATGTCATCATTGTCTTATTAAATCATTTTTTTCTGGAAACATTTTAGAGGGTTGCCGCATTTGTGCCAACGCAACTTTGAGAGATGAAGATAAAGGTGTAACCTGTACTTCCCTCAGGGGGAGGGACAGGTTGCCACTCCATCATAGAGACACACCTAACCATTCATGCTTAAGTTGGCCAATTTTGAATCACCAGCTAAAACACTATGTATGTCTGTGGATTGTGGGAGAAATCCAGAGTACCCAAAGACAGTACACACAAGCACAGGGTCAAACATGTACACAAACTTTCATATAACAGAGAGGCCCCAAGTGCCTGGGGGATTCAAATCCAAAAACCTTGATGTGAAGCAATAGTAGAAACTGCTGTCCAGGACATTAAACAAACAAAAATCTTCTTTTTTTTTTTTTTTTTTAAATCTAATCAGCCAATCACGTGTCTGTATCTCAATGCATTTAGACATGCAGACATGGTCAAGATGACCAGCTGAAGTTCAACCTGAACATCAGAAAGAAGAAAAGGGGGATTTATGTAACTTTGAATTTTGCATGGTTGTTGATGCCATGTATTTCAGAAGCTGCAGATCTACTGAGATTGTCCCAAAGAATCATCTCTACTGTTTAACAGAGAATGATTAAAAAAAGAAAACAAAATTCAGTGGGACGAAGTTTTCTGTTGGGAAAATGCCTTGTTGATATACGAGTTCAGAAGACAAAGGGCAGACTGCCCACAAAAACATCCAATGCTCACTGACCTGAAATACATGTATACTAAAATATTAACTTTATCAATGATTGAAAAATGCAAAATGCAATGACAATAAAATAAAAAGCAAACAAAAACACCCAAAACAAACAATGATCATGTGTGCTTATTTACCTGTTTTACTGGACCCTGTCAAAACCAGTGCCATCCTGGTGGTAGTCATCAAAAGCATGAGGAAACTTCCTGCAGCCCAAAACATGCAGAATAATAACTTGCAGTCATCCACTGAATGCACAAATAATTCATGTTTTGGTCATTTATAATAAGGTGTACTATAAAGTTACAGAAGCAGTAGAAGCTGGCTAAATTATTTTAAAAGCAAAATAGGAAAACTTTCATCCCAATGACACAACTACAACTCTCCGTTGATATTAATGACGCCAATTAATTGAATTGATTATATTAATTAAAAAACTATAGAAACAGACATTATATATTATTTTCTATAGTTGTGGTATTAAGGCTTTGGTATTATCTTTATTATCTGCCTGAATGCAAACTATCATATCAATTCTGTCGTCCACTCATGCCTGCTTGTTTGTTTCCCAGGTTGTTTCCCAAGATGCTTTTTTTGACAGGTCATTTAAATATACGAATTGTAATTGATTCATTTATTCTTGGATGAATTTACAAAAAAGTGATTTTGTTTTCACTAAATTTCTTCTTCATATACAAGATTTTGTATATGAAGACAAATTAGTCTGGAAACAAGAAATGCACGAGCACTTTTTTCAATATACCAACTGACATTTTGAAATAAAGGCATACAGATTGGTTTTACTATATTATATAAAAAATGATACATAGAGTTAAACAAGTGCCTGATGTGTTCCACTGTATCTGATGTAGTTTATCTATGCACCTTCTGTAGATCTGAAGGTCCATTTACTTGTACAATATGTAAAGCAGTTTTGGAGAAAATGAAATGTATTTGGTTAAAAGTGCGTCACAGGAGATTTAAAGAACCACTGACAGTCATCAGGTAAGTCTAAGTGGAATGTAAGACATTAAGAAAATGTTACTACTATATAAATGTTACTATTTGGCTGAGGGTAATTATACATTCAAAAGTCATTAGGTTATTCAGAAAGAAATAACATGACATTACAGCATCAAAGTCAGCAAATCAGTGTTATATAGTCAAAGGATTCTTAAACCTGCTATATAAAGTTTACATACACAATGCTTAGACCACCTGTAATGCAACAAAAGTCCATTTCTATAAAAATGCCTTTAAAATGTATATACTCAATACTCAGTGTAATAGATGTATGCATTAGCGGTTCGCTCGCTAACACGCTAATGAGCTAAAGGTGCTGACGTGTTGATGCTGTGCAGCCCCACGCACTGGGCGATCTGCGCTAACTCGTTAACGGAGATTTACCATTGATGCGGTTATGGCGTTAACGTCATTTTAATGAGATTAATGCTGACAACACTAATGCATACATAACTTGGATTTAAGTCTTTAAGTCCTTTGACAAACCAAGTACACCCCATGATTAAATAAAATGGCCTGGCACTGATACGGCACCGTTCTAAATGATTTACACCAATCTATGCTGTGGAGCCGTAGCTGTCTAAATTAATCTATCTTGCACTCAGCTGTTACATCGACAACGACATCTCTGCACTGTCTGCACACGAGAGCTTGACTGGTGTGATAGACGAAAGAATCCATCTATCTTGTGCTCAGATCTAATTCTAAGCACCATTTTTAGGATTCCATGATGGTTCTTCTACTTGTTCCTCTTCTTTTTTACTGCTTCCAAGGTATTCACTAAGCATTCGGTCAGTTGTGGCCATGATATTTCATCCTGGGTAGTGGTTCTGACACTCACTAGTCCTAGGCCTCCTTCCTTCTGCTGAGCATATAGTCTCAGGGTGATGGATTTAGGATGAAACCATCCAAGGACTTTTCTTGCCTTGATGGCCTCTAATGTTGTTTTCCACATTCACATGGAATTCCCGGTGAAGTCTCTTAGTGTCCTAAAGCTCTTGTACAGTTTGAGGCATTCCAGAATCCAAGTGTGTCCTGTATGACTGAGATTTTATCTGGATCAGTTTGCAGGTGCACCAGTCTAAGCCAAGTTGCCAAGACCTTTTTCTTCTGGAAACAAAGAAGTGTTTCGTTGCTTCTGTAGAGTAACTTGTTTTTTAACTATAGTGGATGCATTCTGGGTGCATTTGCACTTTAGTTAGCACTCCACTCTTTAGGAAAACATTTACACATACTTGCATAGATACGTTCACTAAAAATTTATATATTTATTGATTATTTATAGAACATTATAATGATTTGTAATAGTGTCTTCGAGGGACTTGAGCAGCTAATGAGTGTATGGTGGAACAGATCCTGCAAAATGAAGAGATAATAGTAGCCACAAAAGTAATTCACTATTGTGGTTTAGTTAAGTGTGTCTGTATTTGTGCAATTATTGTAAATTATGGGTACTGATTTTTAGAATAAGTATGTTTGTGGTGTAGTGATCACTCACTTTTTTTCTTCTTTGTCTTATCAGGGTGTTCAGGCAAATGTTTCCCGGGGGGGTCGGAACACTATTTAAAGGATCCAGAAGAGACCGAGGAGGAGGAGGAGTTGTTACTTTGTATTTGTAGGTTTATGTTTTAAATATAAATATAGGGTTATTGATAGACTAGGGTCTAATTGTTTTGTTAAGTGTGGACACACCCCTGGCAGGTTATGACGCTTTTTGTTTTCCTGCTGGTAGAGGTTGGTAGAGTGCTCTAGAGTTGCCATTGTATGTTGATAAACTGAAATTTTGATGAATAAAAAAATAACAAACTTGGGCTGTACTGAATTGGGTCACTACCTGCAATTATTGGAGCCTTGCTACTCCGTAGCCATTCGTGACACTTTTCCAGCAATCAGTCATTCTTAATTTGCCCTGCTTGGTTTCATTAAAATTGAGTGTCTGCTGCCATATGATATTCAGTTGAGTCATCAACGCATTATATTTTTGAAAGACTTAGTCTTAAAGGCCATAGGGGGTGTAGCTGTACTCAGTTACCTGTTGAATGTGACATCGTGGTCTCTGGAGTCCTCGCCTTAGTCGTCAAAAGCCCAAAGAACATTCCTGCAATTCACAGAAAGAATTTGAATATGGCTGAAGTCAAATGCAAGAATTTCTTTGAATGGAAAATTATCCTTATTTGTTTAGTCTCAAAGCCTAGAAGGCAGATAATTGTTGTGTCATACATTGCACTTACAATATTTACTTAAAAATATAACTATGAATAAATTCAGAAAAATACATGGTAATTTATTATTTGATAATCAAATGGTTTACAAAAGCACCATAAAAACAATGAAGCCATTGAGCTTCAATAAATTTCCTTTGTTTACATGTTGTGATCAGCTGACCGGTTGCTCTTTGTAGATTTACACAACTGAATTCAAGTTTCACAGATATCTTGGCTGATTTCCATTTGTTACACTAACAGTATACTGTATACAAAGACAGTATACAGCTGGTATAAAAGTGGAATTCACTGAATTCCACTTGTGTCTGTAATAATATCTGTAACCATCAAATTAATCTACTACAGTTGATGTAAACCACCACCGACCATGGGCACCACAGTCACTGTTACAATAAATTCACCACAGTACAACAAGCTAAGCTCTTTCCACCCATACAAACTACTGAGTAGTTTCATGCAACATGAAAGTAACACATAGATAGCATAGCTGAGTTTGTTTTGTGGGAATATCTACTATGTGATCAGTTCATTTCAATTCCATTTTATTTATACTGCGCTAATTCACCAAAACAGTTGCCTCAACAGGATTTATATTGTAAGGTAGAGCCTACAATAATACATACAGAGAAAAACCCAACAGTCAAAATTTCATATAAGCTTTAAATTTGCAGTTTATCAAGCGTCACTCAGCTGTTCTTGCTATAACCTTTCCTGTCTCTCCTATCCTGTCTTTTCTCAAATCTCCCTGTGTACAGCCGCTGGACCTTAAACTGACAACACACTGTGTAATAAACTATACACAACAGTTTGTGTGTTTGCTAATGTTTGTTAAAAATGTTAAATTTGAAATGACCTGACACTTAAAAAAAGGTCACTCCCTATATGCGCCCTCCTCTTCTGTAGGGCGGGCTAGATTCTGAATTTACAGATACCTGCAATCTTTCCGGCCCACTTTGAGTCCCAGATATAAGCGTTAAAATGAACCTAAAGTAACAAGTTGATTTTAAAAATAGAAGAAGTAAAAACATACCTGTATATTTGCTTAAAAGTGTAGGGAGTAAAGGCAAAAAGTTGTCACAAAAACAAATACTCAAGTAAAGTACAGGTACCTGAAAAGTCGACAGTATTGAAGTATTTGTACTTCTGAGTATAATTATAATTGTAGGTTTATGTTCTAAAAATCTTACGAGGATACTTTCCAATTTTGAAAGCCAAAAATTAAAGTAAAACATTAAAATTAAAAACAACTATTACTACTAGTAAAGCAACTGATAGAAATAAATAAATATTTGTACATGTAAAAACAAATTTATAATCAAAGTTTAGAAAGTACCTGATCTGATGCGTTGTGTACCCTGTGGCTTCCGTGTAACATCTGTGGTGCGACGTGCCAAAACATTCACACCGTATGGAAATCCATGACAGTGAGATGGATTTGCATGCTCTGATGTTGTTGGTAAGTGCATTGTCAGGTAACCACTAAACTAAAGGTTAACACAAGTTATTTTAATGTGGTCAGACCGCATCTCCATAAAACTCCATGGTAACTTCTGAATTCAACATCCTGTAAAGACATTTTTAAATGTCTTTATGCAATTTTTTTAAAGTAAAGGCTTGTTGACTTGCATTGTGGTTTGTTTTCTCTACAGTGAGCTACTTGTACCGGCTACTTGGTGGTCTCCAATTGTTAAGGACGTTGAAAGGAACGTCTTTATTCGTCATCTCGCCAGTAGAATTTTAAATCAATCATCCCTTGATCACTCACTTGAAAAACATGAAAGCAGAAAAACAGTTTGTCATACTCTCCACAATTACTACACATAGCTTCAACTGTGGTGTGTAAATCATTTTTAAATCATTATTTTGAATATGATTAGTAATTTCAATGTTTAATTTATACAAAATACATTTTCCAAAAAACCTAATGTATAGAAATAGACTTGGGAGTTCGGCAAGAGCAGACAGTAATATCTGAGGGACGAGTTTGGACAAGCTTTTGGTCATTAATAACAGGCGGTCCTGAGCAGGGCGAATGGGAGTTTATCCTCAAGTTGCTGTTTTGAGAAACCTGTGACAAAAACACTCTTTTATTCTTAGTGCTTCTGATATGCATGCACGGCATATCACTGGGCTTCTGTCTGCACAGATCTCTCCCAGCTTTGTTAGTGAGAGTAATGCACGTACTGATACTGACTGCAAATCAGCATCAGTTTTGTGTGCTAGTCAGCTGCAAATTTTTCTCCCTTCTGTTTTTGAAAGGTGCTGTTTATTGTAATTGCTGTTTTTATATTTGCATGATTTTACATTTGGTGCAAAAATCACATAACCATTTACTCACCTTCATAACACACATATGCTTTCGTTATTCCACACCACTCATTGCCTGCAGAATTGTTTGGTTCACGTTTGCACATTTCGTCGACAATAACACTAATAATACTAATACTATAATACTGGACTTATTTTTCTACCAAGGTTTGAACTTTGAGAGTGTTTAAACAAGAGAGAAAAGTGTGAAAATGTTCATGCTTGTCTGAGAAAAGTGTATAAACTGTGCAGTGAGGGGTTTTACGGCTTTAAAACATCTATAATAATTGTAAAAAATAAAGTTGGCTATGGATTTCACTTATCGCAGATTATTTTTAGAACTGAACTCTCGCGATAAACGAGGGACCACTGTGATCGCCACAAAAAACCCACAATGCTCTTAATTTGAGAACAAAATGGAAAATGGTTGGATTCAACGAACATTACTGTTTCGGGGTATTTGTAACAGATTATTTTTCCAGGCAACTTCCATATACTCTGCTTTTTGCCTACTTGCACCAATTCATTTTGATCAGAGAATAGAACTCCTGAGACTAACAGCAAATCCCATCATTACATTTGTCAAAACTGTAAAAAGTAGTAAAGCCCTGTGAACTCATTTGATTTCGTTCCCAAAAGAGGAAACTAATTTATTGATCATTTATTTACATTTTTGTTTCACTTTTGCCCAACTGTAATATAAAGAAATCCAGTCAGTGTGATTATATGTGTAAAAAAAAAGAAAGAAAGAAAGTCTCAGTCTCAGCTTTTTTTTAATTTGTTGACTAGATTCCCGATCTTCGATGCTTCGATAAGAAAGATAGTTATGTCTGTAGTCTAATGTACATAAGAGAAACTATTTTATTGCATAAAATACCACTTTTCGCATCAGTTGATTGCAGTGCTCGGTACACTCAGTCAGACAAGGAGTAATGCGTTTCTGACTCCAGCTTGTCAGTTCGGTGAACCACCGAGCATCATGCCCACCCTGTCCAGAGTAAGGGAGCAACACTGCAGAGACATGATGGAGCCTCTATGCAGCCATCCCAGCACCCACCATACAACAGCATGCTATTCCTCATGAAACCACCCAGAGACGTACAACAGGTCTGATCCCATGAGCAGCAGGACAAGGAGAAACAGAAAGAGTCAAAGAGAGCTTTCGCAGTGGTCTGAGTATTGGTCAGTCCAATGTGCTGTCAAACAAATCTTTTTTATAGCAAAAATGGCAAAGAGAAACGACTGATAGTAGTCAATCATAACCACTAATGAGAAGTTAGACCTTTGTCATGTCAAGTTAAAAGGCATTTACATAGAACATTGAGCAGCACTTATTAAAAGATTTTGAGTGAGTGTGTGTGCATATACTTGAACCTGCATGTATACTTTTTACCAATCCAAAAAATCCAAAATTGGATTTACCTGCACAACAGTTTTATTATCCATGGCTTCAAAATATAGAATAAATAGTCTGAAAACAGCACAACACAAAACAGCATCCTTTAACAGTCCCATCCTTTAAGTCATGTAAAATTGGCTAAACTACAGTGTAACCATTTAAAACAAAACCAGATACTTCATTTTTATTAATATTCTGTTAATGAGCACAGTAACAAGCATCAAGAGTTATGATTTATAACCAAAGTTATAAAAGTACCTGATATGGTGCCATACATCTGCTGTGTTTTGCCTGTGAATCCTGCTGTGGAACTGAAGGTCAATTTATTCATACGCAATGCAAAACAATTACGGAGAAGAGTTAAGGGAATTTGGTTACCACTTCCTGGCCGACTTCCTTGTTGTCATTCCTAATTGCTTCCACTTTATTATAATACTACAAACTACAGGGGTTTTACCTTAAAATATAAAGCAGCTTTAGGTGACTGTTGGTGGTATATAAATAAAACTGAACTGAATTTCATGTAATTAAATTTCACTGAACAGTTGACTATGGAATATTTAGTAGTGACTAAATTTCACGGCTACCATGCTGGAATCCACTGAGCTCCTGAGAGCAAGCCCTTCTTTCACAAATGCTTTTAGAAGCAAGGGCTTCATTTGATACACCTGTGGCTGGAAGTGACTGGAAAACCTAAAAAATTTTTTTTGCATGGGTGAGTGAATACTTTTGGCAATATACTGTATTTTCAACCCCTCATAGTACCATATGAACCCAATGGAGCACTTTGCTCTTAGACTGCAGGATTACTTGTGGTTTCTGGGGTATTTAAAAGTAGAATGGGAGGCCAAACCAGTTCCCAGTTTGGATTTGGGAGACAGACATCCTCTCTACTTTTAAGATTAGGCTCAAAACGTGTTTTTTAAAATGCATATATTTTGAGCTGGATCAGTTGAGCTCCCTTAATTAAGCTGCAGTACACCTTCCACTCTCTATGTGTTTATACAACACTCTGCATTTAATCGCTGTTATTCTCTTGCACTGTGTGTCTTTTGGCCTTACTCCCTCCCCTCACCCCCAACCAGTCGCTGCTCCTCCCTGCTTCTGCCTGAGGTTTCTTCCTGTTCAAAGGGACTTTTTCTTTCCTACTATCGTAAAGTGCTTGGTCATAGGAGGTTGTTTGTTGGGGTTTTCTCTCTATTATTATAGGGTCTATTAGATGCATTGAGGCCAATACTGTAGTGCTGTTGTGATTTGACACTAGAAATAAAAAAGGAATCGACCCGTATTTACTTTAATCTCCTGTTTTAACTTTAAGTAAAAGAATGATCAAGCCCAAGAAAATGCACTTATTTACATGCAAGTCCTTATTTGCAAATGCAAATTTGAAAATGCCTAAGATTACAATAATCTCAAAAGTGTTTCTAGTGTGTTGTTATTCTGCCTTTCTTTCTTCTTGTCATTTCCCTCTAGTGTGCATAAACAATTAAAGACCACACTGAGTTTATGAACCCTTCTTAACTAGAGGTGCATGTTTAATTGAACTTAATCTCCTGTTTTAACTTTCAGCAAGAGGATGATCAAGCTTAAGATAATAGTTTTATTTACATGCAGGTCCTTATTTGCACATGCAAAAGTTTAATATTTAGATTTATTGCAAGTGACTATTAAGATTACTGGATTGTCAAAAGTGTTTTTAATGTTATTCTGCTTTTCTTTCCCATGTCATTACTCTTCAGTGTGCAAAGTCAAGTTGAGTTCTTGAAACCACTGATGAGACTGATGTATAACCACACTTGGATATGCATTTTCATACATGTAAAAACGGCCACGCACACGCACACACACACGCACACACACACACTGGTGACTGACTCCATCTAGTGGTGAATAATGGAACAGCGGTGTAGAAAATCATAGTAGTCTGTGTTTCTCTTCTGTACAACGATTATTACTGTCACAAAAATCCGCACGTTCATTATATTTCAGTATGACAAAAATTACATTCAAAGCCAAAATTATGCAACAGTCCAGAACAAGCTCCATAATATTTTCCACTTCATTTTTATTGTTAGGCTAATCAATACCTGCATTACACACTATGAGAAGAATTTAGATTTCAGTCAGATCTGAGAAAAGCCACACCAACAGTGCAGGAGATTAATAAGTACAGTGATGAGTTTAATGTTAAGTGGAGGTGACTTCACAAATGTAAAAATGAATCCCTCTCAGTATATTGTAGATTAAATTCATTGAAAACCCACAGAACAGAATCTGTAATATGCCTCTGTTTAAATGCAGACTGAAATTTTTGCATCCATTTTTTTTCTTGTGAAAGGTTTTTACCCCTCAGCTGTAAAAGGCTGATGGGGTTTTGTTGTCACCCTACCAGGCAGGCAGATGGGGTGGCTGGTGGCGTGGACACCCAGGTTTCTGAACATGATAACTTGAGAATGACGTTGCATAGGATCTTCAAAGTGATATCATAGTTACGTGTACAAAATGTTTCTGACGAGTTTGAAACCTAGTGACGTTGAATTGAAAGTCAAGCACAGAGGTCAAGTTTTCTGAAAATTATGTAAACATGATAACTTTGGAATAAGTATTTTTAAATTCATCACTTAGGTGCAGCTACTAAAAATCAGGAATGATTTCAAATCCCAGTGACCTTGAACTGGTAGTGGTGCAAGGTGGTAGAAACTTACTAATCTGGGCTTGTTTTGTTTTCAGTTATTGAGTCATCTATGAACCCCTCCAGGCCAGGTTGTATAAGGGTAAAGTTGCACACAGTAAAAGAATGATTTGTCAACTTAAAACTTAAACTTCATCCTTCAAATGTACTGCAGCTCATATCACTGCACTGCAGGTTGGTTGTGCTGGTGTGGTGACTGGTGCCTGTGTGAAAGTCTGAGGGGAATAACAGAGGATAGAAAGATCTCTGTAAATGAAGTGAGATAATCTTCCAAAACTATTTTTCATTTCTGGTTATAGTATAACATTAATAATGTAGAGAAACAGCAAATCAGTCAAACTAAAACATCAAATACAGCCACTGTAGTAATTTAACATTTGTATCTAAATAAACTAACTAAAATAAAATAATTAAGAATACAAGCTGTAGTTTTATAAACTTCATCATAGCTGTCCTGCTCCTGTGGTCAAAACTTCTCTGTGGTCCTCTTTTAGAGTAAATCGCTGTTCTCCACACATGTGTCTGCCGGAGGAAGAAAGAGATGTTTGAACCTGGTTAGAGATACACTGGAATCCAAACAGTCTAACTTTTAATTTCGACCAGACCACTTACATACTGTTCGGCTGTTTTGTTTTCATGTCTTAAAGAAAACAGGACCTGATATTATGAGATTATTTATGTTTTTTTCTCTGAAAATAGGTTGTAAAACCTTAAAAAGTCCCTCTCCCTGGCCTCAAGGATTAACCATCACTTGTTAATATCAGATAGGATATTTGTGCATTCTAAACAGATCTGTAGCTCAAAATTAGGATCAGACACTGAATTAATCAAAACATAAAACAGGCCATGAAATTTTTCTGGTTTCAGAACATTTCTCTCTTTAACATATTGATGACATAAAACATAACCATATATGGGTCACTAGTGAAATGGTGTTCTGTGTAAGTACGTTATTCAGGATCCGTACCTTTCTTTTGTTGCTTTTCACAGCTGATGTGCCTCCAGCACAGACTCACAACACCAGAGAGCTGACTTTGAAGAGAGGCCTCCAGCTGAATATAACCATGTAAAAAAAGACAAAAGGTGTCATTTGTTGCTTGGGTTGCTAAGAGCTGATAATAAAATGTACCAGAGGTGTTTTAAAGCAGAGCAAACATATCTGTTTACTGTACCTGCTGCAGCACTTGATCCCTGATGTTTGGATCTGTCAGATCAGCACTGCTTTTCATTCTCAGCCTCACTACAGTCCTCTTCTGCACATCTGGAAATTGTAATTAAAGGAAATTATAACAATTATTTTCATCTGTAAATAATTCTTCAGTTTTGTATCAAACCAAAAGGAAATGCACTGATGGACTTAACAACAATAAGACTTATTTAAGTTTATTCATATTCTACATAATATCTTTAATTAAAAATTAAACACATCAACTATTCTTTGTGATTAATCATTGCCAGATTTTTCATAGCTTTACAAATTGAACGCTGTTGCTTCTCACAGGAAATTATAATAACCAAACTCAATAAGCTATTAATATTACATTCATTGTGCTGTATGTGCAATATGAACATGGGCCTGATATTTAACATGTTATATTATATGCTATTCCTTTGCACAGGAAATGTGGTTTCAGTCAGTGGGGCTGTATTAGTACCAGTGTTACTACTTATGGTATTTATTTTAAAAAGAGCAGAAAAAGAATGACAAGAGAAAATTAGAAAACTTGACAAAAATCCAATTATCACATCTGAACCTTAATAATTCCCAATGTGTAATAAGTTCATGTTACTCACAATGGAATTGTAATTAAATGAAATAATAATAAATATTTTAATCTGTAAAAAATTCTTTAGTTATGTATCAAACCAAAAGTAAAAGCACTGATGCACTTGGTATGAATAAGATCCAGAAGCTGCAGGTGGCCTGTTACCACTCCTCAGTGGAGGGAGTGCTCTCCTACTGTCCAGGTGTTTGGGACACAGGAGCCACAACTGAGAACAGGAAGGATATGCAGAGGGTAATTGCACAGCCCAAAAGATCATTGGCTGCCCTCTGCCACGTCTGGAAGCCATCACCAGATCCTCCTGTCTCAGGAAAACCAGGGCCATCACAGGTGACCCCTTGCACCTCGCCTCTGTTTGACCTGCTTCTCTCTGGTCAGAGCCTCAGGTCCACCAAGTCCCACATCCCCAGATCCACAAACAGCTTCTTCCCCTGGGCCATTCAGACTGCTAGCAAACACTATACCCGAACACCCCACCCGCACCCACCTCACCAATCTGAGCCTCATCATCCATTACTCAGTCCTTTTGCACTGCTTCCAATCACTTTCCACTCCAATGTGTGCCTTCCTCTTGTTTTGTATGTATTCCTCAAGTTTTATATATCTCTTCTGTTTGTTTCTTATTCCTGTTGTCTCACTATTTATATTTTACTGTTGCACAATTGGTGTGGAGCACCCATAAATTTGTTCTTCATGTACAAAAAAGGGCTATTCTATTCTATTTTATTTTATTCTATTCAGCCATGTAAAGTTACACACCTATCAAAAATAATCCATTGTTATGTGGTGGAATTGTAGTTGTAGTAATGGCAGAAGCAGTGCTGGTAGTTGTAGTTGTAGTCATAGCAATAGTAGTTGTAGTCATCTGTTATAGCTGGAGTTGGGTTGTAGTCATGTTATAGCTGGAGTTGTAGTTATAGCTGTCATAGTTGTAGTCAGCAATAGCAGTGCGGGTGTCTGTTATAGCTGGAGTTGTAGTTGTAGTCATAGCAATAGCAGTGCTGGTATCTGTTGTAGCTGGAGTTGTAGTTGTAGTCATAGCAATAGCAGTGCGGGTATCTGTTATAGCTGGAGTTGTAGTTGTAGTCATAGCAATAGCAGTGCTGGTATCTGTTGTAGCTGGAGTTGTAGTTGTAGTCATAGCAATAGCAGTGCTGGTATCTGTTGTAGTTTTAATTGTAATAACGGCAGCAGCAGTGCTGGTATCTGTAGTAGTTGATTTAAAAAAAATTGTAAAAAAGGATGTCAAAGTTAAGGAGAAAATTAGAAAGCTGGCAAAAATCCAAATGTTAATATCATACTTGCACTTTAATTTAACCCCCTAGGACCTGCCGTCCACATATGTGGACATTACATTTTTGGTTGTCTAGAACAAAATACTAAATTTAGCTCTACAAGGGCCTGATATTCACTTACGAGGACATTATACTGCCACTGTTCTATTGAAATTTAAAGCGAATGTCCTCATATGTGGATCTAATTTTTCTCAGAAACAAAAATCAGGTAAAAAAAAAATTAAAATCAGGTAATTCTTTGTTCTTACATTCATCTGGTCCCAATCAGCCCAAATAGCAAAGAGAAATAAAGAATGCATGCCATGAAACAGTTCTGGTCTTAGGAGGCTAACACATGATGTTTATTTTGTAAGGGTGCTAGATATATATATATATATATATATATATACATATATATATATATGTGTGTGTGTGTGTGTGTTCTTGTGTGTGTGTGTGTGTGTGTGTGAAATGTCGTTTAGGAAAATATTATATATATTACAATCAAAGTCTGAATAAATCGAATGAAACTTGCATATATAGAGAATGATCTTCTGAATATACTTAATGAAAAGTCACGTCAAATTTGCTTCCATTTTTATCACTTATCTTGACCTTCCTCTTCGAGATGTAGAATGGTATAATGACCCCATATAATGTGCTTCAGCTTCTGCTTGAAGTGTTATCTCAGATGACATCTCTATCAATGAGTGATTAATTTCCTCAAGAATTGTGAATAATCTTCTCCCAGAAACATTTTGTTGAAAATGATTCATAAGTGTTAGAAATATTGCTAAATGAAAATATGATCTTCAGGGTGACGCTATATAGACTTCAAATTATTTGTACCATTTGCAGTTTGAACAGCTGTCGCAAAACAGTTGTCAAACTGTACAAGGTACTCAAATAATTTAGCTGATGCCACTTTTAAAGGAAGAGAATTCAGAAAAACCTCATCTCTAAACAGGAGGTTCATTCAATCTATATATTCAAGTTTCATTCCATATATTCAGACTTTTATTGTAATATATGTGATATTTTCCTAAATGGCATTTCATGATATATATATGTATGAATGTGTAAATGTGTGTGTTTACATTTTGATATGTTAGCAATGTTAGCAATGATCTGTTTGATTGTGATATCAAATATATAAGTTGTATGAAAAAACATGAGAAAATTTCACAGTAAGTTCAACTAAAAACAGTTTTTAGTCACTTGGATGATTTGGTGGTGAGTTGTAAAAATTTTCAGTTACTGTCATTAATACTGTTATTATTCATTTTAGCACTCTAGTCGTGTTGCTATTTGATCTTAAATATTTTGATTCACTATCGCCGTGTTCTTATTTCTGACAATCACTTATACTAGATAGATATAAATTCATATTTTCTTACCTCCCTGTTGCCCGATCTGCACACAGAAAATAAAAACCCCTGTAAAAACAAAGAAAATCAAAATACATGACAAACCAAAACACGCATCCTGTGTGTACATGACTGAACACATATTTCTGAACAACAAATATAAGAGTACAAACCAAAGATGAGCAGTTTCATTAATCTTCCCTCCATGATCTGCAATCTGCAATTTAACACTCTGAATGAAATGTTTGTTTGTTTTCAAAAAGACATCTCTATTTGTAAATCCATCATGCTGCAGTATTTCTCTGAGTGTAGTCTCACCTCTTGGCTTTGTGTCCTCACTATGAAAAAGTTGTACCTGTGTATCTCCTTCCTCTTCATTAACTTTGAATAATAAATAGTCCGTAGCTTGTGGTTGTGCTTTTTGCGTGTGCTCTGACCCATTGCCGCGCTTCATAAAAGTGATGTTTTGACAAAGTGAGGAAGCTCCTAACAGAGTGAAAATGTTAAAAAGTAAATGCATCTTCTCTCATCTCTGTGAAAACTATTTTTAGTTTACAGAGATGAGTTCGAAGGACACTTTGTCACTCTTGAAAACAAATGCATGACTGAATGAGTGATTAAACGGGATGTGTCTCAGATATATTTGGTTGCAAATTGAGCGATCTCTGCTCAGGACATTTGCTTACTCTAGGTTAAGTTTTCTTAGCATTGCAGGATCATTCAAAACTACATGTTTGTTTATAAAAGAGTGCGCACCAGGTCAGCTGCTTGTTTGTTTGCAATTTTCATTAAGAAATTATTTATTTACATTATCCTGCCCATCTTATGTGCTGTAGTTAAGCAACGATAAATATATTACATTTATCAGTCCTTCTTCATCTCATTTCACACAGATTACAGCTTTTTAGTGTCACAGTCACAGAGCACTCAGAGAAGCTGAAGGTAAGAGAGTCACACAGAAACAAAAGTCAAAGATGTTTTAGTGGTTACAGCGGTTTCCTTTCATCAGTGAAAGTTTATATGGCTGTTTGAAATGACTGACAGTGATTATTGCTCTGATGTAATATTGGCTCTCATTCCAGAGTTTATTGTTTTTGTGGGAACAAAATAAAATCACACATACATTCAGTAGCTGTCATGCAGATTGCTGTATGGGAATAAATGAAAGGGAAACTAATCAGTCCTGTCTTGGAAACAGAAAAAAAAATATTGGAGAACCTCTTTTAACGTCTTAGTTAGTTAGTTCACTGCAATATAAGAATGGCATGAAGTGGTGGGTCCAAGGGAGGCAGTTCCAAAGACTTAAAGGTTAAACAGGCCTTACCCATGTTTCCTTTGTGGTAAAGAACAGAAGAAGGAGACATATTAATCCCATCAAATTCAAAAATGACCTTTTTTTTGAGTTGTCTTTTTTCTCATTTGAGAATTTGTATTATGAGATTTGCAAACCATTGCATTTGGGTTGGACTGTAGCAGGTCTATTCAAAACAATGTGCTTGTTTTGAATAGACCAGGCGAGCTGCTTGTCACATGTACCTCCCCTCCCACAGCTTATCCCTTTTTTTTGATACATACAGAAGAGCACATTTATTTAATTTTCATTTTAATAAATGTGTATTTTACTTTAATTCATTCATTTTATGTATTCATTTTAAGTCCAGCCAAAGGTGTGTCCTTCCATGAAGCACATACTTTAGTTTATATGGCTAATTATGTGATTGTGGTTATTGCTCTGAGGTAGTATTAGTTTTTATTTAAGGTTTGTTGTGGTGTACGTGCAAAGAAATAGAAACAAAGATGTGTAACCATAGCTGCTATCTTCTTAAGTAGTGAAACTTATCTCATGACAGTATCCTGTCTCGTGCTCTGTAAGCAGAGCAACCCTTTTTATTTTTTTAAATCAGAAAGTAGCACTAAAAATTTAAATGTAAGTAAATGAGTTCAAATGTCAACTGACGTACTTTCTTTCTTTGTATATTACTAGAAAAATGGGGAAAAGGTGCTGATATTTATTAAAACGTGTTAACTTTCATGTTCAAAATTTTAGAAGGAATTTCAGGAGAAAATATCTGTCTTTTAAAAAGATTTAATTTGCTTTGGTAGTTGAAATTACAAGTTTACACAGTGCTGTGGACCTCTGTGTGGACCAGCCGCCTGCTTCACAGAAAGGATGACACTGAATCAGGGAGTGTAAGTTTTATACCACGACAATAACAAAGCTTATAATGGCTATCTGTCTCCCACACGGACGTGGCAGTCTAGCTGTCTCCCTGCGAATCCTCCTCATACAGTCCGTGACCTCACCTCTACTCTGAAACATAGAAAAACAACAACCCCTGCCTAGCCTGGATAATCTAATGTTATTATCCATTGTTCGTCTACTGATTCTAAGGTCTGGTTCATGATATCTTGTTCGGACTCTCTGACCCAGACACCTATAGAAAACCATTATCATATGCATGTAAGCATTGCAGCAAAATCCCTCTGCACTCTACATCATTCCTACAATATATCAATCAGGACAATCACACCGAACGAAGCTCTCAACCTTCAAAAGATGGAGTGCCAACTCATATAAGCACAAATGCAGTGTGTATTTAAAAATAATTAAGAAAGCTTTATTTAGTAGAAAAAACAAAAATTTTCAACCCTAACAGTCCCTCCTTTCACACGTATTTTACTTATGAACAAAAGAGCACGTGTTTTGTTCAGCCTGCTATCCCAACAGGTTCCCCTCTAGTGTGATACTCATGCTTAGTCATGAATCCAGCTCACCTGATTCATCACTGACCCCAACCAACAATAGCATCTGATAGGATGGCACTGCATGTTCTTCCATTAGTGTCGCTGTCTTTAATTTGTTAATTAGACTCCTCAAACATGGGATAGACAACATCCACAACAAGTTAATATAGCTGTGAATGTGGCCAATTACACCATCAATGATAAAATAATAGCTTTTTATTTATGAATGTTTTAGTCAACCACTCACCCAGAGGATCTTCAATCCCAGAAAATTCCTGCGCCTCATTTGATAATGTCTGTAGTCCTTCGATGCCCTGGTAACTGACCTATCCGGAGCTGTATCATTTTGAAATATACGTACAACACGTCAAACCACACCTTGATCACACCAATCCTTTTTCCTGCCAAGAGCATATCCAACGCCATCCTAGTCTGGACTGTCATAAGTGACTTTAACATCGACTGTACTGAAAGTCCTGTTATTGCATTACCTGGTCAGGTTAGCCAATTTCTGCACATTGTAATGAACATAAACAACATAGTTAACATTTTATTGGATGTTATTTCAAAATACTATAGATTCAAACCCCCAACAGCTGTGGGGTTTGCCAGATTATATTTATCTGGAACTCTTCTCAGTATTGCTTTTGCATCTATGAATGTTGGAGAATTTTGTGTAACATTAAAATTGTCTAATCTGGACCGTTGATTTCTATTTTCTGGACTGCTGTGTTTTGCCTATGACCTATATCTGTTACCGGCAGTCCCAACTGGATTTGTGCAAGTACCCGACCAGGTACTGGGCAGGATATTTAACAGTTTCTAACAACGCTGCCCTTGGTGTCAAAAATTGTAGGAATTTTCATCAGGGGTTAACTTTCCCACTTTTGGTAAGATTCCTCCATCAGTCATGTGCAATTACCCTCCTTTGGCATGAAAACTGGTGGTGTAGTCAAGTAGGGTGCTGGAGGAAACAAAAGCTCAGGACAGAACAGTTATCAGCATATACAAAACTTGCATACATTTAATTTCACATTAATCCTCTGGGTGTAATGGTACATTATAATTTGAATTTATCAAAGTTAAATGCAATGAGTTATATTTTCCTTCTTTATTTTTGCTTGTTTTTCTCTTTTTGCAGCACCACATCCCACCATATGCCCCCGCTGGTTGTATTCTACTTTTTAGTGATTGACTATTGGTCACATGGACCAGTGTTTGTTATTACATAACTCCATTTTGGACATGACTACCATACCCTTTGTTATACACAAATATTGCTTTGGTTTTAGCTATTTTCTTCTTTAGAATGTAATTAGCTTTTCTACAATGGCCTGTGATGAGGCAAACGTTTGTATAATTCTAACAAGTGTGAAAGTCAGTATTTGCTATGACCACCTTGGTTCTTCCACATGTTCTTCTGAAGTCTCCCAGAAGTTCACTCTCACTCTCTCTCTCTCTGTCTCATAATTTCATTTTGGCTCACTGACGCAGAGAGTTCCCAGAAACAACTCAGAAAAAGTTGGCACCAAAATGCTCAAACTATGACCATGGATGTGCACGACAAATCAGCTGGAGATAAGTTATCTGAATCTTTGGAGCTGGTTCACACCCTAAACACTCCCTTTCCAGTCAGACCTCTATAAAGACCTACTTGCACCACACATTTATTACCTATTTCCATAATCTGACATTGTGTATGTTTGCCATGTTATACACAGTGCAAAGGGCTGTGCATTCCAGCACCATTCAAAACATGGTTTGATTAATGAGGAAGGTGATTAATGGGGTCATAGTTTCTAAAATACACTCAAAAGTGTGGCTAATGTTTATCTTTCTCATTTAAAGGGTTTTTTAGTTTTGAACCTTTTTTCTTTTAGGCTAGAGTTATTTAACTTTTTCTGTCATTTAAATAATTAGTATATTAGTGATGAAGATCATTCCTGATTGTAATGGCAGTATTGTGACAAAGGACCAGCACAGAATGGCATGCTAGCACTTCACCAGTTTTCAGAAAGGCCTATTAATATCTTCACTATACTGCTAATGAATGGTACAATATTCTGGAAGTAAAAGGATCATCTCTTACAAAGTCCAAGACTGACTAAAAATTGTCTTCGCCTTGAATGCATAATAGACCTGTGAAACATGAGTACTGTATACAATTTTAGGAATTCAGTGTTGTCCTCTATTTTTTCCCCTAATAAATGATCCACAAACATTTCTATGAATGATAAAATGTCCCAAATCCTCCATTTAAATGAAGTGTCTTTTGGAGGGGAGTGAACATAGTAAACAATGCACCTGCAAAACAAATGGAAATAAACACCACAGCAGGATTGTTAATGTTAGCATTAAGGTCAAAGAACTGCTTATTCTCACAAAGTTACGGTCTAAAGTCTAATGATAACTATGGTTTTGCGCCCTGTTGTACTGTTGTATGTCATAAATGATTCCATAGACAATCAATCTTTAAAGATTAACCCCTTGTCCAATTTCTAATGATGTTACGTGAGTAGTAAATGAGCCCCACGTCCTCCCTGCATGTGTCTTTGTCCCAGCATGCAGTGAATCGCTTCCAAACCAGTCCTGTAAACTGCATCACAAGCTATCTCATGAGATGTTCTCAAAAGTGTTTACAGCCTCTGCTGAAGGAAGCAGAAATGATACACAAATGGTACTCGAATGAAAAAGTTGCCCTAACTTAACCTTTCTTAGTTTTTTTGAGGCAATAAGTTTGCATGATTTTTCAAGTTCTGGGAACTAATTCGATTTTACAGTGTCCAAGTCGTTTACTTAATATAAATTACGTAATAGATAAGATATTTAAAAGCGATTGAAACGTTTTTATAAGGGCCATTCAAAATGTGATAAATAATGACATTAAAACTAATTGGTTTCTGTTTAGATGAACCAGTTGGAGGAGCTTTGGCTTGTTTTCTGGCTGCCGAGGCTTATTGGTGCGTTTCTTCTTACTTCCAGGATGAAAAAAGGGAATAATCTTTTAAACATCCAAGGACAAGAGGAAGATCAGTGTCAGACAAAAGTATTTATATGTGACTGTAATGCTACTCGATAATACAGGATACAGGATGATATTTTTAAAATGTAAATGTTTTAAAAGGAATATAAATAAAAAAGAAACTAGTTTAGAAATTATCATTAAACAGTTTTATATTATATTATTTACAATATTATTTATATTACAATGTGTACAAGTTCACAACTCTTTCTCACAACATCCGTTTCATTTATAGACCGTTATGTGAATATAGAGATGTTTGCACATTTCTTCTTGCTCTTTTTATACTCGATGATTTATGCTGGTTAAGATTTATATGACAGTAACAATGTGATGCTGATCTTCATCTCTGATTTCATCCTAATTAATTTTTAGGAAACACAACCATCTACTAAAAACTGTTACAAATCTACCTGTAGCAAAGCCCATTTTCATTAATCTAAATCAAATCAAATCTTTCTTTTTAAAGTGTCCACAGTTATAAATAACTTAAAGATAAATATCAAAGGTCAGAACTGTGATCAGGTCATGCTCATAATTAATGTTAAATCACATCAACCTTCATGATGCAGAGGCTTAATTCCAGTTTTGCCTGTTATATGAATTAACTGCATTTGTATTAACATGAACCCTTGGATAATCTAAAGCACTGTTATGGACAGGCAGTCACAAAGCGCTGTACACAAAGGTAAAAAAAACAAAAAACATTAGGCACCAAAACAGACAATATAGACAATACAAAAGGTTAAATGTAAATCAAATTTTAAGCATTAAAAAAAATCATCAATGAACAGAAGGCCTGTTTAAACAGAAAAGTTAACTGTTTTTTAAAAGATTCCACAGAGTCAATCAAACGGTGCTGTGGTGGTAGACTGTTCCACAGCCTTGGTGCCACAGACTGAAAGGCTTCAGTCATGTATGACGAACAACTAACAAACTCTGAGTCTGTGAGCGGAGACATCGAGCAGCCGTGTTTCTTTTAAGAAGCTGGGATAAAGAACAATTTTAAGACAAATTCTAAAATCTATTGGGAGCCAATGTGAAGAATATAAAATAGGAGTAATGTGAGCTCGCTTGCTAAAACGTGTTAGTGGCCACTGCATTTGTATAGCTTGGAGGCGAGAAAGAGATGATTTGTCTAAGTCGGTACACAGGGCATTACATTCATCTATACACAATGACACGAAGGATGGACAAATTTTTCCAGTTCAGCTAAGGAGGAAGAATCAAATATTACTTCAAGATTTCAAATATTTGACTGAACACAAGGACAGAAAGAGGCAAGAACCTGACTGATTTTAGAATGTAGTTCAGGAGGAGCCATGATCATGGTCTCAGTCTTGTTTCTGTTTAAAACAAGGTAATTGCTGCTGCCATTGTTGTTGTAGTTCCCATTGGTTAATCTTCTTTTTCTCCATTACACAATTTCAGGATTAAGCAACACAACAACAGGGGAAGTAGACACCAAAGGAAGTGATGACTATCTTCACTTTTCTTCCCCCCCTGTGGCAGCAGAGCTTAAAATAGCTGTTAAAACAGCCATAGCCAAGGACCGCACACACACACACACACACACACACACACACTGGTGACTGACTCCATCTAGTGGTGAACACTGGAACACAGGTGTAGAAAATCATAGTAGTCTGTGTTTCTTTTCTGTACTGCGATTACTACTGTCACAAAAACCTGCAAGTTCATTATACTTCAGTATGACACAATATGAAATAATTTATAAGCCAAAATTATACAACAGTCCAGAACAAGCTCCATAATATTTTCCACTTCATTTTTATTGTTAGGCTAATCAATACCTGCATTACACACTGTGAGAAGAATTTAGATTTCAGTCAGATCTGAGAAAAGCCACACCAACAGTGCAGGAGATTAATAAGTACAGTGATGAATTTAATGTTAAGTGGAGGTGACTTCACAAATGTAAAAATGAATCCCTCTCAGTATATTGTAGATTAAATTCATTGAAAACCCACAGAACAGAATCTGTAATATGCCTCTGTTTAAATGCAGACTGAAATTTTGCATCCATGTTTTTTTCTTGTGAAAGATTTTTACCCCTCAGCTGTAAAAGCCTGATGGGGTTTTGTTGTCACCCTGCCAGGCAGGCAGATGGGGTGGCTGGTGGCGTGGACACCCAAGTTTCTGAACATGATAACTTGAGAATGACGTTGCATAGGATCTTCAAAGTGATATCATAGGTACGTGTACAAAATGTTTCTGACGAGTTTGAAACCTAGTGACGTTTAACTCAAAGCCAGGGTCAAAGGTGTAGTTTTCTGGAATGTAAACACAATAAATGGAGAAAGATGTCTCCAAAGATTTTCAAATTGATATCATAGGTGCATCTACTAAAGGTCTCAGACAAGTTCAAATTCTAATGACCCCAATCTTAAGGTTAGTTTTCTGAAAATCTTGTAGTATTAGTAGTATTTTTAAATTCATCACATAGGTGCAGCTACTAAAATCAGGAATGAGGTCAAAACGCACTGCTGCTGCTTCTACTGCACATTCACCCAATGTATATACTATATATACATATATATATTTATATAATATTCCTCTACACCCCCATGTTTTTGCACATGTCGAGGAGCGTGTCAGGATACATTTCACTGTGTGTTATACTTGTATAACTATGCATGTGACAAATAAAGAACCTTGAACCTTGAACCTTGAAAACGCAGTGCCCTTGAATTCATGTTCCTAAGTGTCAAGGAAGGTGGTGGAAGGGTACTGATTTGGGCTTGTTTTGCAGCGACAGAACTTGGGCACCTTTCAATTGAGTCAACTAAAACCTCCTCCAGGCTCTGTGCAGGGTAAAGTTGCGTGAGGGTAAAGTTGCACAGAGGTAAGCAGATCGTGAAAGAATCATTTGTCAACTTGAACCTTAAAGTGAACGTTTTTCAACCTTCAAATGTAGTTTTTCATCGACATTTAAAACACATCATTTGCTTTACTTTTCAAATGCTGATGCTATGTTCTTATTTATATACAGTCTATGGTTCTGGTGCAAGTCTTTTAAATCACAACCCATCTGCAGCTCATATCACTGCACTGCAGGTTGGTTGTGCTGGTGTGGTGACTGGTGCCTGTGGGAAAGTCTGAGGGGAATAACAGAGGATAGAAAGATCTCTGTAAATGAAGTGAGATAATCTTCCAAAACTATTTTTCATTTCTGGTTATAGTATAACATTAATAATTTAGAGAAACAGCAAATCAGTCAAACTAAAACATCAAATACAGCCACTGTAGTAATTTAACATTTGTATCTAAATAAACTAACTAAAATAAAATAATTAAGAATACAAGCTGTAGTTTTATTAACTTCATCATAGCTGTCCTGCTCCTGTGGTCAAAACTTCTCTGTGGTCCTCTTTTAGAGTAAATCGCTGAGATTTTTTATATTTTTTTCTCTGAAAATAGGTTGTAAAACCTTAAAAAGTCCCTCTCCCTGGCCTCAAGGATTAACCATCACTTGTTAATATCAGATAGGATATTTGTGCATTCTAAACAGATCTGTAGCTCAAAATTAAGATTAGACACTGAATTAATCAAAACATAAAACAGGCCATGAATTTTTCTAGTTTCAGAACATTTCTCTCTTCAACATATTGATGACATACAGTAAAACATAACCATATATGGGTCACTAGTGAAATGGTGTTCTGTGTAAGTACGTTATTCAGGATCCGTACCTTTCTTTTGTTGCTTTCCACAGCTGATGTGCCTCCAGCACAGACTCACAACACCAGAGAGCTGACTTTGAAGAGAGGCCTCCAGCTGAATATAACCAAAAAAAACCAAACCAAAAAAAGACAAAAGGTGTCATTTGTTGCTTGGGTTGCTAAGAGCTGATAATAAAATGTACCTGCGATGTTTTAAAGCAGAGCACACATATCTGTTTACTGTACCTGCTGCAGCACTTGATCTCTGATGTTTGGATCTGTCAGATCAGCACTGCTTTTCATTCTCAGCCTCACTACAGTCCTCTTCTGCACACCTGGAAATTGTAATTAAAGGAAATTATAACAATTATTTTCATCTGTAAATAATTCTTCAGTTTTGTATCAAACCAAAAGGAAATGCACTGATGGACTTAACAACAATAAGACTTATTTAAGTTTATTCATATTCTACATAATATCTTTAATTAAAAATTAAACACATCAACTATTCTTTGTGATTAATCATTGCCAGATTTTTCATAGCTTTACAAATTGAACGCTGTTGCTTCTCACTGGAAATTATGATAACCAAACTCAATAAGCTATTAATTACTACATTATTAATTATTAATTATTACATTCATTGTGCTGTATGTGCAATATGAACATGGGCCTGATATTTAACATGTTATATTATATGCTATTCCTTTGCACAGGAAATGTGGTTTCAGTCAGTGGGGCTGTATTAGTACCAGTGTTACTACTTATGGTATTTATTTTAAAAAGAGCAGAAAAAGAATGACAAGAGAAAATTAGAAAACTTGACAAAACTCCAAATATCATATCTGAACTATAATTCTCAATGTGTAATAGGTTCATGTTACTCACAATGGGATTGTAATTAAATGAAATAATAATAAATATTTTCATCTCTAAATTTTTTTTCAGTTTTGTATCAAACCAACAGAAGTGCACTGATGCACTTATAAGTGTGATGAAACTGTATGTGGCAGACAGGATTGGACCCAAACGCAGACTCACAGACAGGCGGAAAGAAAACTCAAAATCAGCTTTTTTGCTAGACACAAAAAAATACAGAAAACTAAACAGCAGGCCCACCACCCACAAGAGGCACCGTAGGGTTCGGGTGCATTATGAGCCGGGCAGCGACCAGGAGTTGAGGTCCTGGCGGACTGATCCCCGGCTACCAAGACTGGCAATTGGGACATGGAAAGTCACCTCTCTGGTGGGGAAGGAGCCTGAGTTAGTGCTTGAGGTTGAGAGGTACCAGCTAGATACAGTCAGGCTCACCTCAACGCATGGCTTGGGCTCTGGAACCAGCCTCCTGGAGACGGGCTGGACTCTGTCTCAGTCTGGAGTTTCCCCTGGTGAGAAGCAGCGGGCTGAGGTGGGTATCTTGGTATCCCATCGCAACATTATGGTGTTGCAAACTACACCCTTTTGAGCTCCTACCTCAAAGCACACTGTGCGCTGTCGATCTCACGTGTTGCACCATAATGTTTAATATTTAGTATTTACTGTCATATTCCCATATATCATTGTGATCTTGTTTATTACTCTTGTCTTCTTCGCTTGTTGCTTCACCTCCGGGTCTGGGAATGAGTCCTGACCATCGTCTGCGCTTATGCGCGAGTGGCGGTTCAGAGTACCCAGCCTTCTTGGAGTCCCTGGGTGGGGTACTGGAGGGTGCTCCTCCTGGGGATTTGGTTGTCTTAGTGGGAGACTTCAATGCTCATGTGGGCAATGACAGCGAGACCTGGAGGGGCGTGATTGGGAGGAATGGCCTGAGTGGTGTTTTGTTATTGGACTTCTGTGCAAACCACAGTTTGGCCATAACGAACACCATGTTCTAACATAAGAGTGTCCATAAGAGCACGTGGCACCAGGACACTCTAGGCCACAGGTCAATGATCAATTTTGTAATCGTATCCCCAGACCTAAGGATATATGTATTGGACACTCAGGTAAAGAGAGGGGCTGAGCTGTCAACTGATCACAACCTGGTGGTGAGTTGGATGAGGTGGCGGGGGAGGACGCTGGGCAGACCTGGCGCGCCTAAACATACAGTGAGGGTGTGCTGGGAACGCCTAGCAGAGGTCCATGAGATCTTCAACTCCATCCTCCGACAGAGCTTCAACAGCATTCCGAGGGAGACTGGGGACACTGAGTCAGAATTGACCATATTCAGCATCTCCATTGCAGAAGCCGCTGCACGGAGCGGCAGCAGAAAGGTAGTTGGGACTTGTTGTGGTAGTAATTCCTGAACCAAATGGTGGACACCAGAGGTGAGGGGAGCCACCAAGCTGATGCAGGAGTCCTACCGGGCTTGGTTAGCCTGTGGGACTCCGGAGGCAGCTGATAGGTACCGACAGGCCAAGCGGAGCGCGGGCGGTGGCTGAAGCAAAAACTCAGGTGTGGGAGGAGTTCAGAGAAGCCATGGAAAAAGACTCAGACTGCCTCGAAGAGACTCTGGCAAACCGTCAGGCGACTCAGTAGAGGAAAGCGCTTTTTTACCAGCAATGTTTATAGCGCGGGTGGAGCGCTGCTGACTTCGACTGAGAAAATCGTTGGGTGGTGGAAGGAATACTTCGAGGACCTCCTTAATCCCACTAGCACGTATTCCGTGAAGGAAGCAGAGTCTGGGGACAAAGGGGATGACCCGCCAATCTCTGGGTGCGAATTCACTGAGGCAGTTAAACAACTCCTTGGTCCGCCCTGAGTTCCTGAAGGCTCTGGATGTTGTAGGGCTGTCTTGGTTGACACGCCTCTACAATGTTGCGTGGAGATCAGGGGCAGTACCCCTGGATTGGCAGACCGGGGTGATGGTTCCCATCTTTAAGAAAGGGGACTGGAGGGTGTGTTTCAACTACAGGGGAATCACACTCCTCAGCCTCCCTGGGAAAGTCTATGCCAGGGCTGGAGAGGAGAGTCCATCCATTAGTTGAACCTTGACAAGAGAAGGAACAATGTGGTTTTCGTCCTGGTCGTGGAACACTGGATCAGCTCTTCATCCTCTCAAGGATACTTGAGGGTGAATGGGCTTTTGCTCAACCAGTCTACATGTGTTTTGTGGACTTGGAGAAGGCTTTTGACCATGTCCCTCAGGGGGTCCTGTGGGGGGTGCTCCGGGAGTATGGGGTGTCTGGCCCATTGCTACCGGCCATTTAGTCCTTATACAACCGTTGCAAGAGCTTGGTTCAGATAGCCAGCAATAAGTTGGACTCATTCCTGGTGGGTGATGGGCTCCGCCAGGGCTGCCCTTAATTCATCGATTCTGTCCATAATTTTTATGGACAGAAATTGTAGGCGTAGCCAAGTGGCGGAAGGCTTTTACTTGGGTGGTCTCAGAATCGCAACTCTACTTTTTGTGGATGATGTTGTTCTGTTGGCCTCATCTGGTGATGGCCTCCAGCTCGCCTTGGAATGGTTCGCAGCCGAGTGTGAAGTATTGGGAATGAGAATCAGCACCATCAAACCTGAGTCCATGGTCCTCAGTCGGAAAAGGGTGGAGTGCCCACTCCAGGTCAGGGATAAGTTCCTGCCCCAAGTGGAGGAGTTTAAGTATCTCGGGGTCTTGTTCACGAGTGACTGGAGAAGGGAGCCGGAGATCGACAGACGGATTGGTGCTGCGGCTGCAGTGATCCGGACACTGTACTGGTCTCTTGTGGTGAAGAGAGAGCTGAGTGTAAAAGCAAAGCTCTCAATATACAGGTCGATCTACGTCCCTACCCTCACCTATGGTCACGAGCTGTGGGTAGCGACCGAAAGAATAGGATCACCGATACAAGCGGCGGAAATGGGCTTCCTCCAAAGGGTGGCTGGCCTCTCCCTTAGAGATAGGGTGAGAAGTTCGACCTTTTGGGAGGGGTCAGAGTAGAGCCGCTGCTCCTTCACATTGAAAGGAGCCAGTTGAGGTGGTTCAAGCATCTGACAAGGTTGCCTCCTGAGCGCTTCCTGGGTGAGGTGTTCCGGGGATGTTCCACCGGAAGGAGGCCCCGGGGCAGACGCAGGACACGCTGGAGAGATTATATCTCTCGGCTGGAGGAGGTGGCTGGGGAGAAGGAGGTCTGGGCTTCTCTGCTTGGGCTGCTGCCACCCACGGAAGAAAATGAATGGATGGATGGATAAACTGGGAACGCTAGAAACTGTTATGTGAAGGCTTATGTGCAGGCAGGAGTGGTAGGAAACATAACACAGATGCGGACTTGACAAGTGGATACAGCAGACAGGGAAGACAGCAACTAAGGAACACAGACAGAAACCAGAAAGCAGAACTCTAACAAAGAAACCAAAAGACTAGAAATGATAAATAATATTAAAATCAAAGTTCAATAACAATGTAAACTCAAAACTCTGGGTCGACAACCCGGATCTCCTAACAGAAACTAAACTGGGAACAGAACACACAGCAGGGCTTGCGGGAGATCGCGACAAAGGTGTACAATGACAATAAAGGGCCATTCTATTCTATATTATTTTATTATTTTCAGCCATGTAAAGTTACAACAGATTGTACCTTTCATAGGAAATCCAATGTTATTTGGTGGTGGAGTTGTAGTAGTAGTCATAGCAGTAGCATTGCTGGTATCTGTTGGAGTTGATTTTGAAAGGGAGTGAAAAAAAAGAATGACAAAGTTAAGAAGAAAATCAGAAAACTGTGACAAAACTCCAAATATCAATATTATACTTGCACTTTACTTTAACACATGATATTTATTTTGTTAATATTGGTCTAATTTAGAGTAAAACACAGAACAAAGTAGAGTACAAGACTTGACATATTGTATTGTCTAGTTTCAGAAGGTTTGTCTATTTAGCATGTTGGTTAAATGAAATATGGTTCACTAGTGATATGCTGTTCAATGCACATTACCCAGGATCTGTAACTTCCATTTGTTGCCTTCCACTCATGTCATTCCTCCAGTGTACCTTCACAATACCGGACACCTGGTCTTTAAGTGAGGCCTCCAACTAACACAGATATGTTTTTTAAAAAAGAGGGACCAAAGGGTGTCAGCTGGTGTTAGTGTTGCTACAAGTTACAAAATAAAGATTAGAGGTCTTTTAAAGCACGGTAAACATCTGTTAATGTACCTGCTGTAACACCTGATCTCTGATGCTCGGATCTGTCAGGTCAGCTGTGCTTTTCATTCTCAGCCTCACAATAGTCCTCTTCTCCACATCTGGAAATTTTAATTTGTGTGTGTGTGTTTACATTTTTATAAAAATGTTAGCAATGGTCTGTTTGATTGTAATACAAAAATATATAAGTTGTATGATAAAAAATGAGAAAATTTAACAGTAATTTCAACTAAAGACAGTTTTTAGGCATGCAGACGATTTGGTGGTGAGTTGTAAAAGTTATAAGTTACTTACTGTCATTGTTATTGCGATGATTCATTATAGTACTATACCCGTGTTGCTATTTGATCCTAAATATTTTGACTCACTATGTGTTCTTATTTCTGACCATCACTTATACTAGATAGATATAAATTCATATTTCCGTACCTGCCTGTCGTGTGATCGGCAAATTGAAAAGAAAAACCCCTGTAAAAGCAAAGGAAATCAAAATACATGGCAAACAATTCAATTCAGTTCACTTGTCTTTATACAGCGCCAAATCACAAGATCAGTCGCCTCAAGGTGCTTTATATTGTAAGGTAGACCCTACAATAATACATAAGCAAACCAAAACACAGATACTGCATGTATGTGACTCAACACATATATCTAAAAAAGAAATATAAGAAAAGAATACAAACCAAAGATGAGCAGTTTCATTAATCTTCCCTCCATGATATTCAATCTGTAATTCAGTGTAGTCTCACCTCTTGGCTCTGTGTCATCACTATGAAAAAGTTGTACCTGTGTATCTCCTTCCCCTTCATTAATTTGGATAATAAATAGTCCGTAGCTTGTGGCTGTGCTTTTTGCGTGTGCACTGACCCATTGCTGTGGTTCATAAAAATGATGTTTTGGCAAAGTCAGCATATTCCTAACAGCGAGAAAATGTTAAAAATGAAATGCCTCTCCTCTCATCTTTGTTAGAACCATTTTTAGTTTAGGAAAAGGAGATAAGTTAGGAGTACACTTTGTCACTCTTGAAAACAAATATATGTCTGTGAGTAAAAGAGACATTTCTTTCAGATATATTTGGTTGCAACTGATCGTAGCAATACTTGAGTGATCTATGGTCAGGACATTTGCTTACTATTACTGACTATTACTACTACATAGGTATAAAGAGGTAAAGCGACAATAAATATATTACATTTATCAGTCCTTCTTCATCTCATTTCACACAGATTACAGCTTTTTAGTGTCACAGTCACAGAGCACTCAGAGAAGCTGAAGGTAAGAGAGTCACACAGAAACAAAAGTCAAAGATGTTTTAGTGGTTACAGCGGTTTCCTTTCATCAGTGAAAGTTTATATGGCTGTTTGAAATGACTGACAGTGATTATTGCTCTGATGTAATATTGGCTCTCATTCCAGAGTTTATTGTTTTTGTGGGAACAAAATAAAATCACACATACATTCAGTAGCTGTCATGCAGATTGCTGTATGGGAATAAATGAAAGGGAAACTAATCAGTCCTGTCTTGGAAACAGAAAAATAAATATTGGAGAACCTCTTTTAACGTCTTAGTCAGTTAGTTCACTGCAATATAAAAATGGCATGAAGTGGTGGGTCCAAGGGAGGCAGTTCCAAAGACTTAAAGGTTAAACGGGCCTTACCCATGTTTCCTTTGTGCTAAAGAATGGAAGTAGGAGACATATTAATCCCATCAAATTCAAAATGACCTTTTTTTTTGAGTTGTGTTTTTTCTCATTTGAGATATTGTAATATGAGATTTGCAAACCATTGCATTTGGGTTAGAATTGTACATGGTTTAGTAAAAGACACATTTCTGCATAGTTGGTTTTCAGCTGACCACAGCAATGCACAGTCAGGACATTTACTTATATTTTCTGTAGCAGGTCTATTCAAAACAATATGCTTGTTTTGAATAGACCAGGCGAGCTGCTTGTCACATGTACCTCCCCTCCTACAGCTTACCCCCTTTTTTCTTGATACATAAAAAAGAGCACATTTATTTAATTTTTATTAAATAAATGTGTATTTTACTTTAATTCATTCATTCATTTTATGTAAAAAGAGTAAAAACAAATCTGAAGAAGTTATTTTAGTCAGAATCACATTAAATTCAAAGATATCAGCATGACAATAGCCATTTAAGCAGCAAAGTCCAGCCAAAGGTGTGTCCTTCCATGAAGCACATACCCTAGTTTATATGGCTAGTTATGTGATTGTAGTTATTGCTCTGAGGTACTATGAGTCTTCATTCAAGGTTTGTTGTGCTGTATGTGCAAAGAAATAGAAACAAAGATGTGTAACCATAGCTGTTATCTTCTTAAGTAGTGAAACTTATCTCATGACAGTATCCTGTCTCGTGCTTTGTAAGCAGAGCAACCCTTTTTATTTTTTTAAATCGGAAAGTAGCACTAAAAATTTAAATGTAAGTAAATAAGTTAAAATGTCAACTGAATTTATGGCACTGCAAGGATATTTGTTCAGTGGTTTTCTGACATGGTAACGTTTTTGATATGTACAGTGTAAAAAAATAAATTACAACACTGTTCAAAAGCCCTAAGACGTACTTTTTTTCTTTGTATATTACTAGGAAAATGGGGAAAAGGTGCTGATATTTACTAAAATGTACAAATATACATGTAAATACAATATATGAGGCAAACGTTTGTATAATTCTAACAAGTTTTAAAGTCAATATTTGCTATGACCACCTTTGTTCTTCCACGTGTTCTTCTGAAGTCTCTCTCTTTTTTTCTTTTTTTGCACAAAAAAAAATGTTCAAACAATGACCATGAATGTGCATGATAAGTCAGCTGGAGATAAGTTATCTGAATTTTTGGAGTTAGTTCACACCCTAAACACTCCCTTTCCAGTCATCTATACATCTATAATTACCTAGTTGCACCACACATTTATTACCTATTTCCATGTGTCCAACCCCTCTGTCCTAAGTTTTCTCTGGTGCCTTCTCACAGTTGTTTCAGGAGGATCTGCCAGGCCTGGGAGCTGCCACCAACCCTCAAATGAAGCATTCCCCAAACTGCAGCCTCTGGCCTAGCTTGTTGCTTCATCATCAATAAACTGCTATTCTACACCCCCTCTTTCCGTTTTCTGTTGAAGTTGTAAACTAATGAGGGAAAAAATAAACAGATGACAGCTGTGCAATACTTCTACAGTGCTTTGTAAAAATGAGCTGCTGCATTTTGGCTGCATAAGAATAAACTGAAATAAGCCCAAGCAATCAAAGCAACGTAGAGCTATACACTAGTTTTCAGAAAGGCCTGTTAAGATCTTCACTGTACTGTTATTGAATGGTACAATATTTTGGAAGTAAAAGGAACATCTTTTACAAAGTCCAAGACTGATCATGACTAAAAATTTTCTTCGCCTTGAATGCATAATAGACCTCTAATAGACCAAGAGTACTGTATACAATTTTATGATTTCAATATTGTCCCCATATTTTGTCCCTAATAAATGATCCACAAACATTTCTATGAATGATAAAATGTCCCAAAACTGCATTTAAATGAAGTGTCTTTTTGCCAGTTCTCACTCCTGGACCTTTGTGTTACATGCTAATGTTAAAAGACTAAATTTAGAGAGTGAAGAATACACTTGCAAAACAAATGCAAATAAACACCACAGCAGGATTGTTAATGTTAGCATTAAGGTCAAAGAACTGCTTATTCTCACAAAGTTACGGTCTAAAGTCTAATGATAACTATGGTTTTATGCCCTGTTGTCTTGTTGTATGTCATAAATGATTCCATAGACAATCAATCTTTAAAGATTAGCCCCTTGTCCAATTTCTAATGATGTTACGTGAGTAGTAAATGATCCCCACGTCCTCCCTGCATGTGTCTTTGTCCCAGTATGCAGTAAAACGCTTCCAAACCATTCCTGTAAACTGCATCACAAGCTATCTCATGAGATGTTCTCAAAAGTGTTTACAGCCTCTGCTGAAGGAAGCAGAAATGATACTGAAAAAGGGCTACAACTAGTTTCTGTTATTGTTTGCTTATAAATACCAAATAATAGATCAGAAATTTAAAAGCAATTAATAAGTTAGTAGAACGGGCATTAAAAATGTGATAAATAATGACTTTACAATTAATTGGTTTCTGTTCAGATGAACCAGTTGCAGGAGCTTGGGCTTGTTTACTCTGGCTGCCGAGGCTTATTGGTCCGTTTTTTCTCCCTTGGATGAAATAAAGGGACAACTTCTTAAACACCCAATGACAAGAGGAAGATCCGTGTCAGACAAAAGTATTTTTTATGTGACTGTAATGCTACCCAACTCACGATTTACTATTATGTTCTGCATGTGGGATTCAAATGCTTGAGGTGTTAGCTATGTGTGGATAATGAATGATCTAACAATAACCAAGGCAGAAAGGAACATTATTTATTATTAGTTCAGTTAAAATACATGGTGGAGATTTTTAATATGTAAATGTTTTAAAATGAATATAAATAAAAAAGAAACTAGTTTAGAAATTGTCATTAAACAGTTTTATATTATAATAATTACAATATTATTTATATTACAATGTGTACAAAATGACTGTTATTTCTCACAGCATCCATTTCATTTATAGACCATTATGTGAATATAGAGATGTTTGCACGTTTCTTCTTGCTCTTGTTATAGTCGATGATTTATGCTAGTTACGATTTATATGACAGTGACAATGCGATGCTGATCAAATCCCATTTTCATTGATCTAAATCAAATCATTGGTTTAAAAAGTGTCCACAGTTATAAATAACTGAAAGACAAATATCAAAGGTCAGCACTGTGATCAGTCATGCTCACTATTGATGATAAATCACATCAATCTTCATTATGCAGAGATTTAATTCCAGCTTTGCCTGTTATAAGGGTTAACTGCATTTGTATTAACATGAACCCTTGGATAATCTAAACCATGTTGTAGCGGTGGTAGTTGCTGCTGCTGCCATTGTTTTTGAGAAGGTTGCTGCTGCCATGTTGGTTGTAGTTCCAATTGCTGTGATTCATCTTCTTTTTCTCCATCAGACAATTTCAGGATTAAGCAAAACAGGAGTCCATCGAGAAAGACGTTAAAATTTGTGAAATAATAAACATTTGCATAAATTGTATTATAGTCAGCTGTCAACCTGCTGTAGAATAGGTACCTTAGAACAAAACTGGGGAAGTAGACAGCAAAGAAAGTGACCATTGAGATAACTGTAATGCCTATCTTCACTATTTTTCCCCCTGTGGCAGGAGAGCTTAAAATAGCTGTTGAAACAATGGCCACAGCCAATCCACAGATGAGAATTTCTAGTAGGTATTCTGCCTCAATGGTGTAGAGCACAGAACTGTAGTGTAAAACACAAATCAGTAAAGACACCACAGAGAAAACACAGCGTAGCTTGGCTCCCAGGTGTGGGCGATACAGGTATAGGAGTGATATGAGGGCGGTGAGGAGATGTATCATCACTAAATACCGTCTTGATGCCATCCACAGGATTTGGGTGTACAGACATGGGTTTCCAGAACAGGTAGCTGCAGCCAGGTGACTTCCAAAGGTCATTGCTCCGATTACATTTAGAACATCGATGAAAAGCAGAACGAAAAGAGAGACATGGGTGTTCTGAACACCTTTCAGGTTCATGTGCTCACATGAAAAGGAAGTGATGAAGCTATTTTTAAGGAGGCTTAGTGCACCTCGTTGGTACCAGAAGGCACCGATATAGGTAACCAGGCCCAGCAGAGAGGTGGACAGGAGAATTCCTGCTTGCAATTTAAGGTTCCCTACAACCCCCGATCTTGTTGTGCTGAATGGCATTTTTGGGCCATAGGACCATTTGCTGATTATATCTGTGAAGTTCTCCATGAGGTGATGATTGTAACCAGCGTGGTAGATTTCCTGGAGGAGAGAGGAGAACAAATCAAATCAAATCAAATCACTTTTATTGTCACGTCACATGTGCAGGTACACTGGTACAGTACATGCGAGTGAAATTCTTGTGCAATATTCTTGAACAATATCTGTATCAGTATTTTGCCCTAGAAATAACATTAATATACATTATACATTTTCATGTATAATATAATTCTGTTGGAAAATTTAGAGTGTAATGAGAAACATGTTGCTGCCTGCTCACATAAAGGGCACGAGGGCTTAAATATGTGCTAATTGACTTAAGTCTTTCTTGTTTCTCTTAAGCTCTAATTGTGAAAGTAGACAGTTCCAAATTAAAGGCTGGAATTTTCACTTTTCTAGAATAACATACAGGAAAAAAATATGCAGCCCCTGCTCAACAAACAGGAAAAACAACAACAAAAAAAACCATTGAAAACATTTTTTTCTCTTATAATCAGACACCATGTAAAAATCATTTCATCTTTTAATTTTTACATAAACAACATGAGAATTTGAAAGTAAAAAAACCCCCAGAAAATTCAATCTTACCTTACTTACGAAGTGATCTCCTGTCTCTGGGGTAAAATTCACCAACTGGCAAACACTGCCACTCTGAGCTGCATATATTTGGATGTAATTATGTTGTAAAAATTAGTCAAGCACATGTCAGACTTATTGGGGCGTGTTCTTCTATTGCTTAGAAATCATTTATTTACAGCGTGTTGAACAGACTGCTGAGAAAGTATTTACAGTATATTTTTGTCAAAATGCCACATAATTTAAAATAAAAAGGATTTTTGCATGAGGTAAAAGGTACACCCTAAAATGTATTTTTAGTCTTTAGTTTTCAACCTGAAAGCTTGGGTATTTATTATTTTGTGTGTGTGTGTGTGTGTGTGTGTGTGTGTGTGTGTGTGTGTGTGTGTGTGTGTGTGTGTGTGTGGTATCTCTCTTATTTTATTATGTGATCCTTTGTTTCATGTGCAGTACTTTGGTTAACTTTATTGTTTTCAAATGTGCGTCATATTTATATTAGGATTGGATTGGGAAAGATTCAGAGAAATCTGGAGAAATCTCTGTGCGCAGTGGACAAGGCTAACAATCAGTATTGGATGCCTATGATCTCTGGGTCGTCAGGCAGCACTGGATTAAAAACAGGCAAAATTCTATCATGGAAATCACTGCATGGATTCAGGAAGACTTTTCAAAGACAGGTAACTTTCATTGTAAACATGGCTTACTTTACCATTCACAACTGAAGCTTATATGTTTTGAAACTGTGTTTGTAATGTGTAACTTAAGCGCACGGATTAATAATTTGTATTCGTTTTTACACGTTAAAATTTGTTGTGGAGATTTGGATAATGTTTTACAAGAAAGAGAAAATGTGTTTGTTATGTGTCTGCAAGCTGTCTGTTTTTTTCCCTCTCCTTTTGCTTGCCATTTCCCTGGGTACACAGACTGCAAGCTGTTGCCTATTTTGGAATATCCAGCTAACTGGAGAGAGGAGCTTTGAATGGACCAACCAGGAGTAAGGAGAGCCCCATAAAAGGAAACTCGGCTGTGGCTAGAGGTGGCTTTCTCCTCCTTCTCGCTAAGGATCATTTGGCACATGTGTTGAGCTGCCCTGGAGCATTTAATTTGTTTGTGAGAGGTTTGTGGTGGGAATAAGAGGGCTGGGTAACTCTGTAATGTTTTGAGCTTATTTTGTGAGACGAGGATTAGGATCTTCTTTCTTTGTTGCTTCCCTCTTACAGTAAATCTCAGCTAGGTTCTGGTTTTGTTTCTTTGGCACAACCTAACGGTCCCTTTCTCCCCCACATTTGTTGTATTGAGCTGTTGTTGTGTGTGTGCACTCCAAACCTGCTCACACAGCATCAGTGAGGAATAGGAAGGCCTTTCAGTGAGGCGAAAGAAACAACTCTGAGGGCTGGTGCTGATAGTCCTGTACAATGCGTGGGTAGATAGTTTGTCCTGGAACTGTCTGTACCTGCTTTGTTGTGGTCGGCACTGGGTTTGGTTTTTTTGGTTTTTTTTTTAAGAAGTTGCCTATTAAACTTCTTATCTGCTTCAACACTTGTACTGACTTATTGGAGTCACCCCCTGGCGTAACAGTGTTAAAAAAAGAAACAACTCTAATTAAATGGATATTTTGTATTACATTGTTTGCGTAGTTGCTTTAATTTGTCACAAAATCACATTTGTAGTGCATTCAGTGTGTACTTATTGTTCTGTGTTATACATTGGCTTTAAAATAACAGTAGGGGTACAATGCTCAACTTAATCTCTGATTTAAAATTCCTTTCATCCAATATTAATTTAAATTAATAGAACATGAAGTACAGCCATCTGTATCAGAGTGCTACAAATCAATGTTTAACTAGGCCCTCACCCATCTACAGTTTACCCCTCTTTAATAAAATCCAGTCATTTTTTTAAGTGATTTTAGTGTCCATAGTTGCAGAAAGCTGAGAAACAAATACTACATGTAGCTGATTTCAGAGTTATGATCGAGTCAAACTTCATAGCACAGAGACTTAATTCCAGTTTTGCCTGTTATGTGCAGTAATTGCATTTGTATTAACATGAACCCTTGGATAAATTAAGCCCTGTTGTTGCTGTTGCTGCCATGGCGGTGGTGGTTGCGGTGATTGTTGCTACGATTGTTGTGGTGGTGGTTGTTGCTGCCATGATTGTGGTGATTGTTGCTCCCATTGTTGTGGCGGTTGCTTTCCGTCTTCTTCTGCTGCAGACATCTTCAGAATTGAATAGCACAAGAGTCCATCGAGACAGACTTGAAAGTTTGTGAAATAATACACATTTACATAAATTACATAATAGTCTTCTATTGGCACTGGGTTAATGATCTTCTTGAAAGCACTGCATTAGTAACTTATTCAAAGCATTCAGCTCTGAGGTAGACGACAACGAGACATCCAGGCCAAGGTGTTTCAGCAAGCACTGTGTCAATGCCTGTTTAAAAGTTACAAGAAGCGTCTGCTACAGTAGTCATATATGATCTGTTTTCCTATTCGCAGTGTGAGGATGAACATCTTTTGCTCACAGCTGGCAAAACACTTAGAAAGTACATTAGAAATACTTGCATTTAATGTTTTGTGGTGTCTTATTGTCATCAAACTCACTGCAAGCATTTTAAATGTTTTAATAGAAGCAGCAGTGGCTGATTTTAACTTTCATGTAGACAATGAGGATTCAATGTCTGGAATTCAGGGATGAAAACAAAGAAAAACACTGAAAACTTAGCTTATTTCCAAGGGCTGCTGAAATAATGATTTGTCCCCAAGATTAGAGGCGGGTGATCATCATTGCTTTCTACAGGAGTGCAGAAAATATTAGGCAAATGGTTTACAAGAACGTTTTTGTCATCATCATCAGAAATACTTGCTTCATGCATTTGACACGTAAATGTTTTAATCCAAGAAGTAGCAGTGGCTGACTTAACTTTCATGTACCAATTAAGCATTCAATTCTGGAATTCATGTGCATCTCTGTAATGAAAAGGGTGCTGGTTTCTAATGACATCAACACCCCATATCAGAGTGTGCATAATTATTGATTTCATAACTCATTTGATTCTGGTTCAAAATGGGTCCCAATTGGACTTCACAGGCTCACAAAAGTCAAAAATAGTGAGATATCTTGCAGAAATGCAGCAGTCTTAAAATTGCAGCCCTTCCCAAGCGTGATTACATCTGACAATCATTGCCTTTTCAAATTTAGAACTATAAAGTAGATTGTAATACTTGTAAAAAAACCATATTTCCCTTTTTACTTCCTCTTGAACTGAACCTGAAAGGTGCTTGCATTGACTCCCAAGATGCATTCATTTAATTCCCATGAAGTTGAATCAGATTAATGATTCAGCATATTTTGCCACAGTGAGAAGAGCTGTGTTTGGAGAAGAGGATGCTTTGGAGAGGGAGATGAGGCAGTAATGTTGATGCTTTCAAACTGATGACGGCCAAGGTAAGAAAGACTGAAAGAAAACCACCACTGAACAAGACACACAAGCTGAAACGCTTTTCTGGGCCAAGAAATATCTCAAGACTGATTTTCTGAGGTTTTATGGACTGATGAAATTAGATAGTGTTGATCTGCCATGGGGCAGATCAAAGGGGGACCTGTTGGGATTAAATAATTTGCAGTTCTCCAGTCCCACTATGCTTTAGCAAGTGTTATAAAGTTATATAGTTTGGTATGGTATCATCAAAAATGAAGCATTAGACCATGTGCCTTGGGGAGTTGAGGATGGCTGCAAGCTCTCGCTCCCAGTCCTAAAATGTAGATTCTGGGAACCATCTCTCTTGGAAAGTTACTGAGACACTGTTGTTTAGACTAGAATGAGATCCTTCTGTAATAAAACTGATTAGGGGCAGGACCAATTTTGAGATCCGTGGCACCGTGTCTTGCAGGACGTTCTGACATGAGCAAGCAGTGGTGCAGGACTCTTTCTAGAAGTAATGTGAAAGAAGAAAAAAGTGTTAAATGGTCTACTGAGCAGTGTTTTGTCTTCCATCGGATGCCTCTGAGGAATCAAAAGAACTCGGTGAAGTGTTGATATTTACAAAACCTAAGAAAATTGTACCAACTGTTAAGCATGGTGATGGTAGCATCATGCTCTGTGGTTGTTTTGCTGCCATTCCAACTGCTGATAGATCAGATTAAATAATAAAAGAGGCCTACCTACAAATTCTTAAGCTTCACCTCAAATTAACAGCTAGATGGTTAAAACTTGGAGACAGTTGGGTGTTACAACAGGAAAATGATCCCAAACACATGGATTTAAATCCTATTTAATGTTATGTTATTTATTTTAAAACAGTATTTAAAATCAAATAATGTCAGAGAGATTACGATGGTTACATTCATATTAAGATGAATAAGACAGGAAGTACAGCCATCTACAAAATACTGACACAAATCAACCTTTGCTTAAGCCCTTGCCTCCTATTTAACAAATAATGTCAAATAAGTTTAAAGAAGGAAAACAATGATGTCCATAGACACAGATAGTTAAAGCCTGAATAGCAAAGATACATGAGTTAAGAGCTGCGAGCCAATTACTGATTACATTTGCAAAAACAGCAAACCATTGACCTTCAAAATCCTAATGTTGCTGCTCCTGCTAAGCTTGTTGTCGTTGTAATTGTAGCTCCCACTGCTGTTGTCGCTCTTCTTCAGCAGCAGACAGCTTCAGGATTAAGCAACACAGAAGTCCATTCATAATCAGGTGACAGTTAGTGAAAACAAAACATTCATAAATTGCATCGCCTTTTGTCACCTTCCTGTTGTCAGTGCTGTAAATTAAGCATTCAAGAATAAAACTGGGTAAAAAACAACTAAGAAAGTGCACATTGCAAGAATCCCAATCAGGTCCTTCTCTGTGGCAGCAGAAGGTAATTCAGGTGGCACTCTAAATTTTGCAGCGATACCCAGAACCAATCCTAAAGTAAAATTGCCATCATGTATGCTGCCCACTGGATGAAGAATCAGATAAATGGGATCAGAGTACTATGATTAAGTAAATAATTGCAAAGGTACAGCTGTTTTAGTTTCCTGTTGTGGGTTGCAGAGGTAAACAAACTGAAAAATAAGCTTTAGGAGATGGAAAATCACTCCAAACCATCGCGATATAAAACATATAAGAACAGTGTAGACACAGTATTTCAAGTTGCAGGCAGAAGCAGCCATCTGACCTCCCAAGATTATTGCTTTATGATTACATTTATAATATCCATGGAAATCACAGAGATAAGAGGTCCGTGGATGTTGTGAACACCTCTGGAGCTGAATTGGTGGCATGAGTAGGGCATCCACCAGCTTCTTTTAAGAAAGAGCAAGTCCGCTCACGTTGATACCAGAAGGCCCAGGTATAGGTGGCAACTCTAGAGGAAAGTGTAACCCAGAAGAATTCCTGCACCCAAGTCGGGATTTCTCACAACACCCACAGTATTGTTGGATGATGTGTCTAGATCCATAGGACCAATCATTGATAAGACTTGTGATGTTCTCCATAGCTTTGTAGTCTTAATTAGCTTAATTAGCGTGTGGGCATGCAGGAGGAGAAAGAAAAAAAAACATCCACATCAACACTTTCTCAAAGACATTAAATATTCACTGTAATACTGATCTGTTTTCCCAGTTGCAGTGTGACGATAAACATCTTTTTACCTGTTCTCATAAAGTGCACTGGAACCAAAAAACACTAATGAAAAATTTCTAATGCAGTGAATCTTTGGGCATCCTGTTTCATCACTGCAGGTGTTTTTTAGTGAACGATTTACCCTTAACTGCTGTTAGACCAGATTCAACACCAAAAACTGCTTCAAGTTTTATGAAATCATTTTATTATTTACAGTGTGGCACAAATAACATGCGGTAGAGTGCCAGTTCTGTTTATTTGTGGTTCATCAACCACCTGCTCCATACTCAACATTTAACCTGAAAGTCTAACTTAAGGAAGTGATTTTATTCCTGTTTCTTCAACACCAGAGGCAGCTACCTAATTTTATGTTACAGAGTTCAATTATCTTTTCTTAATAGTGCTGGAGACTGAAACAAAAGGTTGTTTTCATTAGAAAAATATAATTTGAACAGTGTATCTTCATATCAAACATTATGAATAAGACAGGATCGTACAATAATAATGAGAAAAACCTCGAACAGAGAAAAGAACCGTTTTAAATCATTAAAAGCATTTTGTACTCATTGTTCCAAAAAAAAATAAAAGTCATGAAAAAAGGTTAAAATTCATCTCCTGATATAAAGAGATTACTGTCCTGAATAGTAAAAGTAACAAGTGAGAAACATTACCTCTTTCAGCTGCAACTGTAGGGATTAAGCAGATCATAAAAGCAAAAATTTGACCACAAAATCTCTTTTATTTCATCTAGTCATAATCTATGCAGGTGCTTGTTGTTTGCATAAAAACATTAAGTTAAGTCCTGTTGTTAAATAGGATTAAATAGAATTTTCAACAGATATGGCTCATGTGATGTCAGTAATTTAAAAACACAGAAGATTGGGAAATCTTCAGATATAAGAGAATATTATCATAAGAAAAATTGAGCATAATTTTATGTTATCTTTGTCTGACCTTTGTCTGTCAGGTTATGGTGAAGGGTTGCTTTACAGGGGGACTGAATATGAACATATACTCATTTACCAGTAAAACTGTGACTGATAGAGATAGAATAATGAGAGGAAGAGCACATTGTGGTATGTAATGGATGGCTAACTACTGCTGAATACAGCCACTATTAACCAAGTGGCACTCTCCGTTTTCTGTGATACCCACAAATTGGTCCGAGGATGAGTGCATCAGTTCCGAGTCCACCATCTTTTCTTCCACATGTGGGTGAGCCGCCAATTCTATTTACTACATGGCGAAAATATTCAGAGTACACATGGTAGTAATCAATGCCATAGATTGGCAAATGCTAGGAAACGTATTTTTTGCTTCCTGTTTGGGCCTGGAGGGACAACAAGCGATTCTAGGCAGTTATTGGAGCATGGTGATACATATGCTGACCATGAGCATCACTGAAGAAAACATTTGTTCCGAAGTGAATGTCGTGCGTGCCGTCATACATTCAAACAGCGTATATTTTCTCAGTTGTGGTGGCTCTGAGAGGGTTAGCTTCATCTTGCAACTTTGGACAAATGGAAAGTGAAATGATAAGAGATCAGTTATTTTCCAACGCTCATCTCAGCGCACTGGAGGAATCACACAGATAAGGGTCCAGGCCAGGTGGAAACAGCAGTCAAACACCTCTGGACTCTCCACACCTGGCTTGTTTCCGACCGCCCAGTTCAGACAGTCGAACAAGTCCATTCTCACCAGAAGAGAGACCTCGCCCAGATAAAGGCTGCACTCCAGACCAGCGCAAACGGGAAGAATTCAAAGCAGCAGCAGCAGAAGTGCTTCAGGTGTGGTTCTCACAAGCACTTAGCTAATGATAAAAACTATCCGGCTGCTTCTTCAAAATGCAACAACTGCGGGAAAAAGGGAAATTTTGCCAAGGTATGTAAGTCATCAGTCAGTGAAGTAAGAGAAGTAGTGGTTCCAGAATTGGCAGTATTGTGCATGCAAGATGCTAAAATGATGGCAGCTATTCAAGATAAGCTTACCTGCACTGTCAACATTGAAACTGTACAAGGTGGTTCTCAGACGGTAGAGCTGATAGTAGACACTGGAGCTTCTGTGTCTATTCTGCCAGAAACTATCTACAGACAGTATTTTGCAGACTGTTCACTGGTGCGACCTAAAGTTAAGCTAGTTACTTATGCTAAAGATGAGTTAGCTGTGATGGGTTGTCTGCCTGCATCAGTTGCGCTGCATGCACAGAATGAAAAAGCTCCTGCTTCCTTCTACATTGTCAAAGCTGGTTCCCCGCTATTAGGCCTCGACCTCATTAGAGCACTGAACGTCTGCATCGTCGGAGGCAAAGTGGACCGCATTCAGGATGAAACTGTGGATGAGCCTGATTCTACTAATCGGAAGTCTGCTGTATACAATGTTGATCCTATTCCACCAGCTCAACTTGGATGTGTTAAAGGGTTCATCCATAAAGTACAGGTAAACAACAACGTGCAGCCTGTGCGTCAAAAGCTGTGACGCCTGCCATTAAGTGTACGTACAGAGGTATCAGCGGAACTCTCTCGCTTGCTCAAAGCTGGCATAATTGAAAGGATCGATGCAGCTGAGTGGGTGAGTCCTCTGGTCGTGGCACGGAAGTGCAAAAGGGAGTTGAGACTGTGTGTTGACCTTCGTGAACCCAATAAGAGTATCATCGCTGACTGCCATCCTCTTCCTCATATGGAGGATCTGTTTTCTGAGTTGGCGGGTGCCACTCACTACAGCCAGATTGACCTGAGCTCAGCATACCACCAATTACCTTTGCATCCGGAGAGCCGCAAGCTGACTGCTTTCATCACTCATGAGGAACTGTTCCAGTTCACACGTGTTCCATTTGGCCTAGCATCAGCACCGTCGGCTTTCCAGAAAATGATGCAAACGGTCCTGAAAGATCTGCCTGGTGTTCGCAACTACTTGGATGAGATCATCGTCTATGGAACATCAAAGGATACACACCTGCAAGCTGTTCTCCAACGTCTCAGAGACGTCGGCCTGCAGATTAACTCTGGGAAAAGTTCCTTCTGCCAGTCACACATTACATTCCTGGGCCATGTAATCTCAAAGGAAGGCCTACGTCCAAGCCAACATCACCTTACTGCTATTGCTGAGGCTCCTGCTCCAGAGGATATGGCTGCATTGCGCTCATTCCTGGGTTTGACATCCTGGTTCAGTAAATTTATTCCAGATTATGCTACACTGGTGGAGCCACTGCGACAGTTGCTGAAGACAGACATGAAGGTTGAACTCCAGTGGAACGAGGCAGCACATGAGAGCTTCAGTAACCTGAAAAAACTCCTTCTGAAAACTCCTGCACTTGCAGTCTATGACCCTGACTTACCTGCTTTTATCACCACAGACGCATCAGACTACGGGCTAGGAGCTGTGTTGACACAGCTGCATCCAGATCAAGTGGAGCGGGTTGTGGCGTTCGCCTCCTGAACTCTGTCTCCTGCAGAAAGAAAGTACTCCACCACAGAAAAGGAGGCGTTAGCCTGTGTCTGGGCGGTGAAAAGATGGCGTACATATGTATGGGGCCGCAGATTCACACTTCGTACTGACCACCAAGCTCTGACTACCCTTCTCAGCACCAAAGGTATGAACAGAGCGGGCATGAGAATCGCACAGTCTGCAAGGTTGATGTGTTTTCAGTACGATGTGCAGTGCCATCCTGGTGTTCAGAATGTCATGGCAGACTGCGTCTCACTGGTTCCCCTGACGTACTCCAGCACTGACGTTGATGCTGAAAAAGACCTTCTCCTGGAGATAGCTGAGGTTTCTCCTCTTTTGTCAGCGACACCGTTGACGGATTTTAAAGCTGAATATGAGGACTGCCCTGACCTTTCTCTGCTGCGACAGGTTATACGCTCAGGCTGGCCTAAGGTGAAAAGGTCTCTCCCAGCTGAGATGCAGCCGTATTTCCTGGTGCAACATGAACTTGCTGTGCAATCATCGTTCCGGGGGACACGTCTGGTGGTCCCAAAGTCCCTGCGAGAAAAGGTGATACACCTCACACACGAAGGTCATAGTTCGCACAAAGCAGCGACTCAGAGAGCTTTACTGGTGGCCATCCATGGATACTCAAGTCCATGCGATTCTGTCACCGTGCTCAGTCTGTCAAGCTTGTGACAAAACGGCCAAAACTGCTCCTGCTCCCCTACAGCTGGTTCAGTTTCCAGATGGTCCCTTTCAGCATGTGGCCGTTGACATTGTTGGACCTTTTGACCATAGGCCACAGGACTGCAGGTTTGCTATCACACTGGTCGATTACTTCAGCAAGTGGCCAGAAGTAGCCCTTACTTCATCAGCTACTACAGACACTGTTATTAGGTTCTTATCTTCAGTCTTTGCACGGGAGGGAAACCCTTGTGAGCTTACGACGGATAATGATAATTCACTTCATCTGCCTTTGCTGATTTCCTGAAGGAAAGGGGTATCAAGCACATTAGAACAAGTGTGTACCACCCTCAAGCGAACGGGTGTGTTGAAAGATTTAACAGAGTACTGAAGGACTGTGTTCAAGCTGCACAGGCGTCCCAGAAGCCGTGGAAGCCCGCCTTAACAGTGATGCTACAGAGTTACCGTGCTACAGCTCATGCAACAACTGGAGCAGCTCCGTTTCAGCTTTTCAGAGGGAGGCCAATGAGAACAAAGCTAAATGTCCTTCCATTTCCCAAAGACACAGGACAGTATGACCAAATCAGGGCCAGAGTCTCTCACCAGCAGCACAGGAGTAAGCGCTACACTGATGCTAAGAAGGGGGCAAAATCTCCCCAGCTTGTGGTCAGCGACAGAGTGCGGATACATAAACCTTTCTGTGTGGGGAAGAGAGATTGTCAGTTCACTGATCCACTGTAAGTGCAGCAACAGAGTGGCTGTTGGACGGTAACGGTAAATTTGATTTACTATGATTTATTTTGTGAAGTTTTTCGTGACTTAAGGTTATTAAGTTCCTACAGTAAACTTAACTGTACAAGTATTCATTATAAAGGACGGTTTAGGCACTATGACAAGAAGTTCACAGGTGTAGTTCAAACACCCAGAAGTGTTATAAGTGAAATAGGTTCAGCAAGCATTATTAAAAATGCTGTCTGGTTGCAAAATCTACTACTGATAATGTTATGTGCAAATAGTTGATGTTACCATGCTAAGAAAGTTAATACTGAGGTAGTAGAATTCTGTGAGAATGAGGAGAGATGTTATGTTTACATACACTGCTAAGATGGTGAAGGGTTGCTTTACAGGGGGACTGAATATGAACATATACTCATTTACCAGTAGGGGGCTCTGTGACTGATAGAGATAGAATAATGAGAGGAAGAGAGAAAGTATTGTGGTATGTAATGGATGGCTAACTACTGCTGAATACAAGTTCCACTATAAACCAAGCTCCGTCTCTGTTCTTCTGTTGAATACGCCACACCACTAGTAGGGCATATGTGCCTAATCCAGCCCGTTGTTTATCCCAGACCGGCCTGCTTCTCAACAAAAAGAGTAATACACTGCTGAGTTTAAGGATTGCTGTTTGAATCACCTGCACGGGAGTAAAGACGCAGAACTTGACGGACTCAGTCGGAATGCACATCTGAACCTTTACTAGCAAAGCTGCAAAAGCAACAAAGACTTTCTACAAAGCTTGATACATCCAGGGATCGAGCAGTCAAGTGATTTCCCACAAAATCCCCCAAAACCTTTAAACCATTCTCTGATGCTAAGTTTAGTTTAGTCTCCAAAACTAATATGACCTGAGAATGTGCCCCTCTCCAGGTCTTTGTATGTTGGAGTGAGTTTGAAATCACAGAGTGGCTGGACTTTATTACACTTATTTAAGCCTCATTTCTATTTCTCACTGCAAGCATGAACAATCATTCATTTTAGGAATGGTGATTGGATAGTGATTAAATGTTGCTGTTTTTATTATGTCTCATTACCATGATACATTATGTTAATCCAGTTCTTCTTGGTCACTTAAAATATCTTGACTGATGACTTCATTCATGACAAGTATGTTTCAAAAGCCATTTACAGTAGTTTAAATGCTGCCAATCCCTTTGGCACAAAACCAGCCCCTTCAGTTAATGTGCAATTAAATCTGACGGGCAGATTAATGCATACTGTTGAATTTTTTTTACGTGCTGCAACCTAGTGTTGCTTTGGGTGATGACATGGAGATAATTCCTCAACAACAAGAAAATAATTAGAAAATTATCGCACACAAAAAAATCCACAGGCCAGTTACTCCTGTCCTCTTCTCCTTCTCATCCCTGTGATCATGGTGCAGATGTCACTCATTTCACATTATTAGAGATGGAGAAAGATGTTAAAAAAATTTTAGACAGGAGAGGAGAGTGAAGAAATGGTTATTTTCAATAAGTAGGAATTACTCAGCATGTGAAATTTAAACCTTTAGTAATGTCTTCATTCATTTTAGAGCTTGAAAAACTATGACTTTCTCACATGTTGCAGTAAAAGACCAGGCAGGTTATTTACAGCAGGCTAAATGCTCGCCAACTCATTGCTTGTTGACACCTATTCATAGACACATTCAGGATTTGAATTGAATTAACATTCTAGCTTATACCCCTAATTCAACATTGTCATCTTTATATAAAGTTTTAATCTGAAACAAAGTTCATACCTGACCCTGTTCTTTGTCTGTGTCTCTGTATATAAGATGTATATATTTATATTCAATTTTTTGTTTGTTTGTTTTTGTTTTTACCCCTGTCTAACCAGTGTTTGGTTTGGTTTTACTTATTGTTCTTGTCTAGTTTAGGAGGGCTTTTTTTTTAATTTTCGAGTTTACTCAATAAAGTATTTAATTGCACATTTACACACATTTGGTACTGATTTCATAGACATATTTGAAAAATTATATTTACTATTAATTTAAAATTTGTTTGCAGATTATTTAGTACATCTGAAACAGTTAGTTGTTTAAAACCCAGCCTAACCGTTTTGCAAGTCTGGCCTTTAGTTTTGTGAAGTGCCATGTCTTATAAAATTATTTCAAACTGAAATATTGGCATCATTTAATAACACACATAATACCATAAATTGTTAAACACTCTTTTAATTTATTTTGAGATTAGTAGTGAAATAACATTAACATTAATTAATAATAAATCACTGACAATCCCCACTTTAAATGCCTGGGACTTTCCACCTTTTGGTTTAAGAATTGAAGAAGCCTCTTGGATAACAGGAAAAAAATACTCACGTAAAGTACAGATAAATGAAAATTCTACACAAGTACAGTAACAAAGTGTTTGTACTTCATTGCTTCCCACCTCTGCACATTTTGTGCAGTACAAATATCTATGGAGTGAAACTGAGTTAGCTAGCATAATAGCATGAATTCAAGTCACTAAGGAAAATATTTTATAAGAGACTTTCATTAGCGAAAATTTTGAAACCCAATTCAAAGAAACTACTTGCCAATCCTCCAACTTTCCCAACTGTTTCGTTAACTTGCATCCATTGCACATATGTACTATTTTTGATTGTATTAAAATGTATTAAAAACACATTTTAATTATTTACTTTTGTTTTGGGATTTAGAACGTAAAATCAAGAATTTGTGGTGAAACTGAAAATAAGCTCTGACAGGAACCTGAATCTTCCATCAGTGAGTGACTCTCTCCTGCAGCAGGTGAGACACACTGTGCCATAAACACTTCCACACACTTAACAAAAACAAAGATGAACCGTTTCAGTTTCGTTTCTGCTCACAGTTTCATTCACAGCTAGAAGAGCAGGGTGTGACAAATCTCAGTGAGCTGGCGTGCCAACAACAATGACACAATCTTCCATCCCTAACAAGGTAAAGACAATGAACTGACCGTCAGCTTTCACTGTTGTGACAACCCAGCCCAACCTGCTACTCTTTGACTTTTGTTTTACTGCAAATGAAACCTCTTTATTCACATCTTAATATTTCTAAATGTCATCCTTGATAAATATTTACTTTTTTATTTTAAATACAGGCAATTCTGGAGTAGCAGATGGTCACAGAAGTCAGATTCATGAAGTGCTGTTATGTATGTACAAGGACTGATTTGGTGTGGACTGTATTTTTTTCTTTTAAACTTTTACCCCTCATTTTACCAGCTGCCAGTGACTTGAAACTTCTGGAATATCAATAAAATATAGCTGTATATAAAAGCTTATTATGTATTCATGTGGCAGGAAGGTGAAGGTGGTTAAAATCACTTTGTGCACATCTGCTGCTGAAATCTATACAAAGACATATGAAGGGGATAATCCCAGTCAAAGTTCAAGTGTATAGATTTTTATTACATTTATAAAATATATTTCTTTGAATGTACACTGACAAATATGTTGCATTAATTAAACCAGAACATGTAGGGCAATATAGATTCACATGATGTTATAACTGGCTAAATAAAAACTTAAATTAGGTGTTAAAAAGCTTTTCAGCTAACTGAAAAAAAAAAAATAACAAGATGCTAACAAAAAAAAATCAATAAAACACAAAAATAAATGCTTTGCTCTTTGACAAGGATGAAAACATGAATGAAAGTGTTTGCATTCTAATACTTATCTACCACCTGACAAAGTGCCCCTGTTATTATTATTATTAGTATGTAATACATTTAAACAACAAAAATTAAAACTAAATTAACAAAATATTTTCTGGAAGCTACCTGAAATTTCACTCTATTACAAATCAGAGCTGAAAATCAAAACAAGAACAGGAAATAATCAAAGACAGAACAACACAATAACTCTGGTTCAGTGGGATTAAATAAAAGCACAATACTACTATTATTTTCATATTACCTGCTATTTCTTCTTTATCTATACCTGCAAACGTCTAAGATTTTGCAGATATGACTCCAGCCTTGCCTTTGCCAAAGCGTTTACAGGGTGCCTGTGGCTCAGGTGGTACAGCACATCAGCTACTGATCTGAAGGTCGGTGGTTTGATTCTTGGCTTCCCCAGTCTGCACGCCAAATGCCCTTGGGCAAGATACTAACCCCAAGTTGCCCTCTGATGTGTTCAGAGTGTAAATGTTGTTTAGATAGCACTTTATGTTAGATGTGCTTATGTGAATGAGGCATGTTGTATACAGTGCTTTGAGTACTCTGGGAGAGTAGAAAAGCGCTATATAAGAATCAGTCCATTTGCCTTAACTATTTTACTCACTAAAGTAAATAGAGTTCACTGACGGTCACTGTCAGAGTTAAGGTCTCCCACTTTAAAGACAACAGGACCCTGAATGGTGAAGCCCAGATAGAAAAGTGTCCTTGGTTCAGGTGGTTGAGCTTCTGTTCTTGCCTTTATTTTCTGGTCTCCTACACAAACACACACTTCCTGTTCTTCATGCTCCTGTGACTCTGCAGAAGAACGCGGCTCGATCTGGACCGGAAGAAGGATATCTCTGATTTCTGCAATGTCCCAAACTTCCCCACTGCACCATAGATCATTGATCATCTCCTCCTTTTCATTTTGTCAATCATTTAGCTCAGAGTCCACCTTCTCCTCCACTACTGGATTTGTGGATCCATTTGCTTAGTCCGGAGCCTTTTCCCAGAAAAAACAATGGCAACAAGTAACGCCCTCGAAGGTACTTCGCATAGCCGGCTCTCTCAAACGCTTGCTCCATGAATGTGACAAACCGTTGTGGGTTGAGGTCAGCAGGAAGCTGTGCAGGTTCCCCAGGTTCTCGGTCTTGTTTCTCAACAGTGTTCTTGTCCTCCCAGGTTGAGTCTGCTGACTTACTGTCCTCTGTGGCCTTTTGTCCGACTTCTTCATCGTCCTCTTCTTTCAGCAGCTGAAGCTGATTTTCAGGCCAAAACAACATCAGCACCAAAAGATAAAATTCAGGTCTCCTTCTCCTCTTTCCAAGAATGTGTGAATGATGTTTTTGAGTTCATTCACTATGCTGAGTTTTGGAGAATCTGGCATCTTGTTGCTTAAGAGGATGTTGGAGAGGATGTAGCTCTCTGCTAGTTTGATATCTTTTTTATTTTTGTCATATGCAGTCTTCAGCAATTCTTGAATTTTCTCTAAATCAGGCACCGTTTTTTCAGGTTCCTCAAATTCAGCACGTCTTCCCTTTGACATGAAAAGTCCATGGTTCAGCAAATCAAGGAGGCCTTGAAAGCTGGTATCCTGAAAGGCTGCTACTCTTTTGTTTGTGTAGTGCTCATAACAGAGTGCAACATCCCTCCACAAGTAATGTGGCTCCAAGGTACACATGTCAGGTTTGGAGTAGGTTTGATACCATTCAAAGAAGGCAAACTTGGCTTCAACTTCTCTTTCTAATTTTGGATAAATATCTGCAGAGCAGCCGTTGAGTTTCTCAAAAGCAAACTTTGCCACTTGAATGCAGCCAGAGAGGCCTCTATTGTTGAAGGTATCCGACCTGCTTGCAGCATCAGCCGTGTCCATCGTCTCTGAGAGCGCTTCATTCTCAGCTTTCTTCTCCACATCTTTAAATGCTTGGAAGGCCTCTCGTGCCCTTTTAAAAATATCCTCACCAGCATCAATCAAGCGTTTCTTATAAACTTGTGCGAGCTTGTCAGCCATGTTAGAGTTGTTTGGAGCTCTTTCAATCGCCTCACTGCAAAAACTCAAAATCTTACCAAGAGTATTTGTCTTATTTCTAGTCAAAATTATCTCATTACACTTCAAATAAGACAGAATCAGCTAAAGGGCAACATTTCAGTAAGCTATAGGAACTTGTTTCAAGACGGTAAATCTTAAAACTAGACAATTTTCACTTGTTCCATTGGCAGATTTTTTTACTTAATACAAGATATTTTAGCTTGAAATAAGTGAAAAAATCTGGTCTGTGGGTTGACTCTGTTTTCACCATTTCTATCCGAGATTTTTCTTGGTCTGCCACTTCGAGCCTTAACTTGAACTGAGCCTGTGGTCTTCCATTTTCTCAATATGTTCCTAACTGTGGAAACAGACAGCTTAAATCTCTCAGACAGCTTTCTGTATCCTTCCCCTAAACCATGATGGTGAACAATCTTTGTCTTCAGGTCATTTGAGAGTTGTTTTGAGACCCCCATGTTGCTACTCTTCAGAGAAAATTAAAAGAGGAGGGAAACTTACAATTGACCCCCTTAAATACTCTTTCTCATTATTGGATTCACCTGTGTATGTAGGTCAGGGGTCACTGAGCTTACCAAGCCAACTTGAGTTCCAATAATTAGTTCTAAAGGTTTTGGAATCAATAAAATGACAACAGTGCCCAAATTTATGCACCTGCTTGATTTTGTTTAAACAATTATTGCACACTTTCTGTAAATCCAATAAACTTCATTTCACTTCTCAAATATCACTGTGTGTGTCTCCTATATGATATATTTAACTGACATTTTTTGTATTGTAACAACCAACGATTTATACAGGAAAATAATGACTATTAACAAGGTTACCCAAACTTTTGCATCCCACTGTATATTTATGTTAACAGGATTAGGGTTACAGTCCCTTGATATAATGACCACAAAAAAATATGTTTCTGACTCCAGCTTGTCGGTTCGGTGGAGCCCCCATACAGCCACCACAGCACCCACCATACAACAGCATGCTATCCCTCATGAAACCACCCAGAGAGGTACACGGGCCAGACCCCACTCCTGAGAACCACAGAGGACCAGACCACCTGAGCACCACGACAAGGAGAAATAGTAAGAGTTAAAGAGAGCGTTCCCAGTGTTCTGAGTATTGTTCAGTACAACATTGCTGTCAAACAAACCTTTTTTATGGGAAAAATGGCAAAGAGAAACTACTGATAGTAGTCAATCATAACCACTAATGAGAAGTGAAGCGAGATCGATCAACTGTAGACCAGACAACAAACGACGGAGGCCCAGAAAAGTGCAATCAAACGATGAGTTTATTGACAACGGAGAACAACCATCAGCATATGGCTTATTTGCTCTGACAAAAATACACTGGGTTCTGGTTTTATAGCATAGAGGATCATGCCCCCACCTACACGTCAATACAGGTCAAAAATACATTATGTCTAGTCATTGTTTACAGACAAGGGTACATCTTGTACATCTCTAATAACTATGAACAGACATATAACTTCTTTTTGATAACACCTTCCTTTTAAGGTAATAACTTCAAACTTCAGGGCCTCTAATTTTCTCTAAATCAGGCTAATAATGGACCCTTCCTCAATCACTAGTAGACTGAATTGGCGCAGGGTCTCAAAAAAGAGCAGAAGACACTTGGGCCTTCCTGCTCAGGCCTGCTACTAGATTTCTGTGTATTGTAAGCATGCATGCAATTAACCTGCTATGTTCTCATCTTCCTCAACATGTATCACCTGGACACTCTCACCAGTGAAGCTTAAAACCCTCTTGGATAGAACATCAACTCTAAACAAGCACAGATATGCAATGTGTATAGAATGAACTCAACCTGTGAATAGAATGAATGTGATGACAAACATATTCAATGCAATATGAACCCTAAAAACAATATTACTGATAAAATAATACTGTAGAACATGTTATTAATGCATTTATCATAAGGCAGAGTATATGGCAGCAATAAAAGAATCTTGAAATCCCAACATTCCTCTTTTGACATTCCAACAAGGAATGTCACCACACTTCATGTTGTATCACCTCAACCCAGCATCAGGGTTAGGAACCATCGCCATTACTTTTACCAACAATCCTCTCACATCTTTACAAGGAATGATACAGCAACTAGCGATGACCAGTATTCCCAAAAGTACAGTCAAAGAAAATCATCACTGACATAGCCACACCTTTCCATTGTCCAAACACAGATGCCATCCAGGTTAGAGCAGATTTTCGATACCTGAGTGTTCATGCATAGTTTTAGACAAAGTTTTCAAGCCCTCAGAGCTCGGGTTACTGAGCCATCTGGGGCAGTATTATTAGGGATAAAAATTGCAGCACATGTCTCTTCAAATATGACGCAGAATCCCTTCTCATGTTAAGGGCCATTCGATTTCCATCAGCAAACTCGGACCCAATTGTTCTCGAACCCCATCATGGCATCCCTGGTTAGGTTAGAGAGTCTCAGCAGATTGCAATTCCAGTTAATGCGATCAACATTCTTAATAGGTGTCACCCAAAGCTTGAATATACTTTCACATCCTGCAACTATCAGATTTACCAGCTTCTACTTTCTGAACTCCCTGGGCACTCCTATGGAGTCTATCCAGGTCGGAGAGTTTAACCTAGGGTCATATGCATGTGTACCCTGGGTCCCTCTTTTTTCTCCAAAATATGTCTCTTACCTCTGGCGGCTAAGACAGCTGTGTTGTGTTGTGGAATAGCCTTTACCTGCCTAACTCCCTGAACACAGGAACACAGTCAGATACATGTTGTTCTCTCAGATCATTTGAGCCACCCAATCAAGCCAGAGGTTACTGTCCTTGAAACCTGTGGCACGCTTTATCAACTCCTTAGGCTTCAGTCTAAAGTAATCTGTTGTCAGAAGTACTCTCCCTTTCACCTGTGTTCCTTTTGAGCTACTGTTCCCGAGTTACCGTCTGATCAGTCAGAATGGTGATTAAGCTTTCTAAAGGCTTAGACTTTGCATCAACTAAATTTACCCTACAGCATATCATGGGGTGATTGCAGACCCATACATCATTGCTTAAACAGTTACTACTAGCTCCTGTACACTTAATGACGCCACACAAATCAAATGTGAATGAGCTGGTAGACCCTTTAACATAATTCAACTCTATGCCATTATTCATGCTGAGACACTCATCACCTTTACCTGACCCCTTTTTTTTTGTCTTTTAACAATCCCGCTTTTTATAACTACAGTCTCAGGAAGTGACTGGACTGGCCTCCGTGTTCAGACAAGTGGTCCGGAGTGCCACTGTAAAATATAGACAACAAACAACACAGCCATCATTAATATCATTGCATACAATGAACATGTAAAATGTAAGGAACATTCTAATCAGTTTTCTCATTCGTGTCTCTGATTCGTATGTTTGCATCATGTTATATAAACTTTGTATCCTGGAATGAAACTCCCTGCTTTTGTGGAGTCCTCAACTTGTCACCGCCTCCTTTCTGCTGGCGTGGCGACCTTCTGCGCTGCTCCTCTTCTTTCTTCGGGCCTCCCAGGTGGACTACTGTTGGCCCGTTGCACAGTGAGAGGATTTATTTTGCCTCTGCTCAAACCTGTGTTGGGTGTAGAGGAGTTTTAGTCAATCACTCCACTGTGCTGGTGCACACAGACCTTTGTCATGTCAAGTTAAAAGGCATTTACATAGAACATTGAGCAGCACTTATTAAAAGATTTTGAGTGAGTGTGTGTATATACTTGAACCTGCATGTATACTTTTGACCAATCCAAAAAATTCAAAATTGGATTTACCTGCACAACAGTTTTATTATCCATGGCTTCAAAATATAGAATAAATAGTCTGAAAACAGCACAACACAAAACAGCATCCTTTAACAGTTGCATCCTTTAAGTCATGTAAAATTGGCTAAACTACAGTGTAACCATTTAAAACAAAACCAGATACTTCCTTTTTTTTTAATATTCTGTCAATGAGCACAGTAACAAGCATCAAGAGTTATGATTTATAATCACAGTTGTAAAAGTACCTGATATGGTGCCATACATCTGCTGTGTTTTGCCTGTGAATCCTTCTGTGGAACTGAAGGTCAATTTATTCATATGCGATGCAAAACAATTACGGAGAAGAGTTAAGGGAATTTGGTTACCACTTCCTGGCCGAGTTGTTGTCATTTCTAATTGCTTCCACTTTATTATAATACTACTAACTACAGGGGTTTTACCTTAAAATATAAAGCAGCTTTAGGTGACTGTTGGTGGTATATAAATAAAACTGAACTGAATTTCATTTAATTAAATTTCATTGAACTGTGGAATATTTAGTAGTGACTAAATTCAACAGCTACCACACTGGAATCCACTGAGCTCCTGAGAGCAAGCCCTTCTTTCACAAATGTTTTTAGGAGGCCTTATTTTTTACACCTGTGGCTATAGAAGTTACTCGGACACCTAAATAAAATGATTTGCATGGGTGAGTGAATCCTTTTGGCAATATAGTGTATCATTGACCCCTCATAGTACCATATGAACCCAATGGAGCACTTTGCTCTCAGACTGGAGGATTACTTACTAATGCATATAGTTTGAGCTGGATCAGCTGACCTCACGTAATTAAGCTGCATTGCACTCATGTGCATTATGGGATGTACTCACGTTTTCTCACTCTATATTTTCTTTATACAACACACTGCATTTAATCATTGTTAACCTCTGGCACAGTGTGTCTTTTGGCCTTACTCCCTCCCCTCAGCACCAACCAGTCGCTGCTCCTCCCTGCTTCTGCCTGAGGCTTCTTCCTGTAAAAAGGGACTTTTTCCTTCTGTCACAAAGTGCTTGGTCATAGGAGGTTGTTTGTTTGTTGGTGTTTTCTCTCTATTATTGAAGGGTCCATTAGATGCATTGAGGCCAATGCTGCAGTGCTGCTGTGATTTGACACTAAATAAAATGGAATTTAGTTGAATTTACTTTTAACTTTAAGTAAGAGAATGATCAAGCCTAAGAAAATGACCTTATTTACATGTAAATCCTTATTTGCAAATGCAAATTTGTAAATGCTTAAGATTACGTGACTCTCAAAAGTGTTTCTAGTGTGTTGTTAAAGACCACACTGAGTTTATGAACCCTTCTTAAACTAGAGGCTCATGCTGAATTTAACTTAATCTCCTGATTTAATGTTCACCAAGAGGGTGGTCAAGCTTGAGAAAATGGTTTTATTTACATGCAGGTCCCTATTTGCAAATGCAAACATTTCATATTTAGATTTATTGCAAGTGACTATCAAGATGACTTGATTGTCAGAAGTGTTTTGTTATTCTGCCTTTCTTACCCATGTTGTTACCCTGCAAAGTCAAGTTGAGATCTTGAAACCAGTATACAGTAGAGGCTCATGTTTAGCCACACCTGTTTAACCACACACACCATTTTCATACATGTAAAAAGGACCGCACGCAAACACACACTGGTGACTGACTCCATCCAGTGGAGAAGAATGGAATGCTGGTGTAGAAAATCATAATAGTCTGTTTTTCACTTCTGTACAATGATTATTACTGTCACAAAAACCTACAAATTAATTATATTTCAGTATGGCACTATATTAATTTATTTCTAAGTCAAAATCATGCAACAGAGCAGATCAGGCTCCATAATATTTTCTACTTCATTTTTATTGTTAGGATCATCAACACATGCATTACACAGTGTGAGAAGAATTCAGGTTTCAGTCAGATCTGAGAAAAGCCAACAGTGCATGGGATTAATAAGTACAGGGATGAGTTTAATGTTAAGTGGAAGCGAGTTGACAAATGTACAAATGAATCCCTCTCAGTCTATTGTAGATTGAATTCATTAAAACCCCACAGAACAGAATCTGTAATGTGTATCAGTTTAAATACAGAATGAAATTTTTGCATCCATTTTTCTTACTTGTGAAAGGTCTTTAGCCCTCAGCTGTAAAAGGCTGATGAGGTTTTGTTGTCACCCTACCAGGCAGGCAGATGGGGTGGCTGGTAGCGTGGATACCCAGGTTTCTGAATATGATAACTTGAAAATGATGCCGCATTAAATAAAATTAATACAAAAAAAAAAAGAAAGAAAGAAAGAAAATGATGCCGCATAGGATTTTCAAACCGATTTCATAGGTGCATGTATGAAACGTTTCTGACGAGTTTGAAACCTAGTGACCTTGAAGTCAAAGTCAAGCACAAAGTTTTCGGAAAATTATGTAAACACGATAACTTGAGAATGAGTATTTTTAAATTCATCACATAGGTGCAGCTACTAAAAATGAGGAATGAGTTCAAATCCCAGTGACATTGAACTCAGCATCACTAACTGTCAAGGAAGGTGGTTGAAGCTTACTGATTTGGGCTTGTTTTGTTTTCAGTTATTGAGTCATCTATGAACCCCTCCAGGCCAGGTTGTATAAGGGTAAAGGTGCAGGTAACACATCATAAAAGAATTATTTGTCAACTTGATCCTTAAACTTTATCCTTCAAATGTACGTTTTCCTACTCAGTTTGAAATTCTGGACATTTGAAAGCATGCAGGTGTAAAACACATCATTTGCTTTACTTTGTAGATGCTGATGCTATGTTCTTATTTATATACAGTCTATGGTTCTGGTGCAAGTCTTTTAAATCACAACCCATCTGCAGCTGATATCACTGCACTGCAGGTTTGTTGTGCTGGTGTGGTGACTGGTGCCTGTGGGAAAGTCTGAGGGGAATAACAGAGGATAGAAAGATCTCTGTAAATGAAGTGAGATATAGCTTACAGAAACATAAATATCAATGCTAAAATCTTTCAAAACAACTTTTCATTTCTGGTTATAGTATTGCATTAACAGTTTAGAGAAACAGCAAATCAATCAAACTAAAACATAAAATATAGCCACTGTAGTAATTAAACATTTCTAAATGTTATCTAAATCAACTCTAAATAATTAAGAATGCAAGCTAAAGGTTTGCAAACATCATCATAGCTGTCCTGCTCCTGATGTCAAATCTTCTCTGCAGTCCTCTTTTAGAGTAAATCGCTGTTCTCCACACATGTATTTGCCGCTGGAAAACAAGATTGGTGAGCCTGATATTATGAAATTATTTATGTAAACAGGTGCTGTAAAACCTACAAAAAAGTCCCTCTCCCTGGCCTCAATGATTATCCACCACTTGTTAATATCAGATAGGATATTAGTGAATTCTAAACAGATCTGTAGCTCAATTTAGATTAGATGCTGAATTAATTCAAACATAAAACAAGCCATGAAATTTTGCTTCTTCTAGTTTCAGAAAACTTCTTTATTTAACATATGGATAAAATAAAACATAACCATATATGGGTCAGTAATGAGATGGTGTAAGTACGTTATTTAGGATCCGTACCTTCCTTTTGTTGCTTTTCACAGCCGATGTGCCTCCAGCGCAGACTCACAACACCAGACAGCTGACTTTGAAGAGAAGCCTCCAGCTGAATACACAACATACAAAAAAAGAAACAAATGGTGTCATTTGTTGCTTGAGTTGCTGAGAGCTGATAAGAAAATGGAGTAGAGGTGTTTTAAAGCAGAGCAAACATATCTATTTGCTGTACCTGCTGCAGCACTTGATCCCTGATGTTTGGATCTGTCAGATCAGCACTGCGTTTCATTCTCAGCCTCACTACAGTCCTCTTCTGCACACCTGGAAATTGTGAATGAAATAATTATTATTATTTTCATCTTTAAATAATTCTTCAGTTTTGTATCAAACCGGGGGAAATCCACTGGTGCACTTTATAACAATAAGACTTATTTAAGTTTAATCTAAAATATCTTTAATTATACATTAAACACATCAGCTATTCTTTGTAATAAAGCATAGCCAAATTGTTCAAGTTTTAATTACTACATTAAGAAGTGCTCAAAAACTTTGATATTCTTACTCTTAACCTTAGTACATTCATTGTGCTGTATGTGCAATATGTACATGGGGCTAAAGATTTAACCTGTTATATAATGTGCTATTCCTTTGCATAGGACATGTGGTTTTAGTCAGTGGGGCTATAATAGTACCAGTGTCACTACCTATGGTATCTGTTTTCAAAAGAGCAAAAAAAGAATGACGAGGTGAACATTAAAGTTAACTGTAACAAAAATCCAAAAATCATATCGGAACCTTAATAATTGCTCATTATAATTAATTATAATTATTATAATAATTATTTTACAAAGTAAAGTAAAGTAAAAAAAATTGTTCAGTTTTGTATCAAACAGAAAGGAAATGCTCTGATGGACTTGATAAGAATAAGACTTATATAAGACCAGAAGCTGCTTCTGGCCTGCTACCACTGCCCAGGTGTTTGGGAACCAGGCGCCACAACTGAGAACAGGAAGGCTACGCAGAGGGTATTAACACTGCCCAGAAATCATTGGCTGCCTTCTGCCACCCCTGGAAGCCATGACAATAAAGGGCTACTCTGTTCTAATTTCTTTCATTCTATCGAGCTACCTAAAGTTACAACAGATTGTACCTTTCATAGGAAGTCTGATGTCAGTTCGAGGAGTTGTAGCAATAGGAGTAGCAATGGTAGTATCTGTTGGAGTTGTAGTTGTAGCAATACGAGTAACAATGGTAGTGTCTGTTGGGGTTGGAGTTGTAGCAATAGGAGTAGCAATGGTAGTATCTGTTGGAGTTGTAGTTGTAGCAATACGAGTAACAATGGTAGTATCTGTTGGGGTTGTTGTAGCAATAGGAGTAGCAATGGTAGTATCTGTTGGGGTTGGAATGGTAGTGTAGCAATGGTAGTATCTGTTGGAGTTGGAGTTGTAGCAATAGGAGTAACAATGGTAGTATCTGTTGGGGTTGGAGTTGTAGCAATAGGAGTAGCAATGGTAGTATCTGTTGGAGTTGGAGTTGTAGCAATACGAGTAACAATGGTAATATCTGTTGGGGTTGGAGTTGTAGCAATAGGAGTAGCAATGGTAGTATCTGTTGGAGTTGGAGTTGGAGCTGTATTAAAGAGGTTTGGCCATAATGAGTCTGTAAAACAGGATGACAAATTTAAGGAGAAAATTAGAAAAAAAATAGAAAAAAATTCAAGTATAAAAATATATTTATATATAAAAAAATATTTAGGTTGTATGATAAAACATGAAAACATGTCACAGTAATTTCAATTAAAGACAGTTTTTAGGCACATGGATGATTTAGTGATGAGTTATTTAGTTGCTGTCATTATTATTGTTATTATTAGTTATTGCAGTACACCCCTGCTGCTATCACCATGTTCTGATTTCTGACAATCAGTTATACTAGATAGATATAAATTCATATTTTCTTACCTATCTGCTGTGTGGTCTGCACATTGAAAAAAGAAAAAAGAAACACCCCTGTAAAAACAAAGGAAATCAAAATTCATCCCAAACAATTCAGTTCAATTTTATTTATAAAGCGCCAAATCACAAGATCAGTCGCCTAAGGGCGCTTTACGCTGTAAGGGAGACCCTACAATAATACATAAGCAAACCAAAACATAGATACTGTATATATGCACTATTTCTCAACTAGAAATACAAGAAAAGAGTACAAACCAAAGATGAGCAGTTTCATTAATCTTCCCTCCATGATCTGCAATTCAACGCCCTGAATAAAATGTTGGTTTTTTTAAAAAAAAAAAATACATCTCCATTTGTAAATATATAATGTATAATGTATTTCTCTGAGTGTAGTCTCACCTCTTGGCTTTGTTTCCTCACTATGACAAAATTGTACCAGTGTATCTCCTTCCCCTTCTTCATTAACTTTGTATAATAAATAGTCCATAGCTTGGAGTTGTGTTTTTTGCTTGTGCACTGAGCCATTGTCAAAACATCATGTCTATGAACCGTGGCAAAGTGAGCAAGTTCCTAGAGATTAATGTTAGCAGGACACTTTGTCACTCTTGAAAACATCGGTACGTCTGCATGTGTGAGTAAAAGAGATATTCAGATATATTTGATTTGCAACTCACCGCAACTTGAATGATCTATGGTCAGGACATTTGCGTACTCTAGGGTTAAGTTTTCTTAGCATTGCAGGATCATTCAAAACTGTGTTTGTTTAAAAAAGAATGAGCACCAGGTCAGCTGCTTGTTTGTTTGCAATTTTCATTAAGAAATTATTTTTATATCATCCTGATCACCATATCTACTGTATATTTGACACAGGTAGAGGGAAGTAAAGCAACAATAAATATATTACCTTTATCATTCCTTCAAGCACAGATTATGGCTTTTTAGTGTCACAGTCACAGAGCACTAAGAGAAGCTAAAGGGAAGAGAGCCACACAGAAACAAAAGTCAAAGATGTTTTAGTGGTTATAATGATTTGCTTTTATAAGTGAAAGTTTATTGGCTGTTTGAAATGATTCGCAGCAAAAATTTCTGGCACAACTTCACTTGCTTCCAAGGTGCATGGAGAGGATGAAAGAATTCTGTTTGAAATGATTGGCAGTAGTTATTGCGCTGATGTAATATTGGCTCTCATTCCAGATTTTATTGTTTGTATGGGAACAAAAAAAAATCATACACATTCAGTAGGTGTCATGCAAATTGGTGCACAGGAATAAATGAAAGGGAAACTAATGAGTCCAGTCAGCTCTTGTATCTTGGAAACTGAAAAATAAATATTGCAGAACCTCTTCTTAGTCAGTTAGTTCACTGCAATATAAAAATGCCATATTGTGCTGGGTCCAAGGGAGGCGGCTCCCAAGACTTAAAGGTTAAACGGGCCTTATCCATGTTTCGTTTATGGTAGGAAACGGAACTAGGAGACATATTAACTGCATGTGTAGGTTATACAGTGGCTTGCAAAAGTATTCGCCCCTGACTTTTCCACATTTTGTCACATTACAGCCACAAACATGAATCAATTTTATTGGAATTCCAGGTGAAAGACCAATACAAAGTGGTGTACACGTGAGAAGTGGAACGAAAATCATACATGATTCCAAACATTTTTTACAAATTAATAACTGAAAAGTGGGGTGTGAGTAATTATTCAGCCCCCTGAGTCAATACTTTGTAGAACCACCTTTTGCTGCAGTTACAGCTGCCAGTCTTGTAGGGTATGTCTCTACCAGCTTTGCACATCTACAGACTGAAATCTTTGCCCATTCTTCTTTGCAAAACAGCTCCAGCTCAGTCAGATTAGATGGACAGCGTTTGCGAACAGCAGTTTTCAGATCTTGCCACAGATTCTCGATTGGATTTAGATCTGGACTTTGACTGGGCCATTCTAACACATGGATATGTTTTGTTTTAAACCATTCCATTGTTGCCCTGGCTTTATGTTTAGGGTCGTTGTCCTGCTGGAAGGTGAACCTCCACCCCAGTCTCAAGTCTTTTGCAGACTCAAGAGGTTTTCTTCCAAGATTGCCCTGTATTTGGCTCCATCCATCTTCCCATCAACTCTGACCAGCTTCCCTGTCCCTGCTGAAGAGAAGCACCCCAGAGCATGATGCTGCCACCACCATATTTGACAGTGGGGATGGTGTGTTCAGAGTGATGTGCAGTGTTAGTTTTCCGCCACACATAGCGTTTTGCATTTTGGCCAAAAGTTCCATTTTGGTCTCATCTGACCAGAGCACCTTCTTCCACATGTTTGCTGTGTCCCCACATGGCTTGTGGCAACTGCAAACAGGGACTTCTTATGGTTTTCTGTTAACAATGGCTTTCTTCTTGCCACTCTTCCATAAAGGCCAACTTTGTGCAGTGCACGACTAATAGTTGTCCTATGGACAGATTCCCCACCTGAGCTGTAGATCTCTGCAGCTCGTCCAGAGTCACCATGGGCCTCTTGGCTGCATTTCTGATCAGCGCTCTCCTTGTTCGGCCTGTGAGTTTAGGTGGACGGCCTTGTCTTGGTAGGTTTACAGTTGTGCCATACTCCTTCCATTTCTGAATGATGGCTTGAACAGTGCTCCGTGGGATGTTCAAGGCTTGGGAAATCTTTTGTAGCCTAAGCCTGCTTTAAATTTCTCAATAACTTTATCCCTGACCTGTCTGGTGTCTAAATCCAATCGAGAATCTGTGGCAAGATCTGAAAACTGCTGTTCACAAACGCTGTCCATCTAATCTGACTGAGCTGGAGCTGTGTTGCAAAGAAGAATGGGCAAGAATTTCAGTCTCTAGATGTGCAAAGCTGGTAGAGACATACCCCTAAAAGACTGGCAGCTGTAATTGCAGCAAAAGGTGCAAAAGGTGGTTCTACAAAGTATTGACTCAGGGGCTGAATAATTACGCACACCCACTTTTCAGTTATTTATTTGTAAAAAATATTTGGAATCATGTATGATTTCCGTTCCACTTCTCACGTGTACACCACTTTGTATTGGTCTTTCACGTGGAATTCCAATAAAATTGATTCATGTTTGTGGCTGTAATGTGACAAAATGTGGAAAAGTTCAAGGGGGCCGAATACTTTTGCAAGCCACTGTATGTGATGTTTTCACATATAGCTTCTTTACTCTGGTCTGAATAAGTCAATGAGTTTTGTAAACATTTAGCTTTTCTTCTGTGATTTGGTTTCCAAGCTAACACAAAAAGAACCAAAATATTCTCTTGAGAACTAAGGAAAAAAGAATGTTCCCATTAAACATTATTTAATATATCAGGACTTAGTAGGGTGGCTGAAAAAAGTCAAAAGATATAGACCAAAAACAAATGTCCATTACAGAGGACATAAATGAATAGGCTGGTTCTCAGGAGGATATACCATGTGAGATCATTCTGGAAGGACAAAAGCAAATGCAATACTTTGCTCTGGACACATTGATGCAGGAACCGAAACATCTGGTCACATGTAGATCTGTAGAATCTACATTCTAATGAAAATAAATTTTTAAATTATTTTTCAAAATCATGGATGCTGCATCCTTCAGAATAGAAGAAGAGGGAACTGACTTGCTATCAGCACAATTCAAAAGCCTGTATCTCTGATGGTATAATGGTACATTAGTGCCTATGACTGGCACTTTGCACATCTGGAAAGGCACCACCAGTGCTGATAGGTATATACAGGTTTTAGAGCAACCTATGCTTCCATTCAGATGACTTCTCTCAGGAAAAACATTGTATATTTCAACAAAACTGCATCTGGTACAGCAGCATGGCTTCACAGTATTGTGCTGAACTGGTCTGCCAATATTTCACACCCTTCCCCATCAAATTCAAAATAACCTTTTTTTGACTGGTGTTTTTTTCTCATTTTAAACATTCAATATGTTTCCTGTGTTTATGCAATTTGCAAACCATTTCATTTGGGTTGGACTTGTACATGGGTCAGTAAGAGAGACATTTCTGCATAGTTGGTTTGCAGCTGACCACAGCACTGCACAGTCAGGACATTTGCTTACTGCATGCTTTGTGTGGCAGGTCTATTCAAAACCGTGTGCTTGTTTTGAAAAGGTCAGGCAAGCTGCTTGTCACATGTACCTCCCCTACCACTGCGTATCCCTGTTTTCTTGATACATAAAAAAGAGCACATTTATTTAATGTTCAATAAATAAATGTGTATATTACTTTAATTTATTCATACATTGTATGTAAAAAGAGTAAAAGTAAAACTGAAGAAGTTATATTAGTCAGAATCACATTAAATTCAAGGATATCAACATGACAATAGCCATTTGAGCAGCAAAGTCCAGCCAAAGGTGTGTCCTTCCATGAAGCGCATACTTCAGTTTATATGGCTAGTGATCGGGGTTATTGCTCTGAGGTAGTATTAGTTTTTATTCAAGGTTTGTTGTACTTTATGCGTAAAGAAATAGAAACAAAGATGTGTAACTATAGCGGATTTCTTAAGTAGTGAAACTTATCTCATGATAGTCCTGTCTCGTGCTTTGAACGAAACAAAAACACTTTTAATAATTTAAATTATTAATTACTTAAATCAGTCTCTCTCTTTCTCTTGTAATTTCATTCTGGCCAAGTGACACAGAGAGTTCACAGAAATAACTCCAAAAAAGTTTGAAAAAAAAAGACAAATCTATTTATTTATTTATTTATAGGGAACCTCATTAGCTTCTACAGTAGTGGTTGCTACTATGACCATGGATGTGCATGACAAGTCACCTGGAGATAAGTTATCTATATTTTTAGAGCTGGGTCACACCCAAAACACTCCCTTGTCAGTCATACATCTATAAATGCCTACGTGCACCACACATTTATGCATTACCCATCCATACCCTTTTACTCTGGTACCTTCTCACATTTGTTTCAGGATCTGCCAGGCCTGGGAGCTGCCGCCAACCACTAAAGTGGCACATTCCCCAAACCGCAGCCTCTGGCCTAGCTGGTTGCTTCATCATCAATAAACTGTTATTCTACACCCCCTTTTCTAAACCTACTTCTACAGTGCTTTGTAAAAAACTGTGCTGCTGTATGTTGGCTGCATGAGAATAAACTGAAATATGACCAAGCAACCAAAGCAAAGTAGCGCTATACTGGCACTGGATTGAAGATGCTAGCATGGAAGTAAGCAAGGCCAGTGCTGCTAGCACTGCTAACATAAGCCATAGTCTGCAAACTGATCTGACACTGTGTATGTTTGCAATGTCATACACAACGCAAAGGGCTGTGTATTCCAGCAGCATTCAAAACATGGTTTGATTAATGAGGAAGGTGATTAATAGAGTCATAGTTCCTAAAATACAGTGGTCTATAACGCGGTTCACCTTTTGCGACCTCGCTGTTTCACTCAACTCATTCTTCTTGCTTTCTCCACTTCCACACCATTGATTCATTAATGTTGAATTCTCTCACAGCTGCTCTATTCCCATGTCCTGGTCCTAAAAACAGGGTTCAATCTTTGGTTTCATTCTATAATATTGGACTTATTTGTCTACGAAGGTTTGAACTTTGAGAGTGTTTAAACAAGAGAAAAAAGTGTGAAAATGTTCATGCTTGTCTGAGATAAGTGTATAAAGTGTGTAGTGAGGGGTTTTACAGCCTTAAAACATTTATAATAACTGTAAAAAATAAAGTTGGCTACTTGCTTTACCTATCGCGGGTTATTTTTAGAATGTAACTCCCGTGATAAAGGACGGACCACTCTACACACAAAAGCGTGGCCAGTGTTTATCTGCACTTCACTGTTAAAAGATGGTACAATATTCTGGAAGTAAAAGGAACATCTCTTATAAATTCCAAGACTTATCATGACCAAAAATATTCTTCATCTTGAATGCATAATTGACCTGTGAAACAAGAGAACTGTACAAGTGTAATAATTACAATATTGTTCTCTAAATTGCATCCCATCTATAGCATCCACAAACATAAAATGTCCCAAACCTGCATTTAAATCAAGTGTCTTTTTGCAGTTCTCACTCCTGGACACTTAATTCAGAGAGTGAGCATAGTAAACAATACACCTGCAAACCAAGAGCAAATTTGCACCACAGCAGAATTGTTAGTCTTAGCATTAAGGTGAAAGTACTGCTTATTCTCAAAAAGCTACGGTCTAAAGTCTAAAGATAAGTATAGTTTGATGCCCCCTTGTCTTGTTGTATGTCATAAATGACTCAGTATACAATCAGTCTTTAAAGATTAAGCGCTTGTCAAATTTCTAATGACGTTACATAAGTAGTAAATGATCCCCAGGTGCTGCATGTCCGTGTCCCAGTATGCAGTAAAAAGCTTCCAAACCATTCCTGTAAACTGCATCACAAGCTATCTCCTGAGATGTTCTCAAAACTGTTTACAGCCTCTGCTGAAGGAAGCAGAAATTATACTGAAATAACTTCTGAAAAAGTAGTTTCGGTTATTGTTTACTTAATAAATACTAAATAAAAGATAAGATATTTAAAAGCGATTAATAAGTTATTCTAAAGGGCATTAAAAATGTCATAAATACTGACATTAATATTAATCGGCTTCTGTTTAGATGAACCAGTTGAAAGAGCTTTGCTTGTTCACTATGACTACTGAGGCTTATTTGTATGCTTTTTCTTAATTCCAGGATAAAATAAAGGGGAAAATCCTTAAACATCCAAGGACAAGAGGAAGTGTCAGATAAAAGTATTTCTATGTGACTGTAATGCTACCCAACTCATGATTTACTATTCGCTTTGTGGGATTCAAATGCTTGAGGTCTCAGCTATGTGTGGATAATCAAAAACGGTCTAAAAACAATCAAGGCAGAAAAGAACATTATTTATTATTAGTTAAGTTAAAATATGTTGTGGAGATTTGTATAATAGTTTTAAAATGTAAATTTAAAATGAAGTGGAAAAAACAAGTTTAAAAATTGCCATTAAATAGTTTTATCTGATTTTATTTACAATATTATTTACTTTACAATGTGTGCAAATTCACAATTACTTCTCACAACATCCGTGTCATTTATAGACCTTTATGTGATTATAGAGATGATTGCACATTTATTCTTGCTCTTTTTATACTGGATGATTTATATCACAGGGAGAATGATTTCATCTTCCATGCACTTTTAGAGAAGTATAGCCATCTACTAAAAACTGTTACAAATCAACCTCGAGTAAAGCCCATCCTCAGTCATCCAAATCAAATCATTTTTTTTTTAAGTGTCCACAGCTACAGACAACTGAAAGACAAAAATCAAAGGTTGGATTTGTGATCCAATCACACCTACTAATGAACACAAATCACATCAACCTTCATGGTGCAGAGACTTAATTCCAGGTTTGTCTGTTATATGGATTAAATGCATTTGTATTAACATGAACCATTGGATAATGTAAGCCACGTTGCAGTGGTGGTTGCTGTTGCTGCCATTGTTTTTGAGAAGGTTGCTGCTGCCATCCTTGCTGTATTTCATCCTCTTTTTCTCCATCAGACAATTTCAGGATTAAGCAACACAAGAGTCCATCAAGAAAGACGTTAAAATTTGTGAAATAATAAACATTTGCATAAATTGTCTCGTAGTCAGCTGTCAACCTGCTGTAGACTAGGTACCTTAGAACAAAATTGGGAAAGTAGACAGCAAAGAAAGTGATCATTGAGATAACTGTGATCCCTATCTTCACTTTTTCCCCCCCTGTGGCAGCAGAGCCCAAAGCAGCTGTTAAAACAATGGCCACAGCCAATCCACAGGTGAGAATTTCTAGTAGGTATTCTGCCTCAATGGTGTAGAGCACAGAACTATAGTATAAAACACAAATCAACAAAGACACCACAGAGAAAACACAGCGTAGTTTGGAACCCAGGTGTGGGTGGCAGAGGTAAAGGATTGAAATGAGGGCTGTCAGGAGATGTATCATCACCAAATACCGTCTTGAGAAGACCCACAGCTCAAAAGTGTACTGACATGTATTTCCATACCAGCAGACAGACGCAACAAGCTCTCCTCCAAAGGTCATTGCTCCAATCACATTTAGAACATCGATGAAAATCAGAGCAAAAAGAGAGACATGGGTGTTTTGAGCACCTTTGAGGTTCATGTGCTCACATGAAAAGGATGTGATGAAGCTATTTTTAAGGAGGCTTAGTGCACCTCGTTGGAACGAGAAGGCACCGATATAGGTAACCAGGCCCAGCAGAGAGGTGGAGAGGAGAATTCCTGCAGCCAAGTTGTTGTTTACCGTAACACCCCAGTTTTTTGTGCCAAATTCCATTTTTGGGCCGTAGGGTGGAAAAACAGAATAAATCTTCAGACAGCTTTCTGTATCCTTCCTGTGATGGTGAACAATTCTTTGTCTTGGTCATTTGAGATTTGCTGATCGCATCTGTGATGTTCTCCATGACGTGGTGGTCTTAACCAGCTTTGTGGACCTGCTGGAGGAGAGAGAAGACCAATATCTGTATCAGTATTTTCCTCTGGTAATTACATTTTCATATATATTATTATTTTGTCACATTTACAGTGTAATGAGAAATATGTTGCTGCCTGTTCACATTAATGGCACAAAGGCACACTCACCAAAATATGTGCTAACTCAATGAGGGCTTTCTTGTTTCTCTTGAATGCTGGAATTTACCCTTTTCTAGAATTAATTATAGAAAGAAAGAAATACCCCGATATAAACCAAACAAAAAAACACATTTAAAACATTTTGCTCTCCATCCACTGATAATTATAGAAAATCTAAAAATTATTTCATCTATTAATTTTCAAAATATACAATATGAGAATTTGGGAACAAAAAGACAGAAAATGTAATCTTACCTTCTTTATAAAGAGTTCACCTGTCTCTGAGGGTAAATTCACCTACTGACAAACACTGCCACTCTCAGCTGCATATTTATGGCTGTAAATTATGTTGTAAAAATAATTAGTCAAGCAAATTTATTTCCTCTTATCATCAGACTCCTTGGGGTGTGTTCTGCTATTGCTTAAAAAATACTTTATTACAGTGTGTTAAATTGTCTACTATGACAGTATTTACAGTATGTTTTTGCCAAAATGCAACATTATTTAAAATAAAAAGGATTTTTGCTGTTAAGAAAAAAATCCTGAAACAGATTATAGTACAGCGTTAGTGCATAGATCGAGCTGTACATTATGTACATGTCTCTCTGCACACACACCTTGTAGTGGAGCCAGAGCCTATCTCAGCTGGCACTGGAAGTTCACATTCAGTTTATCAGTGTGCATTTGTTGCCCTTTGAGTCACTGCTCTGCCCAAAGATGGAAGAAGACCTAAACTGGAAAATGGATATTAGTTCAGATAATTAGAAAACAACCCAGAATTCACCAAGGCTCAGGCCTGTTTTGAACAGGAAGCAGCTGGAACATTAGCATCGCTGTCCACAGTGAAGTGAGTTTTATGTCGCCATGGGCTTTCAGGGAGTTGAGCAAGAAAGAAGCTCCTGCTTCAGCATCAACACATTCAAGCTTGACTGAAATTTACAGCTGCTCACACAGACAATCGAAATGCCTTTTGGAGAAAGGTTGTATATTATAATTGGACAAAGTTGAGCTATGCTGTGTTGGGTTCATTTTATAAGAGAGAAGACAAATATACTCAAAGTGCATTTTCTTAAAGTTATTAAGCAGTTAAAGTTTTAAGTTAAAAGCAGCTGCCGTGTCTCTTCCTTCACTCAGGAGACCCAAAACAAGGAAAAGAGCACCACACCCAGGCAGTAAGCACTTTTAGTATGTGTCCAGAAAGTTAACATGATTGGTTAAAAACTTGAGGGTGACCAGACTTTTAGACTTGGTCCTCCCTTAATTTTGATCCATCACTCAGGTTATCTTACAACCTACATGGCACAAACTTTTCACTCCAACATCCCCATCACGGTCCTCAGAGAAAGGGGGCTTCTCCTTGTTTATGTCTGTGTTTAAAGACTCTATTCTACTATACATATGTGTATTAAAAGATTAGATCTGAATATGTGATATCAGATGAAACATAACTGCGTGATCAAAACTATGAGGTAATTGTGAAATATAAAACAAAAGGGAACATTAGCATTAAAGATAAAAAAATAAATTCGAATCTTCTAAATAGATTCTAAAAGTGAGGCAAACCTAAGAACACTGTAGGAATAGTCAAACAGTGGTGCTAGCGTCATGCTCTGAGCTATTTTGATACCAATAGCATACATTGCACAAAGTGGATGGAATGATGGAGAAAGACTACTGCCAAACTGGAGTTCCAACAGGAAAATGATTTTCTACAAGAAAACATTGGACAACAAACTGGACTGGTCATGCAGCACACAAAGACACCTGTGTAAAAAGACCAGGTCCCCTGCCAGTTTGGAGCAGACCGCAAGGTGGTCAACACAAAGTACTCTCGGCTTCCTCAGGAGGCTGAGGTCCCTCAAAATCTGGAGGAAGCTCCTGAGGATGTTTTACCAGTCGGTGGTTGCTGGAGTACTGTTCTATGCTATGGTGTGCTGGGGGAGCAGCACAGCAAAGAAGGACTCATCCAGGCTGGAAAAACCGATCAGGAAGGCTGGCTCTGTGGTCGGCATGAAGCTGGACACTCTGGTGTCAGTGGCAGAGAGAAGGACACAAGAAACTGCTGGACATTATGGACAATGCTGGGCATCCTCTGCACACGGCCATAAACAACCAGAGGAATCTGTTCAGTGACAGGTTGCTTCTCCCAAAGTCAAAGACTGATGGCGTGTGGGACAAAGGAGTTTTACAAACTGTTTAACTCCTCGCTGGAGGGGAGGAGGAGAAACAGGAGGACAAAGGAGGGCGGGAACAACTAGTCTGCAGTGTTTGTCACTGTGCAATATTTTTTTTATATTTTTATATCCAACGGATTTTTTTTTTTTTTAAAGGATATAAAAAAATATTTTTTTTAAAATAGACTCACAATAGTTGAATTGTGCAATTCCCTGGTATTCTTATTCATATTTATGCCTATTATATACTCTGTATTTATATATGTATATATGTACATATATGGTATATTCCTGCTCACATCCTGCAACTTCTGTCAGTGCTGTTCTACTACTTAATAAAGTTTCATCTAATCTAATCTCTATCTCTAATCTGAATCACAAAGGGCATCTATGTGCTTTTATACAGTATGTTGCTTCAAGGTCACTGGTCTGCTGACCAGCTGCTCCTCAATTTCCCTTAGACTGAACATAAGAACAGGGCGTCGAGCTTTCTCTGCCATAGCACCTGTGGAGTAAGTTTGGAATGAGTTACCTCTCCAGGTGGAAAGTACACCTTAAAACTTAGTCTTTGTCATAAACTGGCTGTGTACAGGCAGGAATAGGACCCAAACACAAATTCACAGAAACTGGGCCTTAAACTCAAAATACAGCCTTATTTGCTGAATGGGGAAAAAAAGGAAATACAAAACAATGCAAAACTAAACTGGAAAATTCTAACGCTAACTCACAAGGAAACACACGAAGAGGTACGCAGCCATGAGGGAGGACGCGACACGGAACTGAGGGAGACGCTGACATAAATACACAGAAAGATAACGAGGGATGTGGAAGCACACGGGGAACACAGCTGACACGAATAATCATAACGAGACAAACACAACATCACGTACATTGATGTGAGACTATCAAAGTAAAACAGGAAGTACACAAAGACGCAGACTGGAGGGGGAGAGAGAACACAGAGAAGCACGAGGCAGGGCACAGACATGACGGGATGGGGAAATTACGGAACATAAGGAGGGGAAAGGGACAAGGTTAAAACCCAGTATTGGACGCCTATGATCTTTGTGCCCTCGGGGAGCACTGGATTAAAAACAGGCAAAATTCTGTCATGCAAATAACTAAATGGATTCAGGAAGACTTTTCAAAGCCAGCTAACTTTCATTTTAAACATGATTCATTGTACGATTCACAACTGCAGCTTATGGTTTTTGAAAGTGTGTTTTTAATGTGTGACTTGAGTGCACGGACTGAGGTATATATGATGATAGTGTGTATTTATATATCCTTGTGGCAGAGCTGGAGTTCACTTCAAGTAGGAAAACCTTCCTACATAACAGTTATTTTTGCTGTTCTGGTTCACATTGGACATTCATTCTGGCAATCATTGAATGAAGCTGGCTTGTCCAAATGTGCTTTAGCATACCTCAAGCAGCTCTGTTTGTGCTGTGGGCGGAGAAAAGTCTTCCTCTGCATCACTCTCGCATACAGCATCTCCTTGTGTAAAGTGCGTCGAATGGTAGAACGATGCTGCAAGATGATGTTGTAGGTCTTTGATGCTGGTCTGTGGGTTGACTGACTGTTCTCACCATTCGTTGCTTCTGTCTGTCCGAGATTTTTCTTGGTCTGCCACTTCGAGCCTTAACTTGAACTGAGCCTGTGGTCTTCCATTTTCTCAGTGTGTTCCTAACTGTGGAAACAGACAGCTTAAATCTCTGAGACAGCTTTCTGTATCCTTCCCTTAAACCATGATGGTGATCAATCTTTGGCTTCAGGTCATTTGAGAGTTGTTTTGAGACCCCGTGTTGCTGCTCTTCAGAGAAAATTAAAGAGGAGGGAAACTTACAATTGACCCCTTTTTGCATACTCTTTCTCATTATTGGATTCACCTGTGTATGTAGGTCAGGGGTCACTGAGCTTACCAAGCCAATTTGAGTTCCAATAATTAGTTCTAAAGGTTTTGGAATCAATAAAATGACAACAGTGCCCAAATTTATGCACCTGCCTGATTTTGTTTAAATAATTATTGCACACTTTCTGTAAATCCAATAAACTTCATTTCACTTCTGCAACTCCTGTCGATGCTGTGCTACTGCAACTGAACTTCCTGGAGGAATCACCCGGGAGAATAATGTCACTGTGTGTGTCTCCTATATGATATATTTAACTGACATTTGTTATTGTAACAACCAACGATTTATACAGGAAAATAATGACTATTAACAAGGTTACCCAAACTTTTGCATCCCACTGTATGCTACTTTCAAAACACATGGTCAATCCACTAAGGTAAAAGAAATTTCCATCACAATATTTTGTATTACAGTGAGTGCATAGTTGCTTTAATTTGTCACAAAATCATTCTAAATACATTTATAGTGCATTCTGTGTGTACTGAAACACATTTCTTCTTGTTCTGTGTTATACATTGGATTTAAAATCACAGTATGGATACAATGCTCATCTCAATCTCTAATTTTAAATTTCTTTCATCCATTTTTAATTTAAATTAAAAGGACATGAAGTACAGCCATCTGAATAGAATAATAGTGCTATAAATCAATCTTTAGCTAGGCCCTCACCCATCTACAGTCTACTCCTGTTTAATAAATCCAGTCATTTTTTAAAGCGATTTTAGTGCCCACAGTTGCAGAAAGCTGAGAAACAAATATTACATGTAGTTGATTTCAGAGTTGTGATCCAGTCAAACTTCACAGCACAAAGACTTAATTCCAGTTTTGCCTGTTATATGCAGTAACTGCATTTGTATTAACATGAACCCTTGGATAATTGAAGACCTGTTGTTGTTGCTGCCACTTTTGTTGTGGTGTTTGTTGCTGCTGTTGTTGTGTTTGTGGTGATTGTTGCTGCCATGGTTGTGGTGTTTGTTGCTGCCATGGTTGTGATGGTTGTGGTGTTTGTTGCTGCCATGGTTGTGATGGTTGAGGTGATTGTTGCTGCTGTTGTTGTGGTGGTTGCTGCAGCCCTTGTTCTTGTAGCTCCCATTGTTGTGGTGGTTGCTCTCTGTCTTCTTCTGCTGCAGACATCTTCAGAATTGAATAGCACAAGAGTCCATCGAGACAGACTTGAAAGTTTGTGAAATAATACACATTTACATAAATTACAAAATAGTCTTCTATTGGCAGCCCAGAGATGGTCCGACTATAGATCATGTAATCAAGAACAAAAACCGGAAGGTAGACAACTAAGAAGGTGAACAATGCAACAGTTGCAATTCGTAGCTTGTCTTTTTTCCTCCCTGTGGGTTTAGATTTTGCAATTATGGCCAAAGCCAGTCCGCAGGTGAGAACTTCTTGCATGTATAGTACTTCAATGGTGTAGAGCACAGAACTATAGTATAAAACACAAATCAATAAAGACACCACAGAGAAAACACAACGTAGTTTGGAACCCAGGTTTTGGTGGCAGAGATAAAGGACTGAAATGAGGGCTGTCAGAAGATGTATCATCACTAAATACCGTCTTGAAAACATCCACAGGTTTTCGGTGTACAAACATGTGTTTCCAGGACAGTTAGCTGCAACCAGGTGACTTCCGTAGGTCATTGCTCCGACCACATTTAGAACATCGATGAAAATCAGAGCAAAAAGAGAGACATGGGTGTTCTGAACACCTTTCAGGTTCCCATGGTCACACGAGAAGGACATGATGAAGCTTCTCTTAAAAAGACTGAGTGCACTGCTTTGGTCCCAGAAGGCACCGATATAGGTAGCCAGGCCCAGCAGAGAGGTGGACAGAAGAATTCCTCCAGCCAAGTTGGTGTCTTCCACAACACCCCAGTTATTTGTGCCGAATTCCATTTTTTGGCCATAGGGCGATTTGCTCATCACATGTGTTATGTTCTCCATGACGTGGTGGTCTTAACCAGCTTTGTGGACCTGCAGGAGGAGAGAGAAAAACAACATATTTTCAATTCAATATTTTGCTGTTCTGACCTTATTTGTTTCAAAGAAGACACTGATTACAATGTGATCAGTAATATATGTTTTTTTTTTTTTTTTTATCAGAACTGTACTTTTCTGTGGCCTATATTTTGTGAAAAGGTAGCCGAACGTTGAAGTATAATAAAATAAAATAAATAAATAGGGAAACACAGCTTTTTTTCAGGCCAAATTCAAATTTTCAATGAATTCATGTCTAGTATGTAGAACACAAGCAGAAAAAACAGAGATTTGTTTTAAAGGTTATTACCTATGTTGTAGCTGTGTTACTTTTACTCGACATCTAAACTGAAAAATGTGTGCAGCATGGGGAAAAGAATCGCTCAGAAATAAGTTTAGACTTCAATTCCTCTAGATGTGATAGTGTGAAGCATCACAGTCATCATCATCAACTTAAAATAAAATACTCTGCAACAGTCCAACACAGTGCATTACTGTAAACTTCACTACAGTATTGCAAATTAACTACTGTAGTATTTTCATGGAACATAGTCAAGTAACAAGCCTGTTTTGAAAATGTAAGCGATACAAAGTGCAGATATTTGCCTTAAAATGCAGAGAGTAAAAGTCAAAAGTTGTCAAAAAAAAAAAATACAACCATAGCTCAAGACCAGATTTAATTATACAACTTTTTTATTGGTTTCAGTCTAAATGTTCAGATTTTTTTGCCAGAAAATGAAGATTTAATAGAATTTCCTAAAAGCCCACATTTGTTCATAGATCTGTCCTAAAGTGCTGACTACCTCAGAAACAAATATTAAATACATAGAGAACAACAAAGTTTTGCATGATGGTTGTGGAGTGGAGACAGGTTTGCTTCCCTTTAAGCTTTTCTTTAAATACATAAACTTTGAACAGGTTTTTAAAAAATAAACATATAAAAAAAAAAAAAACACTGAACCAGCCCCTTTTCAGAAAGAATACAATACTACGAACTATTAGTACCAGTTAGATCCTATACAACAGGACTTTGGGTGTGAAAAGAAAGAAAATATCTAATCTTACCTGATACACAGACTATGCTGATGATTTGTGCCCAGGAGAAAACTACTAACTGCTGTGAGTTGCATATTTATAGTAGTAAAGTATGTTGTAAAACTCATTATTCAAGCCCATGCCTCTTTACTGTTATCATCAGACACACTCAAAACAGGATTCTTTGCCCTCATAAACTTGACACAATCATTTAGAGAGAAATGCAACTGAAATATGAAACCAAAGGTTTAGCTATTCAAATAATCAGGAACATTAAGGGAAATGTGCTTCATATAATCTAAAAGTATACAAATCAAGTCAATTTAATGTGATTAAATTAAAAGGCAGCTTTTTGGGGCATGAATATTCTGATGAGTGCATGGCAGAGCCCACCCTGGTGTTTTCTGCTATTGAGGATGAGTCGGATAAAATAGAGATTAAAAATGTGATGTGGATGATGTAAATTTACAGAAAAAAGCGGGGATACCTGTGCATGTTTTAACCCTTTAAAACCTAAACCATGAAATAACTGCCAGAAAACGTTAATTTTTGATTATGGAGTGTTTGTTGAACATTTAGACAAAATATATAAAAATATATCAAATTTGAATCTGCATATATGAGTTTTAATTTGTATCACATTTGCTATATTAGCCACATTTTTGCAATGTAGTCATTAAACATGTGCCATGCAATTTATATCATTTTTTGAGGTAAAAAAAAAAAGGTCACACTGATCATGTAGAAGTCTCAAAAACTCACAAAAACACATGTATCAAACATGATACACTTGGCTTTAAAGGGTTAAGAGAAAAAAACTAGAGCATTTTATCGAATGCCGACCTGTGAACGCTGTAGGGTCACACCACCAGAGTACTTCAACAATTTTTATTTTTCCTCTATCAAACAAAAAAAAAGTATTTGGAAACTAGTTTTTGTTGTTGGGTTTTTTTTGTACTTTCCCATGCATCAATAAAATAAAAACACTCACACACAGTCAGTCACTGAGTATTCTGGGAAAAGTGTTCACAAGTGCAACATTTTTGTTTTTCAAAATACTACTTTTATTTTAGTTCTACCATTTGATGTAATGCATTTCTATGTTTATTTAAAACATAGTCTTTAAGAGATTTACTAATCATTGCACTGTTTTAATGACATTATGGATGTGCAATAAGTTGTCATAAAGCTTATGACTATGTTACTCAAGATCATGTAGTATCTAGGTATAGTATCCAAAGCATATTAGTATAGTATACACTATACAGTAGTACAGAGATACCTCTGTTTTTTGTCTTGTACAAGTGTTCTGAATCTTACAAAGAGGTTGCACTATGCCTGCATGAATCTGTCACTTAGATGAGCACAGAAACGCCTTCTTTTATGGATTTTCCCTGTTCAGCAAAAGTGATAAAAACAGACTATTGTGCAACTTTAGTGCACAGACCGAGGTCAAGATGGAGGGTGTGTCTCTGTGTGTGCACACAAACTTGTGGTGGTGCTGAAGCCATGCACTTTACCCACTTTATATGCATGTATGTGTTGGAAATATTAGGGGGGACGCAGGAAACCCTTCATGAAGAATTCTGATTTGTTTCATCCAGATATTGTGGCTCAAATGGTGCGCTCAGTCTGGCCACTCTTTGTCTTTTCTTTCCTTCCAAGGTGAAATAAAAATTAGTTCTCTTCCACCATTGTGAGGTTAGCTCTGTGTTGATAATGAAAAAAAAGGTCCACAGTACCAACAATCAAGTTTGAAAATAGCACAGTTTCTCACAAAATCTATTTTTAAAACATATATAGTCCATTTTATTAGTATTGGGACAGTTACACATTTCTTGTTGTTCTTGTTGCAATAGATTTATTTTTTTAAAAATCACAGCAAGAGTGTAATGCTGATTACAATGTCTGATTTTATCTGTACTCCATCCACTTATAAGATTTATGACCATCTACTAAAAAACTGCTTAAAATTAGCTTTTACAAAAGTCCATCTTCAACAAACAAAATCAAATCAAATGACATGAAGCTGATTTTAGTGTTCACAAATATTAAAGGTAGATCAGTTCAAAATTGTGATTCAGTCACCGTGACCTTGTGATGATGAATCATAGCAAACTTCATGGTGCAGAGACTTGATTCCTGTTATGCAGTAACTGCATATATGTTGCTTGAATAATTTAAGTCTGTTGTTGGTGGTTGCTGCTGCTCTTGTTGTTGTAATTCCCATTGCTGTGGTTCGTCTTCTACTACACCTTCTTCAGCAGACAGTTTCAGAATTACGCAGCACAGGAGTCCATCGAGACAGACTTGGAAGTTTGTGAAAAAGAAAAAATTTAGCGCAATTATGCTATACTGCTCAGAGGGGCCTTGACTGTCGATTAGGCACTCAAAAACAAAACCGGGGAAGAAGACAACAAAAAACATGCACATTGCAAGAATCACAATCAGTTTTTTGTTTGTGGCAGTAGAGTGGGACACAGGTGGCACTTTAAGTGTTGCAGTGATGCCCATGGCCAATAAAATGGTGACAGCATTTATCATATATAGTGCTACTCTGCTGAAGACACGAAAACTATAATAAAAAACACAAAGGAGTAAAGACACCACAGAGAAAACACCGCGTAGTTTGGCTCCCAGCTGTGGTTGGCAGAGGTAAAGGAGGGATATAAAGGCAGTTAGGAGGTGTACAATCATTTCGAACCATCTTGAAAAGACCCACAGCTCAAAAGTGTACTGACATGTATTTCCATACAAGCAGGCAGACGCAGCAAGCTCTCCTCCAAAGATCATTGCTCCAATCACATTTAGAACATCGATAAAAATCAGAGCGAAAAGAGAGACGTGGATGTTTTGAGCACCTCGAAGCTTCATGTGCTCACACGAGAAGCACATAATGAAGCTTCTTTTAAGAAGACTGAGTGCTCTTCGTTGGTACCGGAAGACACCGATATAGGTAACAAGGCCCAGCAGAGAGGTGAATAGGAGAATCCCTGCTTGCAATTTAGGGTTTCCTACAACCCCCGATCTTGTTGTGCTGAATGGCATTTTTGGCCCATAGGACCATTTGCTGATTATATCTGTGATGTTCTCCATGAGGGGATGAGCTTAACCAGCGTGGTGGATTTCCTGAAGGAGAGAGGAGAACAATATCTGTATCAGTATTTTTGTCCTGGAAATTACCTTTTCATAAATAATATTGCTCTGATGTCATATTTACAGTATAATGAGAAAAGTATAGGATTTTAAAAATATATTCAACCACCTTTACCCTTAACCAGCTGCTGGCAGTGGTTTACACAAAGCAAAATACAGTTTTCCTAAGAAGAGTACAGGTTTTCTTTGCTTGTCCACATTTAGTGTCCAGTCTCTTTGTCCATATCTGCAGCAGCAGATCATGAGGAGCAGAGGGAGGACCCAAATGCATGGAGATGGGAGTTAACAGAAGGTGAGCCATTTACTAAGGCTGGTTGATGAATAACGCAAGAACGAGAAAACCAAACTGAAACAAGGACCTAAATAGGAAACCTAAACTAGGAAACAAAGCACTAGAAACCTGAAACTCTTGGACACAATGTCCTGATGTTGAACCTTACAAGTGAGGAGGGGAGGTTTACTTTCTTTTAACCACGACTGTAGAATGACTCTCTCTGACACTACAAATAATATCAATCACTGTTTAAGTCACAGCCTGAATCTAGTTTTGAATTATGTCAAAGAAAGTCAACATCTTGTATTTCTTGCAAACCCTCTTTTTTCTGTCTATTTTTACAATTTAAATTTCAACTACTGTGTAATGGAATAAATATCAGTTACAGTCAATGTCTATCTGAAAGTTAAGGGAAATTCAGGAAGCAAATCATTGTAATTTCCTTCAGTGTTAGCTACCTAACCTAACACAGTTTGGTTATCGTGTTGCCGGTGCTGCATACAGTGAAAAACAAAGAAGCAACCAAAGAAAAAACCCTCACAAACTACAGGAGTTAGTTGGTTGGGGTCAAGTTTGTTTCCTTAAACTTTTCATCAGGAAAACGAATCTCAAACAGCTACATTTTTGGACTGAACCCTTTTAACAACGAATGGGAAAGATTACACAACCTCTGGTCAAACAGGAAAAAACAATAAGAGATTTAAAATGTTTTCTTCTTCTGTATCCCATAATTTGAGAACACATATTTATATTGTAATGTGCCAGTCATAAAATATAGAAAATTAGAATTTGGGGGTGAAAACAAAAGAAAAAGATGAATATTACCTGATCTGTAGAGGGTGGCAATCACCTGGCTCTAGGAGGAAACTACTCAATGGCAAATCCTCAGTGTTTGAATTGCATATTTAGGGCTATAAAGTATCTTGTAAACTCAAGGATTCAGCATATGATGTGTTTTTTTGTTTCCCTCTTATCATAAAACCCACCCAGGTGCTTGTATCTAGTGCATTAAAAGCATTCATTTCCATTATTCCCCATTAAAAGCATAAACCTAAGCTTACCACACAGTTTGTTTGTTTGTTTTTACCTTGTTAATAGTACAGCAGACTCTGATAAAGCATTTATTTATATATATATTTATATATTCATTTCCCATAAATTCATCTATTTATGAATTTCAACAGGTAACAAACTGATGCTATCCCATCATCAGTTTGTTACCTGTTGAAATTCAGAGATTCAGATGGAGCCTGAGCAGTCAGGTTTTGTAGCATCATGTTTTTGATGAGCAGTTAAGGGTTTTGTCTTACAGAAAGCACAGAGTATGAAACTTTGTATCCAATTAAATGATGGCAAATCAAAATAAACACATTTATTAATATTGTGACTTGACTGTACTGTTTGTGCTGTATGGCATGAGGCAAAGCTGATGTTATTTTCAGAGCACCTGCATATGGATCTCTGTCAGTATGTAAGATGGACATAGATTCAAGGTCTGAAGAGAGACAGTAGTTCTCTAAACCTGCATTCTTTCCAGTGTCTACCAATCAGAAATACTTTCAGACTGTATATAATAATGCCAAAATCTTTGGGACGACAACCCTTAGTTCCCACCCTCTGATCTTAGTACGCAGTATCCTGATGTGGATAAACAATTTTTAGGATATGCTTGTTGGTTAATATTTTGTAACAGACAAGTCATTAACCAATGAACATTTCGTGTCCTCAGTTCTAGAGTCACATACTCCTCTCAGTCTGGTTTCAATACAACAACTTCACTTCATTAACCAGTGGGTGGCATCATTGTGCTACAGGAATCTTTTATATAGTCTATTGTGTAGTCACTGAGGAGGACGTGCACACACATGAAACAATAGCTGGATAGCCTCACACAGAGTCAAAGGGCACTGAAGCATCTAGATTTACTTTTTTTATAGTCAATAAAAAGGTTACTGCTTCACTGCTGTCTGATTGTGGACTTTGTGTTCACTGCTCGAATTGTATGGCTCAAACAGACATTAAACTGGACTGGAAGTAGCAATAATATTGTGTTGGATTACAATACTGCTTGTTACTATGTTCCAACATTATGCTATTTTCTTGTTTCCGTCAATTTTGATGGTGCTCTAACTTAAAAGGCTGATACAGCCAAAAGAGATTTGGATCCCTTTTTACTTACTCATTCAAGATTAGAGGGAAATTGATGAGTAACTGGGCCGTGTTGTGGACATTACAGCTTTCATCCAGGGCCAAAGAGAAAAAGATATATAAATTGCTTTCTTGGTTTTTCAGCTGAACCTCGATATTTTCCTCAAGGTCCGGAAACCGTCTTGTTATAGGTCACTTGGAGAGTGCGTCTTTTTTCCCTTGGTGCATAATGCCACGGGAGAGTCCACCAAACACTCTTTGATAAATTAGATTTTGATCAAATCAGAATATGGGTTACTGTTTCTTGGGTTTTTGTGGAAAATCACAAAGCTGGTCTTGACTGCTGTATTCCTGAATGTGTAAAGCTTAGTAAAAACTCCCTGTTACTTGTGCAGCTTTGCTAGCACATGTCTGGTCCCATATTTCTCTGCATCTCTAGTCACGTAATGGAAATTCTGAACTGAAATACAATACACCTTAAATACACCAACCTGCTTTCCACAATCTAAGTGCACACCTTTGCCTCTAACTCCAGTAAATAAATACTTAGAAGTCTATGTTTTCAAACAAAGTTGTTTTGTGATCTCCCACAAAACCGAAAAAACGAATAAGTCATTGTCTAATTGGGAGTTTATCAAAGAATATTTTGGTTGAAATAGGACAAACTGAATGACGTATACTTATTTAGGGGGGGTGTTATTGCATCTACATAATATTCCTACAGATCAGGTGTCAGTAGCTCACCAGGTAGAGTAGATGACCAGTATACCACAATTCTGCCCCAGTGGTTTGATGTTGTCTTCCTCCTTGCCTGTCTGCTTTACTGCCCTATATAGCAATGAAGGTTTAAATGCCTAGAAATAAATCTAACAATGCTGCAAATCAAACTTTAGCCAAGCCCTCACCCAAAAGGAAATTGCTGTCCATTCATCAAGTATCTGTGGATGTTGAGATCAAAGGCCAATGAGATGAGAACTGTGAGACAATTTGCCTGCTATCCGGTTGTTCAGTCTGACGTCACTGGCCGTGTCTGGGCCTAAACTCCGCTGCAGGTCCATATATCAAACGATCACTGTGGCATTACTGAGAGTTGAAAAACTGTCTAAAGTCTTTCATCTTTAATAAAATGATCAGTGTTCTTCTCTACCAGGTGTAACAATTGAGTTTAACATCCAGGCATCCATGAAAATGGAATTTATGACATTTAACGGCGTTAGAAGTTAGCAGGAAGTTAGCTCGCAAGCTTCTATCTAAATACAATATAGCATGTCCTGACTGCGGGGTTTTGGAAAAAAAAAGGTCACACTGATCATGTAGAATTCTCAAAAACTCACAAAAACACATGTATCAAACACGATACGCTTGGCTTTAAAGGGTTAAGAGAAAAAAACTAGAGCATTTTATCGAATGCCGACCTGTAAACGCTGTAGGGTCACACCACCAGAGTACTTCAACAATTTTTATTTTTCCTCTATCAAACAAAAAAAACTATTTAGAAACTACTTTTTGTTGTTGGGGTTTTTTTGTACTTTTCCATGCATCAATAAAATAAAAACACTCACACACAGTCAGTCACTGAGTATTCTGGGAAAAGTGTTCACAAGTGATTAAATTAAAGGTATTTGCAACATTTTTGTTTTTCAAAATACTACTTTTATTTTAGTTCTACCATTTGATGTAATGCATTTCTATGTTTATTTAAAACATAGTCTTTAAGAGATTTACAAATCATTGCACTGTTTTAATGACATTATGGATGTGCAATAAGTTGTCATAAAGCTTATGACTATGTTACTCAAGATCATGTAGTATCTAGGTATAGTATCCAAAGCATATTAGTATAGTATACAGTATATAGTAGTACAGAGATACCTCTCTTTTTTGTCTTGTACAAGTGTTCTGAATCTTGCAAAGAGGTTGCACTATGCCTGCATGAATCTGTCACTTAGATGAGCACAGAAACGCCTTCTTTTATGGATTTTCCCTGTTCAGCAAAAGTGATAAAAACAGACTATTGTGCAACTTTAGTGCACAGACCGAGGTCAAGATGGAGGGTGTGTCTCTGTGTGTGCACACAAACTTGTGGTGGTGCTGAAGCCATGCACTTTACCCACTTTATATGCATGTATGTGTTGGAAATTTTAGGGGGGACGCAGGAAACCCTTCATGAAGAATTCTGATTTGTTTCTTCCAGATATTGTGGCTCAAATGGTGCGTTCAGTCTGGCCACTCTTTGTCTTTTCTTTCCTTCCAAGGTGAAATAAAAATGAGTTCTCCTTCACCATTGTGAGGTTAGCTCTGTGTTGATAATGAAAAAAAAGGTCCACAGTACCAACAATCAAGTTTGAAAATAGCACAGTTTCTCACAAAATCTATTTTTAAAACATATATAGTCCATTTTATTAGTATTGGGACAGTTACACATTTCTTGTTGTTCTTGTTGCAATAGATTTATTTAAAAAAAAAATCACAGCAAGAGTGTAATGCTGATTACAATGTCTGATTTTATCTGTACTCCATCCACTTATAAGATTTATGACCATCTACTAAAAAACTGCTTAAAATTGGCTTTTACAAAAGTCCATCTTCAACAAACAAAATCAAATCAAATGACATGAAGCTGATTTTAGTGTTCACAAATATTAAAGGTAGATCAGTTCAAAATTGTGAATCAGTCACCGGGACCTTGTGATGATGAATCATAGCAAACTTCATGGTGCAGAGACTTGATTCCTGTTATGCAGTAACTGCATATATGTTGCTTGAATAATTTAAGTCTGTTGTTGGTGGTTGCTGCTGCTCTTGTTGTTGTAATTCCCATTGCTGTGGTTCGTCTTCTACTACACCTTCTTCAGCAGACAGTTTCAGAATTACGCAGCACAGGAGTCCATCGAGACAGACTTGGACGTTTGTGTAATAGAAAAAACTTAGCGCAAGTGCGCTATACAGGAAAGAGGGGCCTTGACTGTCGATTAGGCACTCAAAAACAAAACCGGGGATGAAGACAACAAAAAACATGCACATTGCAAGAATCACAATCAGTTTTTTGTTTGTGGCAGTGGAGTGGGACACAGGTGGCACTTTAAGTGTTGCAATGATGCCCATGGCCAATAAAATGGTGACAGCATTCATCATATATAGTGCCACTCTGGTGTAGACACGAAAACTATAATAAAAAACACAAAGGAGTAAAGAAACCACAGAGAAAACACCGCGTAGTTTGGCTCCCAGGTGTGGTTGGCAGAGGTAAAGGAGGGATATAAAGGCAGTTAGGAGGTGTACAATCATTTCGAACCATCTTGAAAAGACCCACAGGTCAAAAGTGTACTGACATGTATTTCCATACAAGCAGGCAGACGCAGCAAGCTCTCCTCCAAAGATCATTGCTCCAATCACATTTAGAACATCGATAAAAATCAGAGCGAAAAGAGAGACGTGGATGTTTTGAGCACCTCGAAGCTTCATGTGCTCACACGAGAAGCACATAATGAAGCTTCTTTTAAGAAGACTGAGTGCTCTTCGTTGGTACCAGAAGGCACCGATATAGGTAACAAGGCCCAGCAGAGAGGTGGACAGGACAATCCCTGCTTGAGAGTTAGGGTTCCCTACAACCACCGATCTTGTTGTGCTGAATGGCATTTTTGGCCCATAGGACCATTTGCTGATTATATCTGTGATGTTCTCCATGAGGGGATGAGCTCAACCAGTGTGGTGGATTTCCTGAAGGAGAGAGGAGAACAATATCTGTATCAGTATTTTTGTCCTGGAAATTACTTTTTCATAAATAATATTGCTCTGATGTCATATTTACAGTATAATGAGAAAAGTATAGGATTTTTAAAATATATTCAACCACCTTTACCCATAACCAGCTGCTGGCAGTGGTTTACACAAAGCATAATACAGTTTTCCTAAGAAGAGTACAGGTTTTCTTTGCTTGTCCACATTTAGTGTCCAGTCTCTTTGTCCATATCTGCAGCAGCAGATCATGAGGAGCAGAGGGAGGACCCAAATGCATGGAGATGGGAGTTGACAGAAGGTGAGCCATTTACTAAGGCTGGTTGATGAATAACGCAAGAACGAGAAAACCAAACTGAAACAAGGACCTAGACAGGAAACCTAAACTAGGAAACAAAACACTAGAAACCTGAAACTCTTGGACACAATGTCCTGATGTTGAACCTTACAAGTGAGGAGGGGAGGGTGCACTTTCTTTTAACCACGACTGCAGAATGACTCTCTCTGACAATACAAATAATATCAATCACTGTTTAAGTCACAGCCTGAATCTAGTTCTGAATTATGTCAAAGAAAGTCAACATCTTGTATTTCTTGCAAACCCTCTTTTTTCTGTCTATTTTTACAATTTAAATTTCAACTACTGTGTAATGGAATAAATATCAGTTACAGTCAATGTCTATCTGAAAGTTAAGGGAAATTCAGGAAGCAAATCATTGTAATTTCCTTCACTGTCCTTCACTGAATCCGAAAAAGCATAAAATGACCAACGAATTTCTAAACACTATGTACAGTTTGAGTTTACATCCTAAAATAACCAGGCCTAGCAGAATTACACCACATTGTGCCACCTTACTTGACAATATTTTCACCAACAATATGGAAAACAACATCGTGAGCGGATTATTAATTAATGACATCAGTGATCACCTACCAGTTTTTGCAGTTTATAACACTAATTATAAGAGAAATCAGCATGAGGAACAACTCAGATACAGACGTGTAAGGACAGAAGAAACTATGAATGCACTTAAGAACGATCTATTAAATCAGGACTGGGACAATGTGTACAAAGAAACTGATATTGATATTGCATATGGCATATTCTTAAAAATATTCATGGAATTGTACGATAAAAACTGTCCAACAATAAAATACAACAGAAAGCACAAATATTCAGATAGACCATGGATCACTAAGGGTTTACAAAATGCATGTAAAAAGAAAAATACACTCTATAGGGAATTCCTAAAACAAAGAACAAAAGATGCTGAAAATAAATATAAAAATACAAAAAATAAGTTGACCAATATTATACGTGTATGTAGAAAGGAGTATTATAGTAAAACATTGAACAACAATAAACATAATATGAAGGGAATATGGGATGTTTTAAACGGTATCATTAAAAATAATTCTGGACAACAAAGTTATCCTCAATATTTTATTGACAACGGCAATATTATGGAAAACAGTGCTGATGTGGTCAACAGCCTTAATCATTATTTTGTAAATATTGGACCAAATCTGGCAGAACAAATTCCTGAGTCACTGCCATCAGTAGACTGTAGTGAAAGCCTGATTGATAGGAACCCTAACTCAATGTTCCTCACAGCAGTGGAGGAAAAAGAAATAATTGACACTGTATACATGTGTAAATATAAAACATCTACTGATTGTAATGATATTGACATGATAATCATCAAGAAGGTCATTGAAGGAATTGTAGGACCTCTAACATATATTTGCAACTTATCATTTCAGACTGGAAAAGTTCCAAACAAAATGAAAATAGCTAAAGTTGTGCCGCTGTATAAAACTGGGGATAGACACCACTTCACAAATTACAGGCCAGTCTCTATACTACCACAATTCTCCAAAATCCTAGAAAACCTGTTTAATAAACGATTAGACAAATTCTTAGATAAATATAAATTACTCTCTGACAGTCAATATGGATTCAGATCAAAAAGATCAACATCTCTGGCATTAATCGAATCAATTGAGGAGATTACAAATGCTATAGATCAGAAACAGTATGCAGCTGGACTATTTCTGGATCTCAAGAAAGCATTCGACACAATCAATCATGACATATTAATTAATAAACTAGAACGGTACGAGATCAGGGGGGTTGTACTGCACTGGGTGAAAAATTATTTAAGTGATAGGAAACAATTTGTGAAGCTGGGTGTCCATTCCTCATCATGCTTGGACATTGCTTGTGGTGTTCCACAAGGCTCTGTACTGGGTCCAAAATTATTTATTATTTATATAAATGATATTTGTAAGGTATCTGATATATTAAAATTAGTATTATTTGCAGATGACACAAATATTTTTTGTTCTGGGGGGAATCTAAAGGAACTGCTGGATACAGTTACTTCAGAAATGTGCAAAATTAAAAAATGGTTTAACAGGAACAAACTATCTCTAAATCTAAGTAAAACTAAAATAATCTTATTTGGGAATTCCTTTAGAAATGCACAAGCGCAGATTCACATAGATGGTGTGGAAATTGAAAGAGTACTTGAACATAAGTTTCTTGGTGTGATTATAGATGATAAATTAAACTGAAGTCTCATATAAATCATATACATAACAAAATTTCAAGAAGTGTTTCAATCTTGAGTAAAGTAAAACACATTCTGGACCACAAATCACTCCACATTCTCTATTGTTCCCTGATTGCACCGTATTTGCATTACTGTGCAGAGGTTTGGGGCAATACTTACCAATGTTCGCTATCATCAATCTTTATATTACAAAAAAGGGCCATAAGGATAATCCATAAAACTGGTTACAGAGATCATACAAATCCACTATTCTTAAAATCAAAAATTCTAAAATTCACAGATCTGGTTCATTTTCTCACTGCACAAATTATGTATAAAGCAATAAATAACCTGCTTCCTGACAATATTCTAAAACTGTTTTCTAAAAGGGAACGGGGATACAATTTGAGGGGGGAATTAATTTTAAAACATCCTTATATCCGCACAACATTAAAAAGTTTTTGCATCTCTGTGTGTGGAGTGAAGCTGTGGAACAGACTAAGTAAAGATATGAAGCAATGTCCGAGCATGGTGCAGTTTAAAAAGCGGTTTAAGGATATGGTTTTTACAGGGTACAGGAGGAGGTAGAGAGTTGATAGGGTGTTCTTGTCTAATATTTTCATGTGTGCGCTGGTGCACGGGTATGTTGGTATGGGTATATATATCTGTAGGTTGTGTATCCTTTGAGGTGTTACTGGGGTTATTGAAAATGTGTATATGTGTGTATGTGTATATACGTAGGTATGGATAGATAGAAACATATATATATACACATATATATACATATATATATATATACACATATATATACACATATATATATATATATACACATATATACATATACATATATATATATACACATATATACATATACATATATATATATACATATATATATATATATATATATATATACACACATATATATATATATATATATATATACACACATATATATATATATACATATATATATATATATACACATATATATATATATATATATATATATATATATATATATATATATATATATATATATATATATATATATATATATATATATATATATATATATATATATATATATTAATAAAAAAAAAAAATACACATAACATATAATGTAATTGCAAGGAGGTATTTCTGTAGTCTATTCATTACTACATAGTGGAAAAGGGGGGGATTAAATAAGCTTATGCTTCTTCCTGCTCCTTTTGAACATGAAAGTTATTTGTAGTTGTGGTTGCTCGTTTTCCTTTTGTTTTGCTTTGTTTATTTGTCTCTTTGAATTCTATGTTGTTGTACTTTTTTAACATGTTCAAAATAAAGATTCAATCAATCAATTCAATCAATCAATCACTGTTAGCTACCTAACCTAACACAGTTTAGTTATCGTGTTGCCGGTGCTGCATACAGTGAAAAACAAAGAAGCAACCAAAGAAAAAACCCTCACAAACTACAGGAGCTAGTTGGTTAGGGACAAGTTTGTTTCCTTAAACTTTTCATCAGGAAAACAAATCTCAAACAACTACATTTTTGGACTGAACCCTTTTAACAACGAATGGGAAAGATTACACAACCTCTGGTCAAACAGGAAAAAACAATAAGAGATTTAAAATGTTTTCTTCTTCTGTATCCCATAATTTGAGAACACATATTTATATTGTAATGTGCCAGTCATAAAATATAGAAAATTAGAATTTGGGGGTGAAAACAAAAGAAAAAGATGAATATTACCTTATCTGTAGAGGGTGGCAATCACCTGTCTCTAGGAGGAAACTACTCAATGGCAAATCCTCAGTGTTTGAATTGCATATTTAGGGCTATAAAGTACCTTGTAAACTCAAGGATTCAGCATATGACGTGTTTTTTTGTTTCCCTCTTATCATAAAACCCACACAGGTGCTTGTATCTAGTGCATAAAAAGCATTCATTTCCATTATTCCCCATTAAAAGCATAAACCTAAGCTTACCACACAGTTTGTTTGGTTGTTTTTACCTTGTTAATAGTACAGCAGACTCTGATAAAGCATTTATTTATATATATATTTATATATTCATTTCCCATAAATTCATCTATTTATGAATTTCAACAGGTAATAAACTGATGCTATCCCATCATCAGTTTATTACCTGTTGAAATTCAGAGATTCAGATGGAGCCTGAGCAGTCAGGTTTTGTAGCATCATGTTTTTGATGAGTAGTTAAGGGCTTTGTCTTACAGAAAGCACAGAGTATGAAACTTTGTATCCAATTAAATGATGGCAAATCAAAATAAACACATTTATTAATATTGTGACTTGACTGTACTGTTTGTGCTGTATGGCATGAGGCAAAGTTGATGTTATTTTCAGAGCACCTGCATATGGATCTCTGTCAGTATGTAAGACGGACATAGATTCAAGGTCTGAAGAGGGACAGTAGTTCTCTAAACCTGCATTCTTTCCAGTGTCTACCAATCAGAAATACTTTCAGACTGTATATAATAATGCCAAAATCTTTGGGACAACAACCCTTACTTCCCACCCTCTGATCTTAGTACGCAGTATCCTGATGTGGATGAACAATTTTTAGGATATGCTTGTTGGTTAATATTTTGTAACAGACAAGTCATTAACCAATGAACATTTCGTGTCCTCAGTTCTAGAGTCACATACTCCTCTCAGCCTGGTTTCAATACAACAACTTCACTTCATTAACCAGTGGGTGGCATCATTGTGCTACAGGAATCTTTTATATAGTCTATTGTGTAGTCACTGAGGAGGACGTGCACACATGAAAACAATAGCTGGATAGCCTCACACAGAGTCAAAGGGCACTGAAGCATCTAGATTTACTTTTTTATAGTCAATAAAAAGGTTACTGCTTCACTGCTGTCTGATTGTGGACTTTGTGTTCACTGCTCGAATTGTATGGCTCAAACAGACATTAAACTGGACTGGAAGTAGCAATAATATTGTGTTGGATTACAATACTGCTTGTTACTATGTTCCAACATTATGCTATTTTCTTGTTTCCGTCAATTTTGATGGTGCTCTAACTTAAAAGGCTGATACAGCCAAAAGAGATTTGGTTCCCTTTTTACTTACTCATTCAAGATTAGAGGGAAATTGATGAGTAACTGGGCCGTGTTGTGGACATTACCGCTTTCATCCAGGGCCAAAGAGAAAAAAATATATAAATTGCTTTCTTGGTTTTTCAGCTTAACCTCGATATTTTCCTCAAGGTCCCGAAACTGTCTTGTTATAGGTCACTTGGAGAGTGCGTCTTTTTTCCCTTGGTGCATAATGCCACGGGAGAGTCCACCAAACACTCTTTGATAAATTAGATTTTGATCAAATCAGAATATGGGTTACTGTTTCTTGGGTTTTTGTGGAAAATCACAAAGCTGGTCTTGACTGCTGTATTCCTGAATGTGTAAAGCTTAGTAAAAACTCCCTGTTACTTGTGCAGCTTTGCTAGCACATGTCTGGTCCCATATTTCTCTGCATCTCTAGTCACGTAATGGAAATTCTGAACTGAAATACAATACACCTTAAATCCACCAACCTGCTTTCCACAATCTAAGTGCACACCTTTGCCTCTAACTCCAGTAAATAAATACTTAGAAGTCTATGTTTTCAAACAAAGTTGTTTTGTGATCTCCCACAAAACTGAAAAACGAATAAGTCATTGTCTAATTGGGAGTTTATCAAAGAATATTTTGGTTGAAATAGGACAAACTGAATGACGTATACTTATTTGGGGGTGTTATTGCATCTACATAATATTCCTACAGATCAGGTGTCAGCAGCTCACCAGGTAGAGTAGATGACCAGTATACCACAATTCTGCCCCAGTGGTTTGATGTTGTCTTCCTCCTTGCCTGTCTGCTTTACTGTCCTATATAGCAATGAAGGTTTAAATGCCTAGAAATAAATCTAACATTGCTGCAAATCAAACTTTAGCCAAGCCCTCACCCAAAAGGAAATTGCTGTCCATTCATCAAGTATCTGTGGATGTTGAGATCAAAGGCCAATGAGATGAGAACTGTGAGACAATTTGCCTGCTATAGGCAATATCAGATATCAAAAACATCAAATCTTGGACAGTGTGTCTGTTGCTGAGATTAAGGGAACTGAGTCCTGGTTTAATATTATCCATTTTACTGGCAACATTGAACTGTTTCTTATGCCTTATATGGCTTACAGGTGGGTTGCACAATGACTGAAGTTATGTCCTGGGTTAATGATCTTCTTGAAAACACTGTGTTAGTAACTTATTTAAATGCCTAATATAACAGCACCCTCTGGTGGCTGTGTAGTGCATTAAGTGTAGGGTTTGTAGTGAGACTCAGGAGTGTACTTCTATGTGAAGAAAGGAATGCAGTTAGTTAGTGTGACAGAAGAGGATGCTTTGGATAGAGTGAGATGGAGGCAGCTGATCTGTGTGGCAAACGGAGCAGCTGAAAGAATAAGAAGGCATTATTTACTTTTCCAGAAGCATCAAATCTTGCACATTCAAAACCCTAATGTTGTTGGGGTGGTGTAGTTGTAAAACGTTTAAAAAACATTGCAGCTGTGAGGCCACTACAAACGACAAAAGTTTAGAAACAAAAGAAGCTTTGAGAGAGGTCTGAGGTAGACAACAACGAGACATCCAGGCCAAGGTGTTTCAGCAAGCACTGTGTCAATGCCTGTTTAAAAGTTACAAGAACGTCTGCTACAGTAGTCATATATGATCTGTTTTCCTATTCGCAGTGTGAGGATGAACATCTTTTTGCTCACATAAAGTACATGAGAAATACTTGCATTTGGTTTTGTGCATTGTCATCAAACTCACTGCAAGCATTTTAAATGTTTTAATAGAAGCAGCAGTGGCTGACTTTAACTTTCATGTAGACATTCAGGATTCAATGTCTGGAATTCAGGGATGAAAACAAAAGAAAAACACTGAAAACTTAGCTTATTTCCAAGGGCTGCTAATGATTTGTCCCCAAGATTAGAGGTGGGTATCGTCATTGATTTCTATAACTCATTTGATTCTGGTTCACAAGGTCCCAATTCAATTCAATTCAATTCGATTTTGATCGCATTATTCAAACTAAAATTTGAATTGGGAAATTGATTTTTTTAAACCCAGCCCTACCCAAGAGGATTACAATGGATAATCATTGCCTCTTTGAGTTAATTGCTGGTACATCGGATGAAAAATGAGGGAGGCCTCAAGTTTCACCTCAAATCAACAGATAGATGGTTGAAACTTGGACACAGTTGGGTGTAGGGCTGGGCCATATCATACCGTTCACGGTAATACTGGTATAATGTTGGGCAACGATAAGAAAATATAATATCGCGATAGAATATGGGTAAAACGCGCATGCGCAGTGCCTTTGTTTTCATACGCACATGGCGGAAAAAGCATGGCGCCGACTGAGAATGAGAAGGGTGAAAGTGGATCGTTGAATGAAACGGATGAACCAGAATTGGTTTGTAAAAATGCTGCAACTTCAGTGGTGCGAAACTGGTTTGGCTTTCATCCGTCAGATACACAACAAAGCACTATGTTTGGTAGAGCATGCTAGCGGGCCGTCGTTATTACCGTATTTTTTGGAAAATACGGCACACTTAAAATCAATCCTTTGATTTTTCTGAAAATCGACAGTGCCCCATATAATCCCGTGTGCCTTATGTATGAATTATGGTTGTGTTTACTGACCTCGAAACGATTTTATGTGGTACACGGCGCTCGAAAATCTGTCAAATGTTTCAGTACGACTTTGCTAAGCTACGAACCCGCACCGCTTGATGGATTGTCGGAGTATTACGGCTATCGTAGGCAGCAGCCTCGCGGAGTGATACGTACTGTGCTTCAACATAATATAAAGTATTGTGTGTGTATAACCTCTTTTTAAGTTTTGTGGATATTATACATGGTTATGCTGAGGATATGTCGGCCAATTTCCACTGGAAATGCCTTTTGGTTAAACTGTCAGCAAGGAATTTGCACTGTTACATTTTTATATAACTTTAATGCACATAAGAAACAGCTGCTTGTTTACGTGAAAATACATTGATGGGGTTTTTTGCACTAATAAAGTTGTGGAGTTGTAAAGTATTTTGTCTAGTGTCAATTATATCGTCAGTTATATCGTTATCGCAAATTTTCAAATGTATATCGTGATAAATATTTTTGGTCATATCGCCCTGCTCTAGTTGGGTGTTACAACAGGAAAATGATCCCAAACACATGTATTTAAATCCTATTTAATGTTATGTTATTTATTTTAAAACAGTATTTAAAATCAAACAAATGTCACAGAGATTACAATGGTGATGATCATTCCTTTATTACATTCATGTTAAGATGAATAAGACAGGAAGTACAGCCATCTACAAAATACTGACACAAATCAACCTTTGCTTAAGCCCTTGCCTCCTATTTAACAAATAATGTCAAATAAGTTTAAAGAAGGAAAACAATGATGTCCACAGACACAGATAGTTAAAGCCTGAATAGCAAAGATACATGAGTTAAGAGCTGCGAGCCTATTACTGATTACATTTGCAAAAACAGCAAACCATTGACCTTCAAAATCCTAATGTCGCTGCTCCTGCTCCTGCTAAGGTTGTTGTTGTAGTTGTAGCTCCCACTGCTGTTGTCGCTCTTCTTCAGCAGCAGACAACTTCAGGATTAAGCAACACAGAAGTCCATTCATAATCAGGTGACAGTTAGTGAAAAACAAAACATTCACATAAATTGCATCGTACTCGTCTGTCACCTTCCTGTTGTCAGTGCTATAAATTAAGCATTCAAGAATAAAACTGGGTAAGAAAACAACTAAGAAAGTGCACATTGCAAGAATCCCAATCAGGTCCTTCTCTGTGGCAGCAGAAGGTAATTCAGGTGGCACTCTAAATTTTGCAGCAATACCCAGAACCAATCCTAAAGTAAAAATTGCCATCATGTATGCTGCCCACTGGATGAAGAACGTATAAAATGGGATCAGAGTACACATGATTAAGTAAATAATTGCAAAGGTACAGCGTATTTTAGTTTCCTGTTGTGGGTTGCAGAGGTAAACAATCGAAAAATAGGCAGTTAGGAGATGGAAAATCACTCCAAACCATCGTGATATAAAACATATAAGAACAGTGTAGACACAGTATTTCAAGTTGCAGGCAGAAGCAGCCATCTGACCTCCCAAGATTATTGCTGTGATTACATTTATAATATCCATGGAAATCACAGAGATAAGAGGTCCGTGGATGTTGTGAACACCTCTGGAGTTGAATTGGTGGCATGAGTAGGGCATCCACCAGCTTCTTTTAAGAAGAACAAGTCCGTCACGTTGATACCAGAAGGCCCAGGTATAGGTGGCAACTCCGAGGAGGGTGTAACCCAGAAGAATTCCTGCACCCAAGTCAGGATTTCTCACAACACCCACAGTATTGTTGGATGATGTGTCTCGTCCATAGGACCAATCATTGATAAGACTTGTGATGTTCTCCATAGCTTTGTAGTCTTAATTAGCTTAATTAGCTTTGTGAGCATGCAGGAGGAGAAAGAAAAAAAACATCTAGATCAACACTTTCTCAAAGACATTAAATATTCACATGTAATACTGATCTGTTTTCCCAGTTACAGTGTGACGATAAACATCTTTTTACCTGTTCTCATAAAGTGCACTGGAACCAAAAACACTAATGGGAAATTTCTAATGCAGTGAATCTTTGGGCATCCTGTTTCGAATCACTGCAGGTGTTTTAATAGTGAACGACCTTTACCCTTAACTAGCTGTTGCTACCAACGTTCAACACCAAAAACTGCTTCAAGTTTTATGAAATCATTTTTTATTATTTACAGTGTGGCACAAATAACATGCGGTAGAGTGCCAGTTCTGTTTATTTGTGGTTCATCAACCACCTGTTACATACTCAACATTTAACCTGAAAGTCTAACTTAAGGAAGTGATTTTATTTCTGTTTCTTCAACACCAGAAAGCAGCTACCTAATCTTTACTCTCACAGAGTTCAATTATCTATTCTTAATAGTGCTGGAGACTGAAACAAAAAGGTTGTTTTCATTAGAAAAATATAATTTGAACAGTGTATCTTTGTATCAAACACTTATATATAACCTTCAGGATCGAAGGGAATAATAATGAGAAGGCACAACCTCGAACAGAGAAAAGAGCAACGTGTTTAAATCATTAAAAGCATTTTGTACTCATTGTTCCCATAAAAAAATAAAAGTCATGAAAAAAAGCTTAAAATTCATCTTACCTGATATAAAGAGGTTACTGTCCGCAAAGTAAAAGTAACAAGTGAGAAACATTACCTCTTTCAGCTGCAACTTTAGGGATATAAAGCAGATCATAAAACTAAGAATTCAAGCACATGCCCTCTTTTATTTCATCTAACCATCAGACTAGTCATAATCTATGCAGGTGCTTGTATCTATTGCATAAAAACATTAAGTTAAGTCCTGTTAAGTTAAATAGGATTAAGTCGAATGTTTAACTGATATGGCTCATATGATGTCAGTAATTTAAAAAGTGAGAAGATTGGGAAATCTTCAGATATAAGAGGAATATTATCATAAGAGAAAAAAACTAGAGCAGCATTTTATGGAATCTTTTTCTGACCTTTGTCTGCAGGTTATGTATTAACCCACTAGTATGGCACCAGTATCCCAGACCGGCCTGCTTCACAATAAAAAGAGTAGTAGGTAGGCTGGTTGCTCAGTTTAAGGAATACAGTTTGAATCACCTGTACGAGGGTAAAGACGCAGAGAAATACAAGAACTTGACGGACTCAGTCGGAACGCACATCTGAACCTTTACTAGCAAAGCTGCAAAAGCAACAAAGACTTTCTACAAGAGCTTCACACATCCAGGGATCGAACAGTCAAGTGATTTCCCACAAAATCCCCCAAAACCTTTAAACCATTCTCTGATGCTAAGTTTAGTTTAGTCTCCGAAACTAATATGACCTGAGAATGTGCCCCTCTCCAGGTCTTTGTATGTGGGAGTGAATTTGAAATCACAGAGTGGCTGGACTTTATTACACTTACTGAAAATTATTACATTTATTTAAGCCTCATTTCTATTTCTCACTGAACAAGCATGAAGTATTACTCTTTTTAGGAATGCTGATTGGATAGTGATTAAATGTTGCTGTTTTTATTATGTCTCATTACCGTGATACATTATGTCAATCAGTTCTTCTTGGTCACTTAAAATATCTTGACTGATGACTTCATTCATGACAAGTATGTTTGAAAAGCCATTTACAGTAGTTTAAATGCTGCCAATCCCTTTGGCACAAAACTAGCCCCTTCAGTTAATGTGCAATTAAATCTGACGGGCAGATAAATGCGTATTACTGTTGATTTTTTTTTTACGTGCTGCAACCTAGTGTTGCTTTGGGTGATGACATGGAGATAATTCCTCAACAACAAGAAAATAATTAGAAAATTATCGCACACATAAAAATCCACAGGCCAGTTACTCCTGTCCTCTTCTCCTTCTCATCCCTGTGATCATGGTGCAGATGTCACTGTGACATTATTAGAGATGGAGAAAGATGTGAAAAAAAAAAAAAAGAGGAGAGTAGAGGTTGTTTTCAATAAGTAGGAATTACTCAGCATGTGAAATTTAAACCTTTCATGTAATGTCTTCATTCATTTTAGAGCTTGAAAAAGTATGTTTCTCACAGGTTGCAGTAAAAGACCAGGCAGGTTAGTGCAGGCTAAGCTCGTTAACTCATTGCTTGTTGACACCTATTCATAGACACATTCAGGATTTGAATTTATTTAACATGTTAGCTTATACCGCTAATTCAACATTTTCATCTTTATATAAAGTTTTAATCTGAAACAGAGTTCAAAGCTGACCCCTCACACTAAACTTTTTTTATTTTCACAATGCAAAATTTCACTTCCATATTATGAGTTACAGCACCCTCAAGTACACAGAATTTGTCGAATTTGGACTGAAATTTTTTCTAATCACTTTCCCAAAGGTTATATTAGAAAATCATTTTAACACATAAGGAATCACAGGCAGAAGCCTGGTATCTAAAATCGAGACGTTTTTTTCATTGACCAACCACCTAACCCAGATGTTGATACAGTATCACAACTGAAATTATCAGTTGATTATCAAGTATGTAAACATCCAGTGGTCACAACCAATGGTTATTTTTGTTATTCTACATCACAGACATTATGTAAAATATAAATGGTGCCGTTTTCCTATTGAAACTATGGTGAATCCCACTTACACTGATCAACTGCAATGGCTACAACTTCAGCAACATGCTGACACATGTTGAAAAGCAGACACAAAGTTGACTGAAAGCTTTTCACAGGGAGGCCCATTTACCTTCCAAGGAAATAGATATGGGGAATGATCACATTCAGGTTAAGGCTGAAGTCCACTTACCAGTGATCTAGGTCATTGTATCTATAGATAGCTTTCATAGTAGAGTCTGTCACCAAAGACTGCATGTGCGTACTTTTGTCTCTTTTATGACCTCATAACTTTTACAGTTTGGTCTGTTGCTTGTGATTTTGAGCTTTGTATCAATAATAAATCATTTAAATGTTTCCATCCAAATGTGCCTGTTTGTATCTGTCCTTTCCCCTTCTACAGTGTACACATCACATGGTGGTTCAAGATGATCGATGATTCTAAATGGAATTTCGTATATGTCCAGTAGTGATGAAATGCAGAAGAAACATTTATCTTATTTACTTTGGAAGAAACATTGGCAAGAAAGAAGTCTTGGCAATGAGAAAACATTGTAACTAGAAAGTTTACTATGTTTGGTGCTGTTTTTAATTTAAAAAAATCCTTTCATTGTCACAGTCGAGGAAGCTGACTGTCTGAAGTGAGGACGACCCAAGTGCAGACACGCGACAACAAAACTTAAACTTAACAGAAAATGAGCCGTTTATTAAAGGCTGGTTTTAACAGTACAAAACAAAGGGCAAAGGAGAAACTACACATTAACCTAAACTGGATGAACTAAGGCTAAATATTTTTTTTTTTTTAAAAACATGAACGTGAACATGGACATCTTATCATGAGTGCATTAAAATCCTAGAAAACATGGCATGAGCACAGCAGGACGACGGGACAGGGAATGACAGGAACTCAGAGATTAAATACACACAGGAGGTGATCAGGTGAAGTAGAAACATTTGGGGAAACAGCTGATTCGAATGAACATAATGACACCAGGAACTGGAAGAAAATCATTTACCCTGAGCAACATTCCTTTTCCTTTTAATGAAATGGGATTCACCTTTACCTTCCATTACATAATGAATTAACAAAAGTCACTGGTTTATCTTGATTTGGAAAGCTGAAAATTCTGATTGTCCAAATTTAGATCTTAAATGCGATATCTTGCAGTTGCCATTCAACATGCTGCTAGTAATACGATTACTATCTTGTGTTTGGATGGGGCCACTTGACACTCTGGGGCCAGGCTATTTATACATTTGAAAACTAATTTAAGAAACCGCAAATGATTGAAACACTTAAAACCAATAAATTATATTTCTTTAAAATGTGACAATGATGTCACCAAACAGATTTTTTTTTTTTTTTTGCATTATTTTTAAAGATTGAATATATAAGAATATCACATGTTGAACTCTAGATGGTGCTGCTTGGGTCCAAACTGTCATACAGAAACATGAGAGAATACCATGGAATGCATAAATAACTGAGCTGCTGAAGTAGGTATGTAATGCTGAATTAACTTAAAACAATTCAAATCAGCCTTAACCGTCTTTGAAATCTTCTTTACATGCTTATCAAATTTACACTGACACAGACAGCATTTAAGCATTTAGAGCATATCATTTAACTTGTAATTGTGTGAAATACTCACAAAGCTCTTAAAGCTTAAAGCACTGTCACCAAGCACTTGGTGAAAGTGGGAATGAAACTCTCTTTTAACAGGAAGAAAGTTCCAGCACAATCAAGCTGAGGGAGGAGCAGCTATCTACTGCAAATGGTAAGGGGTGATGGGAGGAAGGCAGGAAAAAAGGCACAGTGTGGAAGAGAGACAGAGATCAGACTCAGGCTCAACTTTATTATCATTCAGTTGTTTCACATAGTATGAAGGAAACACGGTTTCTTAGGTCTCAGTATTGCAACATAATTCCAAACAACAGATAAAACAGTATAAATAACTAAACTACATATTAAAATATACAAAAATAAATATAGATAAATATGGACCTGAACCCTTTCATGCATAGTGGTCACTACAGTGGACAGCTATTCAAAGGCTGTTTTCTTGTATTTGTGTCAGTGTTGATGGTATACTTGCACATAAACCACTACATTGGACACTGATCTGTCACTCCAAACCAAATTCATAAGTCAAAATGTATGCTGTCCACCTAAGTGGACATTTTATATTCACTAACCCCCCCTTAGAGACATTTTACTGGCAGACATTTTACTGGCAGACTTCAGCGGAAAGCCAGTATCATCATCAAGGACCCTGGACACTCACTTTTCCCTCCTTCCCTCTGGTAAACACTACAGGTCCATCGGGTCAAAGACAAACAGACTCAATAGAAACTTCTACCCCCAGGCTGTCAAACACACCCTACCTCCTCCCTGAGTGTAGAATAACTGCAATGCCAATACTCAGGGACATGACACTTTATTTATAACTGTATTTTTTATCTATACTATAATGCAACCAACATTCCTACCTCTTTAAACTGTATTTATTACAACCTTATTTATTATAGTAGCAACAGCATGTAATGACTAAAGACAAATTAAAATACTTAAGAAAAAAATCCTGATTGAGGTTGTCATGATTCATGCATGAAAGGATTAATAAAAAATACAGTACTGCAAAATGTGTGGCAGGGAACAGCAACTACTTCATGTGGTAGTGCATAGTGTAGGGTAAGCAGCGAACATCTGAAACAAGTATTGAGGGTTAAGGGTAAGCATATAAAGTATAGCAATCTGATTAGACCAGGGTAACAGTCTGGATCTTTTACCTTGATCCAGCACAGCCTCTTCCTGGTGGGCAGGAGAGTAAACCGTTTCATGTGCAGCGTGCATGAGGTCACGTAGGATACAGGTGGCTCTTCTCTACATCTGGTGATTGGCAAGCAGCCATACCACCCTGTGAGGTGGTAGGTTAGGACACGCAGGTATTGAAGGTTAATAACAGAACATAATCATTACTGATTAAATGCAAAGTGGTGTAAATATTAACATTTACACCACTGACAACACTTGTTGTCACAGTTTAGTTATGACCTGAGTTCAGATAACAGACACAGTTCAGTTACCTGAACTGAGTGGTGCAGCAGAAACCTCGGAAGCCTGACCTACATCTAACACAACACTGACAGGGCTGCTTCCCTTTATATATAGCATACATTATATACATTTGAAAAGCAACTCTCAAACACTGATATGCGCCCTCTACAGGAACCGGAATGACAAGATGCAACATGTCTTTGAACAGGAAAGAAAGAATAACAAATTTAAATCACTTTGTGCTTCTTATGCCCTTAAACATGAAAATGACCTGAAAGTCTTATCATCTATTTGGTAGATCATACACAGCAGAATACAAGAATATGGGAACAAAAACAAAACAAGGAACTGAATTTAACCTTGGTGATAATTTGTTGCCAGGATGACTTGCAAGCATTGTGTCTTTGAGCTGCATATCTGGGGCTGTAAAGTAGGTAATAAAACATGTACATGGCCTCTTTTATTTGCCTGTGACTTGTCATCAATCTACACACGTTTGCAGGTACTGCCTGAAAAACAAGACAAGAGCCCACTAAACAACAGCAACAGCTGGTTGGTGACTAACAGCTGCAAAAACAGCAGCACCAACGGAAAAGTTCATTATCGCTGTCATCAGTCAGAGTTTGTGCAGTGATTTAAAATACAGTGTGTACAAATGTTTAAGTTTTTTTCCACAAATGATAGTAAAGACACGACAGACAGCTGTGATCGTTATAGGGTACCTTCAACAACAGAAAACAAAGTGAAATGAATCTAAACTAAAGGTAGACCAGCTAAACAAACAGAGGATGATAAACAGACATTGCAACAAGGAACTAAGAAAAACTGAAGCTCAATGTACTGAAATAACAAGGGAGGGTAACGTGGGGAAAGCATACACAGCTGAAACTAATCATGCTAGACAAGACAATGGAAGCAAAACTAAGCACAGCACACACAAGATGAAAGACGGGATAAAATAAAACAGGAAGTAACTAAGTGGATTTACAAGCAGAGATTAAAAAAAGATTAAAAAAAACTTGACAAGAAGGCACAGGGAACACAAGGTGCCTATGATGAACAAAGGGCTCAATACTAAGACATTGGAACTATGAAAAACCACATAACTAAAAAATATGAAGACAATAAAAACTCAAACCATGAATAAAACTGGAACTAATGACTCAGATCTCAGAAGATTTAAAAAAACATGTGTTTCAAAGTCCAAACACAAAATGCTGGGTCAACGACCAAGGACCATGACGTTTACAACTCTTTACTGCTCAGAGAAAGTCATAAAGGAAGTTATTGTTCTTAAACTGAGGTGACATCATAGACATACCTCTGCACACCTACACATCCTCTAAATTGTCTAACCTAGAGCCATGTTTAAGATGATCATTTTACCCAAAGTGACCTATGCATGGGAACTTTACAGTCAGATATGTTTCTCAAATGCATTACCTGAGTTGAGGTTTTGATTTTTGACAAGCTCAGCATTCAATCTGGCTGATCTTGATCTTTTATCTCTATCGAGGGTGAAGCAAGAGAAAAATTTCCTTTAAATATCCACTGACAGTTGAAAACTGTTTCAGAGTAAAGTAAGTCATTTGTGTAGATTAATAGGGTGGTGACTGTGCTTTTATTCGACAGATATCACTAAAAAAAGTTTCCTTTATTTTTCCTGTGGGAATAGAGTGTTAGACGAGGGCCGTGCCCTCTTGTTTAATGCAGTTGTTAAAATGAAAAAAAGAATTGTTTTATACTTTATTTTCATTGTTCTTTTCTCTGTTAAGTGAGCATCAAATATGGCCAATGTTTATGAAAAAGACAAAAGTTTTTACATTTGTTTATTGAATGGAAGTTTTAGAATGCAAAGTGTGTAAAGTATAATGTTTTTCTCTATAAAAATAAATTACTTGCTTTTCTTTGATATACATTGGATTTAAAATCAAGCATTAACAGTGAGAGTACAATGATGATCTTCAACTCGGATTTTATCTTCATTACATTCACTGCAATATGAATATGACAAGAAATGCAATCTTCTAATTACTGCTGGAGATTAACTTCTAGTGAAGCCACCATCCCTCTTTAACAAATGAAGCAAAATAAGTTTAAAATAGAAAGTGATGTACACAGACAAAGACAATGTTGATGAGTTTGTCCAACATATCCATCTACGAACTCACAATAGTCTGGTGCAGCAATTTAATGTGAGTTTCGTCCATTATGTATAGTAAATACAGAAGCATCACGTCTCCAGCCCTGTTGTTGCGGTGGTTGCCATTGACGTTGTTCTGGTTGCTCCCACTGATGTTGTGGTTGTTGCCACTGACGTTTTTGAGGTTGTTGCCACTGAGGCCATTGAGTTTGTGGTTGTTGCGACTGATCATGTAGTGACTGTTGCCACTGTTGTTGCTGTTGTAGTTGCAACAGTTGTTGTGGTTGTTGCTGCTCTTCTTCTTCCTCTTCTTCTTCTTCTTCTGCACCAGCAGACAACTTCATGATTAAGAAACACAGGAGGCCATTGAAAATTAGCTGAAGGTTTGTGAAGAATAGAGCATTCTTATAAATTATTTCAATGTCAGAGGTGCCAATGATGTTGAATAGGCACTCAAGAATAAAACTGGGGAGGAAGACAACCAAGAAAATATACATGGCGAGTGTCGTGATCAGTTTCTTCTCTTTGGCAGGTGCAGGAGATGCAGCTGACAATCTGAAGTTTATAATGACACCCAAAGCCAACCCAATGGTGATAACTCCCAAAACGTAGATGGCCACCTCTTTTACAAATGCATAAACAGGGGACAAAACTAAAGTCAAAATGGAAATTACTGTAAAAAAATAGCACTGTTTGGATTCACTTTTTGGATGAATCAGGCACCAAGCAGAGGTCAGAAGATGTAAAATCACTCCATATAATCTGGTCAACAGCCATGCGACTGAAAGCCATGAAGAACTGCAAGAGATTCCACAGTCGGAGATATACTCAAGATATTCACTTCCTACAGTTATTCCCATGAAAAAATTTACAATATCCACACAGATCATATAGATAAGAGGACAGCGGATGTGCTTAATGAGCCTGCGCTGATAAAAGAAGACGCAGATATAGGTAACCAGGCCCAGCAGAGAGGTGAACAGAAGAATTCCTCCAGCCAAATTGTGGTCTTCATAAACACCTGCTCTGGTCTTCCCCATTATGTGCTGGTCTTAACTAGTTTTATCGACCTAATGGAGGAGAAAAAGTAAAAGAGAAATGTTTTAAACATTACATGACCACACATAACTTTCTATAATCTTTTCCACACCAGTGGAACATTTTATGTTAAAAGTGTTACGATGCAGATTGACAAAGTCATAAGAGGAAATATTTTATGTATAAAACAATGGTAAATATAACTATACAGCAAGGGTCATCCATGATGCCACTTGGACACAATGTGGCCATTTAAAGGTTAAATTCTAAAAAAAATTTCTCAATGCCTGTTGTGCTACTTTTAATGTTTTTGCTGTCATAATTAAATTCGACATATTTTGCAAATTAGCCTATAAAACAACTTACTTAAGACTGCAATATATCTGCTTAATACTTCATTGAAATCAGGAAAACTAAAAGTTATCCACAGCAAAAATATTAAAATCACCTCAACACATATTTTTTTTAAATTAACAAAACACATTCAACATGTTTTTCTTTTTATATCTTCACACAATGCATTATGTTCATTGACCAATTTTCTTTTGCATTGTGTAAAGAGAAAATTATTATTGATAAAACTGCAGAATTTTTACTTTTTCACAGATACAAATACTTTTATCAGCATTAAACGAATTAGAAAAGTAAGAAAACACTCACAGTGTACTCCTAATTGTAGGTACTGACCATCTGTTGCCAAGCAAAAGCTTCTGAGTGACAAACATGTCTCTTTGCTTCGTATATTTATGACTCTGAAGTGCCTTGTAAAACCTGTGGCACGTGATTTTCAAACACACCCACTTTTAACCAGTGACCAGAATTACAATAAAACAGAGTGAAGATGAATTTGCTTTGAAAGCAGGCAGCACTCTGAATGCACGTTTCTTTTGGGTGAAATGTGATCTAACTTTGGTCACATTTGTTTACAGTGAAACTTAATTTACTTAATTTTAATTGTGAGGGATTATATGATGTAAAAGATATAAATCATTTGCACTTTTTATACTTTTATTGAAGCCTGGGGAAATCTGCTGACAAAATATGAGATAAAAAAAAAGTCCAACATTTTATAAGATAATAAAATCTTCTTGCCACATTCATTCTATTTGCATTATGCAACATCCATCATGTGAAAAACAATGCCAGATGTAGCAAATATGATTGTAATCCTAGTCACGACACGTAACACATCGTACTTGAGATTTGTTTTTGAGTTTAAGTTTCATCTTCACTGTCATTCAACACCACCGAAGAGTAGTTTCCAGCTACAGTGATAATTAAAAACTCTATATGCAAATTAATAATTGATATTTTTTAACTTGACAAAAGGTTTGATAAACACTCAATTTAAAAAAAAAAACAACAACAACAACAATTATTTCATGCCTTAGGCTTTAAAGGGATTAAACATTGCTTTTGCCTGGAAAACTTTTTTGAGCCACTTTTGGGGTGGAATGCTCAAATAAAAACGGGTGGTGGTCATTTTCATGGTGGACACAGTTGGCTGGTTTGACCTGAAATTTCAGGATAAAGATTTAGTGATAAAAACTATCTAGTAATGTAAAGTATTTTTGCCTGATAATAACTACAAATATATTAGAGAAGCATGGCGCACAACATCATTGTATTTGCACAGCTGATGCTCATGACTCAGCTGTGTCTATGAGCATTAATCATGATCTTGCTCTTACTGGTCATGGGTTCTCTCCGGGTATTCCAGCCTTTTCCCACAGTCCAAAGTGAACGGTTGTGTATCACTCTATGTTAATACTGCATTGGACTGGCGACCTGTCCTGGGAGTACCCTGCTTCTTAACCCATATTGCTGGGATAGATTCCAGCTCCAGATCATTTGTAACCTTCACTAAAGCCTTTTCTGTACTGTGATGAGCTGTGAAACCTGACTAAAACTCAAATTCATGTAAACTATTCCTCTGCAGATGATCAGTTAGCTGTTTTAAAACTAGTCTTTCAAGACTTTTTGAGATAAAAAGTCTTGAGATTGGCCTATAAGTAGCTAGGATAGCTGTGTCAAAAGGCGACTTTTTAAACGGTCAGATTATTGCCACCCTAAAGGCCTGCGGTATGTAGCCTATTAATAGAGATAGATTGATCATATTTGAGGTTTAAGTGTTAATTAATAATAGGATAATTTGAACAGTCGCAAAGGCATGGGAACTAAAAGATGGAGGAGGAAGTTAAATTGATTGATTGAGCTGATTATTGAAGTTCAGAAGGATCAATAAGACAGAAGGACTCTAAATAAATATCAACAGTATTGAAAGAAGCTATACATAATGATACTGTCTCTATTCTGTAAGATGATTGTGAGTATTTTTTTCATCTAATTGTTAACCTTTTATTTATTAGGAAATTCATGAAGTCAGGGTTAGGGTTAACCCTAACCCTAACAATTAAGGTTAAAGGAATACTCAACAGATACTCAACAGATAGTTCAGCTGAGTGCTGGCTCTTTGCTAGCCTTGCTACAGTGCTGAAGGAAAATCTGGGATGGGTCTCATTTTCTTCAACAAACAACAACAAACTCTTTTTCATGGATAAATCAAGATGTTCTAAAATGGTGAAATAATATGTTCTCTAAAGTTTACGCCCTAAGGTGTTTGAGAGTTATACCAGGGAGTCAAGTAATTCTGACTTGAGGTTTTCTCTTTCTAAGGAGCCATCACTTCCATAGCCATTTTCAGTGATGTAACCATATTAACAAGATAATCAACTTCTCTGGGAATATGTCTTGGAATGAAAACGTCAGGACTTCTTTAAGTTTCCTTGAAGATGTTTCGCCTCTCATCCCAGAAGCTTCTTCAGTTCTAAGAGCAATTGCTAGAGAGTCCCAGATTTTAAACCCTTTGAGAGTGTCCCCCCCCAGCCACACTTATTCATTGTGGCTTATTCAGTGTGGCTAGAAGATTTATACAGAAATACTGTGGATAAATGTGCAACATTTATCATCTTCACATATTTCACATATACATCTTCCTGCAGATGTATATCTGCAGGAAGATTCTCAATGAATTACAGTACATATGCAGTAGTGAGTGGTGCAATGCAGAAGAAATGGTATGCATGTAATTGTCCTGTGTTATGAAATTTGGAAGAAATCTTAGAAGGGAGAAAATCTTTTAACTGCAAAACTTAATGCACTGCATTAATTTGTCTCTATGCTGTTTTTCATTAACAAAAAATTTTAATCAGAATAAAAAGGGAATTTAATTTGTGCATTTGTGAAGATGACCCCACTCAACCTTAACCTCTGCATTGCATTAATTTAATACCCTGCAGTGTTATTGTGTTATTTCTTAGATCTGAGTGAAAACCAAATTCTTCTTGTAGTTGTGTAAGGATACACAATACTAATAATGTAGGTACTGATGATACTACCGACAAATATGAAGTGGGCATGAAAAAAATGATGTTCTGGGTTGTTGCATAGTTTGGGCACAGAAATGAACTGATATGATGTTATACTGATATCTAATTGACTTTGGCACAGTGGTAAAATATTTACCAACTACAGTGCTGTCTCATTGTTCATCACTGGAGGGAGTCAGACACAAGTGTGTGTGTGTGTGTGTGTGTGTGTGTGTGTGTGTGTGTGTGTGTGTGTGTGTGTGTGTACTTTTACGTGGCCCACAACATCTAAGAGCTGTTGTGGGCTCACCACCACCAGGAAGTGCAGTGTGTGTTGTGGAGGCATTCAAGGATGGAGGCCCTGGTGTTTGTTGAAACTAGCTCTTGTGACTTGGAATGTCACCTCTCTGGTGGGGAAGGAACATGATCTAGTGTGTGAGTATGAGAAATACTAGCTAGATGTGGTCAAGCCTCAATGCATGGCTTGTGCTTAGGAACCAAGGGAAGGGGTGCCGCATTCAGTTCCTGAGTTGCCCTCAGTGAGAGGCAGTGAGCAGGGGTGAGCATACTTGTATCCACCTGGCTCCTCCCATTGTCCTCCCATCACCCCCACTCAGATGGCTACCCCTTGTCGAGCCTGTTTGAGCTGGTGTTTTTTTCCTGTCAAAAGTGACTTTCTACCGTCCACTTTTGCCAAGGGCTCAAAGGCAGATGTATTGTTATAAGGCAGATGTATTTTTATAATGTCTGTGGCTAACATTATAAATTGCCTTGAGGTGACTATTGTTTTTATGATTTTCGAATTGATGTAAATAAAATAAATTGAACTGTGTGATTTGGATCAGGTTGTGGGGGAAGATCCTTGACAGACCAGCAAATGCAACCAGTAGTTGGAGGGCAATGCAAGAATCAGACACTGGTCTGCAAGATCTTCATTTCCTACCTCCAGCTTCCACCAGATGACTGTCACTGGCCCTTTAAATCTTTTATGGCACACCTGTAACCAAATATATTATAGTTTCTCCATAATTGCTTTGCATAGTGTAAATAAAATGACTTTCAGAACTACAGAGAGGTTCATAAGCAACACAAATCTACAGCTGACCATATCAGGTACTTATATAAAGCTTGTATAAATTATTTTTCACAATTTAATTACATTATTAAATTCCTTCTGTTGTGATGCTTTTTGTTTTGCTGGGTAACAAAATAATAATGACAACCAAATGTTTTGATTTTTTTTAATTATTGATGTAAATGGATATACTGTTGTAGGGAAAAATGTATATGACTTAAAGGTGCTGTTTTGGTTTTTGCTGTTATGCTTTCAGACTACTTCTTCTATTTTTGAAGCGATGTGTCTTAAAACTGTTGTCTGTTCAGGTAAATCCAAACACTGAAAACACAATCTCTATTTTCTGAGTTAATTTCATGAATGATGATTAAAAGACAACATTAATTGGCATATAAACATTGCCAAATTTTTTATTAAATATTTTAAATGGGAAGCCAGCAAGCAGACACCAGAATTGATATGATTGTAGTTAAGTGGATACCTAAAAATGGAGAGAAGATGCAAACTCCACACAAAAAGGCACAAGTCAAATGTCGGATTTGAACACAGGATGTTCTTACTGTAGGGCAGCACTGCTAACCATTGTGCGACCATATTTGAAGTGTTCTTTTGTGTTTTCATACTACTATACTACAATACTACTAATGCCAAGGTTTTAGCGAGATTTAAAACCATTACAATAGAAAATTATATACCATCTATACATCTGTATTTCCAATGGAAGTGTTATGATTGTTCAAGTAATTGATGTGACTAATGTTAAAGGAGAATTATAATTGTGCACTATCAACACAGAAAGGTAATTGATTTTGCTTTTAAAATAATTTAGTCAACCTGCACATATAAATGAAAAAAATGGAGCCCAAAAGTAGGATCATGTGTGTGATTTTTGTAAATTCTCTTTCAATTTAGTTATTTATTCGATATAAAAAGTCCTTTTCATAATTCATGTGTAGTAGTGGTTAATGCATATTAGATCATTAAGTACTTAGTAATCTAGTAAGTTGATTTACAGGTGAAATTGTACATTTGTAAAGAAATGTGCCAAGATATGTGAGTAATATTTAAATATTTAAATATTTAAATATTTATTCACGTTTGATATTCTGCTTCTTTGGGTTGCAGGAATTTTCCTGTTGTATTTGATGACTACCATCACGACTGCACTGCTTTTAACAGGGTCCAAAGAAACAGGTAAATAAGATTGCACAGCAGCAACCTCTTCTGTTTGTTTTTACCAATTGCACTTTTGATTTTGTGTAATGTAAATTAGGTCAGTGATCAAGGAGATTGTTTTGTGATTTGTACTGACACTGCAACAATACAGTATCAGAGTTTAAGGGAAATCACAAATCACCAAATTTAATCACTGTTGTAAGAATTTCATGAGTTTACAGGTGATTACACTTTTAGTTCTATACATGTTTTTACAGTTTTAGGGAATATTGTGATGGCACTTCCTGTGTGTCTCAGGGGGTATCTTCACAGATCGAAAACTATGTAAAACAAGATTGAATCATGAATGAGCAAATATTTTAAATAAAATTACATTCTGTATTGATTTCATACTTTCAGTCTGGTTTATATAACTCTGGTATTTCCTGCCTCCCTCTGGTTCTATTTCCGGCTCAGTCTGGTCTTGGTGGTTGTTTATTTTTCTGGCTTTGTGTCGTCTGAGTTTCCCGTCTTTTGTTACTGCCTGTTTTATTTTGGTGGTCTTAAACCTCTTGTGTGTCATGTCTAGTTCTACTTCCTCTTTATAGTTATCTGTTAGTACTTAAGCCTTGTTCCCACTTACTGCCTGTTCCCTCATCATCCTGTGTCTTGATGCATTCTCAATCATCCAAGTAAGTAAATCTCCAAAAGTTGATTCTGTTCATCTGGACGTAGCGTTTTCAGTGGGAGAAACGTTTCGTCACTCATCCAAGTGACTTCAGTCTCGGCTGACTGCAGGTTTCCCCAAACTTATAAACAGTACATTTGCATAATGACTGAAATCAGCCCACTGAAGGAACAATGGGCTGGGAGGTCAGTTCCTTCATCATGATTATGCAAATTCTCATGACCATTGATCAACAACCACTGATCAATGACCACTGTGCTCTAATTATCCTTGACAAATTGAACCTCTGTGTTGATATTGTTTTTCTATATTTCAATAAAAAGGATAAGCTAATCTCTTTTTTTAGTGCAGTACCACTTCATCAATGAATCCCTGACCTGGTATGAGGCTCAGAGCTTCTGCAGATTGAAGTACTCTGACCTGGCCACCATAAATAACATGTATGAAGAAAACCACCTGGTCAGTACACTGGACAGTCACGCGACTGCCACATGGATCGGACTTTACAACGGACAGTACAACAGGTGGCTGTGGTCTGATGGCAGCGGCAGAGCAGACTTCACCAAATGGAGCCTTAATCAACCAGACAACTATGGCGGCATTGAGTCATGTGGCGAGATGTATGCTGATGGCTTCTGGAATGACGCGCCATGTGGTGTAACCAAAGCTTATGTGTGTTATGAAAGTAAGTAATGCAATTAGAGTAATGTAGATGAAAACACACCTTAAAAACAAAGTGATTAATATTAACAGCAACTCTGAGACCTTAGGTATGGGGCGCCGTTTGTAAAGTGAAACATGCTGAAATTAACGGCAACATTTTTCCACATTTAGCTCAAAACCTTACAAAAACATGTTTTTTCGAGTTATTTTTTACAACATTTCGTAAAATATTTGTAACTTTTCATATTTAAAACACAATTTTAAATGTTAAATCTAAATGTTAAATATTAAATCTAAATCTAAATGTTAAATCTAAATGTTAAATGTTAAATCTAAATATTATATTTAAATTAAATCTAAATGTTAAATCTAAATATTATATTTAAATTAAATCTAAATGTTAAATCTAAATATTATATTTAAATCTAAATCTAAATGTTAAATGTAAATATTATATTTAAATCTAAATGTTAAATCTAGATGTTAAATGTTAAATCTAAATGTTACAGGAAACGAACATGCAAATTTATTGTACGGATCAATGGAATTACCACAACAAAAGCTTTACGAAAACCTCCAGTGCAAAAGTGTGCCAATAGTGGTCAGATTGTGTCTGCTCTCCCCCTCACTTCTCACCGCCATGAGCTGCTTCACTTCTTGCCTACGAGCATGTCCAGCGATTTAGCTGGACTTGTGCTGAAGCAATTATGAAGTGGAGACTGCAGCTGCTGAGAGTCCACTACTGCTGAATCTTTGGCCGACAAAACGGATCTTCCGATGTTTTCAGTTAAATGGCTGAACATGCTCATAGGCGAGATGTGAAGCAGCTCATGGCAGTGAGAAGTGACTATCAGGGGAGAGCAGACACAATCTGACCACTACCGGCACACTTTTGCACCAGAGGTTTTCGTAAAGCTTTCATTTTGGTATTTCCGTTGAGCTGTACAATAAATTTGCATGTTAGCTAAATATTTAGTTTCCTGTAACATTTAGATTTAACATTTAGATTTAACATTTAACATTTAGACTTGACATTTAACATTGTGTTTTAAATATGTAAAGTTACAAATATTTTACAAAATGTTGTAAAAAATGTTTTTGTAAAATAAAACAAAAAAAACATGTTTTTGTAAGGTTTTCAGCTAAATGTGGAAACATGTTGCCGTTAATTTCAGCATGTTTCACTTTACAAACGGCGCCCCATACTTAGGAGTTTCTATTGCTTAATCTGATCTTAATTTGTCTAATGATTTTAATATAAATTATTTTGGATAATGATAAAGGTAATTTTATATTAGTTATTTATATCTAAAAACAAAGACAAGAAAAAGTCATTAGTTGACTTGTAGACATGTTAGTGGTGTCATTCTGAGGGTCTGATTCACCACTTTTGGTCCACAATAAAATAACTGAAATATCTGGCAGATTACTATGAAAACTGAATATTTTCAAAAGGATATATTCCTGGATATATCTGCTAACTAATATTAGAAATAATCTAATAGGCCAATCAATGGTGGGGAAGTTCAGGAGGTTGCTACCCTTAAAACAAAGTTTTAAGGGTAGCAGAGTGTGTTGTTGAAACATTGGTAAAATGGTTCAGAACACAAAACTACAAATCAAAACAGAAAAAAAACTAAGCGATTCATGGACAAGAAAAAGGGTCTGGGAACTTTGAGCATATCTACTAGCTTGAACAGGAATACTCACAAAAATAATAAATCTGCCTCTCATTGTGTAAAAACTGATGCGTTTTTCTCCTAAAAATTATATCCATACAGTTTTACTTTTGTGAAATAAGCTGTAACGTAATTTCTAAGCAGATTAGCATACGGCTAAAGGAAATAAAAAGTTCAGTTTGTCAACTAATATGTGATCAGCAATGACCAACATAATCCAACAGCAGGGGAGCACAGTAGCAGCGCATAAACAAGCAGATTTTTATAAAGAAGTAGTGATGTGTCGGTTGCAAACGAAACGGCTATGTGCCCTCAAAATAATAAAGTTCATACCTATGTTTTTCACAAGTGTTTATCACCAGAAACATTGTGACTCTGCTGTTATTAAATCTGGCACTAAATCGCTTGTATATAACTACCACTTTTCTTGGCAGAAATATGAGATCTGATTTCCTTTTACTCCTGTCTTTTTTGTGTGTCTAGGTCAGCAGGATGGCAGCAAGAAGTATGTGTATTACTTACAGGGAGAAACCTGGCCAAGCAGTCAGGATATCTGCAGACAGAAGCACACTGATCTGGCATGTGTGCATTCAGAAGAGGAAAATTTAGCGATTAATGCACTAACCTACAGGGTGTGGATGGGTCTGTTTAAAGATTCCTGGGTCTGGTCAGATGGAACAAAGACCTCCTTCAGGTACTGGAAAAGAGGCGGAAGTTATAGTGGAAACTGTGTTTCTGTGGAAGGATCACAGCCGGGACGCTGGATACCAGCTGACTGTAACCAGAAAGCAACATTCATGTGTCAAGGAGGTAAGTTCCGAAAACACAAAACTAATATGTTCATTGATATTGTGATCTAAAGACGTTTTCTATTTTTTACATTTTGGCATGAAAATTTGGTTTAAAACAATGATAACGACTGACATATTTCTGTTTTGTGTTCTGCAGATGTCAAACTAAAGAAGATGGTCATAAGGATAAAGGTGCAGTCTGATGTGGATCTCACTGACCTCACTGCTTCCAACTTACTCCTGCAGAAGGTACAAACATAGATTCAAGGGTCACAGTTTCTTAACTGTTCATAAAACAACAGAAAACATCACAACAAACAAAAACTACCAACAGAAAAATAATACCAGTAAGCAAAAAGGGGAAAAACTCTTGAGTAGTGTCAACCATTAATCACATCAATAGCACTCAGAATAAAAGAGACATGGAGTGTTTTTGTCCCTATTCTTGGAATATGAAGAAACTCACATTAGTCCTGACCCAGGACCAGCCTGTTAATGACCAAAAGGTTGAACTACCTCCTCCCTAAAATCTTACAGGCTTTAATACACTATTTAGTTAATTAATCTCTCTTTGGCTCTTGACCAAGGCGGTCGCACTTTTCTCCTCTCCCTTCCCTGCTTAGTTAGCTTCTTGTGTCCTTGTCTAGTCTCGTCTATTTTCTACTCTTGCCCTGGAACACTCTCTCACAGTTTTCTACCTAAAAGAGGAATTATGGATTTGATCAACTAGTCCCTGAATGCAATTGACACCCTCTTCTCAACGAGAAGTCTGGGCTCGGGTGAGCCTGAGTGTCCTGGAGGGACGTGCCCTGCCGGATACATGATGGACGGGTGGCATAACTGGAGGGTTGTGTGCCTGGCGGGACTGTCGATTGAGGACATTGAAGATATCTACCTGTTCGGAACCATGATAACGGTTTTCTTGCTGATCGGAGTTGGCTTGGCCCTGGCTTATCGAAGATTAAAGAAAGCGGAATCGGCTGTTCAAAACCCCACAAGCCTTCCTGCTGTGATTGAAGCGATGGGACGGGTTGTGACTTCTCAAAATGGCCTCACTGAACGCAGCACGGATAAGATCTTGGAGAAGCTTGAGGCTGCCGTGAACACTCAGAATAAGACCTCTGAGTGAAAATTGGAGAACATCTCGGAGAAGCTCACAGCTCTCCAACTGGAGATTGAGAGACCAGTGTCAGATTGCTAGAACGACTTTGAAATTCACATGAGTTGTTTGCACTAAAGGAAAAACCACCATCATTTCATACGGCTACCATTTCAGGGCCAGCTGTGGTCTCAAGGCTGGACCTGAACAAAACAAATTCTCACCCTGATAACAGACGGTGTTTAGACTGTTACTTCCTATCCTACGCAAGGCCACCTGGGTCGGCTGGAAGACTGTTTACTTAGCCTGGCAGGGCGAAGGTCACTTTATCAGCTGACTCAGGACACACACATGCATACACTCCCGGGGCAGATGGCGAGTCTACTGGACCAGCGCAGACATGGACCGGATGCGCTGTCTACACCGGCTCTCTCTTACCCTTACCCATCCCTGTTGCCTGTCTTGTGTTTCTATGGTGTATTGACAGTCATGTGCTTTTTGTGCTGGGGTGTTTTTTTCTGTTCTCAAACTGTTCTCCCATTAGGACTAAACACCTGTGAAGTGAAAACCATTTCAGGTGACTACATCATGAAGCTGATTGAGAGAAGACAAAGGGTTTGCTGCACTGTCAACAAAGCAAAGGCCGGCTGCTTTCAGCAATCTAAACTATAAGACATATTTATAGAGTTATTTATCAATTTCTTTGCTAAATAATCTTTCTTCATATATTTGATGTCTTCAGTTTGTATCTACAATGTAGAAAGTAGTAAAAATAAAGGAGAACCATTAAATGAGAAGGTGTGTCCAAACTTTTGACTCGTAGTGTATATTTGGTAAATCTGGATCGAATGACAAACAGTTGTATTCTGTTATCATTTTTTTCTTTCAGTTGGAGACAATCCTAAGAGATCGAGAGGTGGCTGATTTCAGTCTTAAGTGGCAAGATGACAAATATGTCTTTCAACGCTAGCTAAAAACCACAGAGAAGACAGGTAGCTTCCTACAGAGATCACATATTATTCAGCAAGCTTTCATTTGAAAAATACCAATCATTCTGTGCAAAGTAATTTAGATAAGACGCAAACAAACACACAAAAATGTTTTTCTCTCTTTACAGGATGCTGACCGCAGAAGTGTCCGTTCTGCAAAATTATTGGTTTGTGGTGGAAATTGATTATTTAAAGATTGTATCTTGCCTCAGGAAGTTTATCATAACAGGTAATGGATATATAACTGAACCTAAGTCAGTACTTGGACAATGGATCTCATCTCTTTTAGCCCGTAAGTTGTGTAGTCATAAAAACTTAACTATAGCTGGAAAGTAGTCCTTCTAAAATATATTATCTAATGTAATAACATGAACTTAAATCCAAATGCTAATAATAGATGCAAATAATGTTTGAAGCTTTAAAAAATGTGTCTAGTAATTGTTTGAACAATGCCGTCTAAGTGCTTTATTTTTTCAAAGACTTTAAAAAAAATGCATGATGATTTGATTTTTCTGCTTCAACCTGTCAGTATAATTCAAATGAAAAAATAATAAAAACATTTATAGTTGTCACCAGACTGTTTCCTCCATTATTGAATCTTTTGCTTACATGTGGCCAACATGTTTCTATGGGACAGCCACCTCTCCTAATCCATGTTTATGGTGGCATGATGTCTGTCCACAATCAAATTACTTTTTCCTTTGCTATTTATTTCTGATTGGTGACTACCTATGTCCTTACCAAGATCGAGTGTCCCCCACACTCGAGGTTGTTTTACTTTTGTTCTTTGATTCAAAGAAAAAATGGTGGGGTGAAAGCTGCACCCAAAGAAGAAGAATTATGTATTCACTCCTTAATAGAACTAGTAGCTTGACAGAGTGTTGCTTAAACTCGTTTTTTTTTTTTTAATCATATTTGGACAATGCGGCAAGGAAATATTATGACGTAGACGTATTCAAATAGTGGAAATTATCTGATTTGCAACAGGAAAACGTCTGTGAGGTCATATATGTAAAGTCGATGTACAATGTCAAGTGACAAAAGGCCTGAGCCATCCTTCAAGTGACTGTAATTACACACAAAGTTCTAATAGAAAGGTGGATTTCACTTTGCAAATTCAATGATATTTTGTTTGGATCTTTACAGGTTTATATATATTATTTACAGGTCTACATATCTAATTTTCAAATAACTATTTTAAGGCTTTTTTTTTGTTTTCGTTTTGTTGTAATGTAATACTAACGTAATATGTAATAAATAGAGGGGGGGTAGTTTTAGGGTTGAGACAAAACAAATAAGGATGATTTTCCATTCAAACAACTTCCTGTAGTTGACTGCAGCCATATGCAAATTCCTTCTGGGTATTGCAGGGATGTTCTACAGCCATAACACAGATAACTAGGCATAGTGGCATTTCCTTCAGCCTTTAAGACAAAGTCTTTCACAGTTATAATGTGTTAGTGACTCTATTAGATATGATGGCAGCTGAAACCAAGCAGGCTAAACTAAAAATGAATAATTTCTGGACATAAGATTTCTTCACAGTTCGACTTACATTGCTGCCCCTTTAAACCGATCAAGATAAAGCCTCAGTAACACAGGTCATAGAGACCCACTGGCAACGTCTTGTAACTAGGGGAATAACTTGTTAGCTGTTGCCAAAAGAAATCTGTGCTGCACCGAAAATCACCTCATGACTGTGTTGGTCCCTAACAGTGGTTGCCTCTACTTTACAGGGAAAACACCAACTTGTCTGTGAAGATTCCAGGATACTATATTCAGAAGGGTCACATTTTTACTTGTAAGTCAAACATTCATGTTTCTGGTTTGCAATGCACTTTTCTCAGTTTCACTACTACTAAAAGAGTAGTTTAGAGTGAATTCAGGCTGGTATTTTTAACCTGAATAATTTGAAACAAACATATATAGGCTATATATAAATGTATATATTAGGGGTGCAACAATACTAGTATCGATATTGAACCGTTCGATACAGTGCTTTCGGTTCGGTACGCATATGTATCGAACAATACAAATTTTGTTATTTATTTTATCAACTTTTCTTCTGACGATGCTGTCTGTGTTGAGCGCTCAGTAGATCTGCGTTCGACTACTCCACCTAGGCTGCACTGTCGAGTGCAGATCCACTGAGCACAGCACAAGCTAGCAAGACAGAAGCTAAGCTCATTGCAACATGGCAACTGCCTTAACGCTACCCGAAAATGAACCTCCCCCACCCTCATTCAGATTTGGCGTTTGAAACTATTTCGGTTTTCATGTGAAGCATGACCCTGATGGTAAGCGCATCATGGACAAAAGTAAAACAGTATGCCGGATGTGCCACGCAATGCTCAATTGGTGGGAAGTAGTGCGTTAGCGCAGTTAGCTTGTTAACGTGTTGACGCCGTCCAGCCCCACACACTTGGCGATCCGCGGTAACTCGTTAACGGAGATTTGCCGCGTTATGGCGTTAATGTCATTTTAACGAGATTAACGCTGACAGCACTAGTGGGAACACAACGAATATGACTGTTTTGGATTTTCATTACCCGCCAGATAAAGTTTGAGTTTACCACAGCCTGCCTTTTTTTTTCCATTAGTACCTACTCAGATCAATTTGGCACGGTTCGCAATGGTTTTCAGTGTTTTCCATTAGGTCATAGGTACCAGGTACTTTTTAGTACCCGTGGCTACAAGCAATCCAAGCAGATACTAAAATGTGACATCGTCAAACTGCATGCCACCAATTGGCTGGCCAGTAGCGTCACTCGATGAGTCGTGAGAGAGTCTTGTTCATGAAAACTTAAACCACCATTTTTGAAACCCGACTATGAGGTTAATGGCTACAAAAACAATGTGTTTCTCTTTACAGGATGCTGACTGCAGATGTGACCAGGAGGTTAAGTAAATTAAACTTAATACTCAGTTAAAGCTTAGCTTTAAAAACACTGGATGTTGTCCCAGTTAGCCTTAAGTTGTTTTGTCATGATATTTTAAAAGGAATATTTTTACAGTATAATATTTAGGTAAAACATGATTTAAAATAAAAATGCTAATAATACTTGTAAATCATTTTTTAGCTTTGAAAGATGTGCCTTACACTGGTTTGCATATTGCTATCTTTCTTTACTTTGCAAATATGAACTTTTTAAAAATTGAATCATTAAATTGTATCTTTCATGCCTACCTATCAGTAGAATAAAACACATTTATATTTGTATCCACACTGCTCCATTACCTTGGTAGTGAATTTTGATTTCCTAATACATATTTATGGAGGCATTTGGTCTGTCCACAATAAAACTGATAAAATTACTCTCTGAATATTCAACCCTTTTGTCCAGAGTTTTGTTTTGGCATTTATTTGTGATATTTTTCTGTTTTTGTAAGCCAAATGTTTTCACATTGTTGTATGTAATATAATAAAATATTCTTTAAATATCTGTAGTTATTTTTAGACTTGCCTGATGATGTTGACCCTAAAAATCTCTGCCTTGTGAAACTAGTATGTAAAACTTTTATATTACACTTCATTCATAATTAGAATGAATTAGGAAAAAAAGAGTAATTTATGTTTGCAGTCTTATATTTCTAGAAAGAACTAACAGGTTTTTGTGCTAGTTTAAGTGGCGGACTCAGTTTTTCTCATCACATTCGGACAATGCTGTCATTAAAACATTATGACCTAAATACTGAAGTGAGCTTAAACAAATTCAAATGATGGAAATGGTTTCCAGTGATGTTTAAGATAAACAAACTATATGCATGTCACACCTGATTTGCAACAGGAAACAGAAAAAAATGACTGAGTCATGGTTTAAGTGACTAACTCCAAACAAAGTCTAATTCTAATTTAAAAGTTTATTTAGATATTATATGAGCATTAATTTAAATTTTAAATCAATTTCAATTTCATGTAATTTCTTCAAATTCATTTTGTTTTGTTTCTTTCTTGTGAAGATGCTTTGAATCAACAGAAAGTTTAGTCTTAATACTTTTTTAACTAAAGGTCTTGATATTTTTATTTACATTAAATAAATATTTTACAGTTTGTGTTTACAGTAAAGTTGACAATAAGTAAATACAGTATTTTCTTACCATCTGCATAAAACTCATGGTTCACCACCAACCAAAAAATAAAGTTACGTTATATTAGTGTAAACAATGTATGAATGTTTGAGCACAATTCCCTAATTTGTGGGGTTGCAGAGAAAACAAATAAGGACAATTTTCTATTCAAACAATTTCCTATAACTTTCTCCAGACATATTCAAATTCTTTCTGTGAATGGTGTTTATGTACTTTGTCCTTTTGATGGCTACTCCCGTGACTGCAACATTTGTGATAATGTCAAATACAAAAGGTAACTAAGGATAATTTCCAGTGAAAATCCAGTGAGTGGCAGTTCTCTGGCTCAAAATGCCTTTTTGATGTCAGAGGTCAGAGGAGAATGAACAAACTGCTTTGAGAGGATACGCAGGAAACAGTAACTCAAATCAAAGTAACATTGGTTTAAGTTACAACCAAGGTATGCAGAACAACTGAGCTGAACACGCAATGTGACAAATATTGAGGCAGATTTGCTACAGTAGCAGACGTTCACACTCTGTGTCCCTCCTTTCAGCTAAGGTGTAGAACCTGAGACTGAAAATCACACAAGCTCACCAAAGTTGGATGACATAAGATTGGAAAATATGTTGCCAGGTCTGACGAGATGATTTCTAATGCAACATTCAGATGGCAGAGTCAGAATTTGGTTTAAACAACATGAAAGCATGGATCCATCCTACCTTGTATCACTGGTTCAGGTTTGATGGTGTGGGGGATATTTTCTTGGCATAAAATCCACAGCCTCCCCCACAATAATCATTTTCAAACAACACTGATTAGCTATAGATTATATTCAGACATTCAAATAAAATATTCATCCCACTGGATCATGATAAATAAATTATTTAATTTGAACTGAAAACATGTAACTCAAACATGAATTATATATATGTCTGAACATCACAGTTTTATGTTAATTGTCATGTCAGTGCAGTTAAAACAACCAACCAAGACCCCCCCTACAAAAAAAGAAAAACAGTCACAAAGCACTTGAAAGCAGTGTAAGGTATGCTTTGTTCTGTTAACCAATTATCATGAAAATCCAAACTTACAGTCATTTACTGGTCATGTTTAGAAGATCAGTGTTGATAAAATAGCATATCAATTATGATTCACCTCGTAAATCATGGCACCCTGCTCTCCCCCTACATAAATTGTACATTATTTTATGGTCTTTATTGTTTATTTCTTGTCTTATCTCAAGCAAAATGAAGTTCATTTAGTTAATAATGGTCTGTTTCATAGCCACACTGAGTAGTTGCAAATGAGTATAGGAGATAAGAATGACAAATGCTCAAGTGAAGTCTCAGTTCCACAAACCAGTGATTTAGGTCATGGTAACTACAATTTTCTGCACAGTCAAGCCTGCCTGTCACCTTTGCCCCTTATACAAACTTGTACAACTTATAAACTTTCGTTCTGGTTCCTTGTGATTGTAAGCTTCTGCGGCATTAGTAAATCACTGAAATGCTTATATGCAGTTTGTTGCCTGCCTGTCGTTTTCTCTTCTATGGTGTACACATGACGGTTCAGGGTTCAGAGTTCTTTTTATACAGAAACACTGAATATAAATATGCAACATATGTCTACATTTGCAGGATGACTCTGCATGGATTAGAGTACATGTGCATCAGTCTGGATCTAACCCAAGGCATATTACAGATTCCACTCTTCTATGGGTTAATTATTTTTAATTACCAGTGAACTGTGGGGAGTCATGTGTACTTTTCTGAAGTCAAGCCCAGTGAACTTTAAGCTCAACGCTATTTAACTATTTAATACACTGCACTGCTGGTGTAGCATTTCTTAGAACTGACTGAACTAAACTGAATTCTTCTCACAATGTGTAAGGATATAAAGTAATAATGATGCAGGTATTAATGATGCTAATAATAAATAAGAATGGATATGATGAAAACAATGTCAAAAATCAAAGGTATTATGAACCAAAAGTTCTGGGCTTTTGGTTAGTTTTGGCATAGAAATGAATTGTTATCATGTCATATTAAAATATAATAGACTTTTTGGCACAGTAGTTATACATTTAATGTCACCAGTGCAGTATCAACTACAATAATTCTCTCCAGTGCTGTTCCATTGCTCACCACTGGAGGGAGAAAGACCCCAGTGTGAGTGTGTAGGCGTTCCGGCAATCAGTATGTTCTGGAGGCAAAGATCTGTTTCCAATGTGCGGACCTGTTGCAGTCTAAGACCAAAAAAGACATCTCCACATGAGAAACTGAGCACAGGATGTGTCATGGTCCGGAGTCTGGTGACTCCATGTTTATGTTTTGTTTTCTTATGGTTCTGTGATTTAGTGGTTTTCATGGCTTTATCTTTTATATTTCTAGTTTCCCCTCGTTTTTCTTTAGTACCTTGGTGATTTTCCAGCCCATAGGTTTTGCCACTGTGCCTAACTTGTGTTCCTTGTGTTACGTCTAGTGTCCTGGTTTCTATGTTCGTGTATTTCCTGTTCACGTTGACACATCCCGTACCCGTCCCGTATCAGTGTTTTCAGTTTTGTTTCCCCTTTGTCTCGTCAGCTCTAATTATGTTCAGCTGTGTCTCCCTCCTCTGTGCCATTTCCTTGTTTCCCTGTGTGTGAGTAAATATATTGTGTGTGTTTTCCTCTGTTCCTTGTCGGATCATTTGTTTGTCATCCTCAGTGTTTCTCCTGCGTTACCTCTGTTCATCTTTCCCTGTGTCTCATCCCTCTGTTTGTCATCCTCTGTTATGCAAATGTTAATGAGGCCCTAGGGGACTTCAATCACAGTATTAACATCTAATCACCTGATGTCCAGCCACACCTTATCATCCTCTCTCTATCTGACTTTTCCTCGCACAATATTTAAAAGACAGTTTAAACTTTAGAATCACTTCATTAAATTTTCTTTTTTTCCAATTTAGCAAATTGACAAATTGTTCTGATCTTTGAGAGGAGTGTTTATCCCTGTCTTCCATTTTGCTAATAAAAGTCCAAGAGAAAATCAGCATTGGAACTACATTCCCCCAGGAACACAGTGGAAATCCAAATCTTTATAAAGTTACAATCCATAAAGAAACAGTGAAAATTCTTGGAAGTTATAAACGAGAATGAAAACAATGGAAATCCAAATTAATATGAATTTATAATTAATTTATAATTTAACACAGCAAAAAAACATAAGCAGAGAATAAAATAAAAAATATGAAACTAATTTGTAACATTTGAATATTTAATCACATTAATGACACTTCATGTTTCCTTCAGTTAATGCCATTTTACTTTAACCGGGTTTATCATTAGATCAATCTCACATGAACATTCATTTCAACATTTCTTTGTAATTCAGTTACAGAGGAATACTTTCTCCTCACTTTTTCTCTTCAAACTTTTATGTTTGCTAATCACAACACACTTAATATACCTTTGGTTTAATCAAATCAAACATGTTAAGGTCAGAGATCAGTGTCTTCTTAGAGTTTCCCTTATTCCCCCCTCCCATCCTTCTCACATATGCACTCACACACACAGCCTCGAAGGCCATTTCCACACAGCCTCTCAGTGAGTGCCCTGCCACTAGGATCATTGCTATATTTTTACAGTGGTTATATCAATTAAACTTATATTCTGATCAGAATTAAGCGATTAAGCATGATTAACTATCAGCAGAAACACATATAAATTATGATTTTGTGTTTAACAATTACAACATACTTAATACCATTTCTATTAACCAGAATCATGTATAATGATGGGTTGAAGATGCATTTCTTATCTTTTCACATTCCTGCAGCGACACACAAACATTAACCTCCCACGGTCAATGCAGGATAATGTGTACACACACAAAAGCTGATTAATAATTAAAGATGATTTACGCTTAGCTAAAGCACATATAGATAAACTCTAGCATTTTGTATCATTATAAAGATAAAATGCTGGATGTTGAGATGTTTTACCCTCTTTCTGATGTAGTGAGAGGTAAGCCGCTGAGACTTAATCCAAGCTTCTTAGACACCTTCTCCTTGAAGTCACATCGGCTATTTGACCCAGTCAGTCAGGCAGTGCGTCATCTGTGTTCCATTGGGGCTATAAGTTGAAATGGGCACAGGATGTCTGAGCAAATATCCCTAACTGGCAGCAGCTGTGGAAGGTATCTCAACCTGCTTTAACAATGATATAGTGAGAACTGGAGATACTGAGTCCAAATGTTACTTGTCAGAATGCATCTCTGTAGTGGCTCCGGAGTGGGACACCAGAGGCAGCAAACAGGTATTAATACATTCATGGTATTGATGCTTGTGGGTTCTGTGAGCATGTGGTTTAGTATAGATAGAAAGGAGGAAGGAGGAGAAAGCACCGATGTGTTGTTCTCCTGTGAAGTGAAAATGTTAACCCATTGTTTGTGACTACAACCTGTGGTGAGTTGTAGTGTTTTGATCCATGGTAACAGACTTTCCATATCCAAATTTTGTAATGTGGAAAAAGTAATTTACAGTTCAAACCATCAAAAACATTTTCTGCATCAGAAAACCAGTGTTGCTACTATTTTTTCTTCATTGCTGTACATTTTTTGGCGTGTTATATGTGTATTATTAGCTTGCTGTCCCTTAAGAAATGCTGTTTGATTGATGTAAATTACAGTTAATGCCAGAGTTCAGTTCAGGTGGATTAAGTTTTGCTTATAAATGTTATTTCTTTTAATATATATGGGGCAATAACTGGAAGAGAGAGTGTGAGTTTTGTCTGTTTTTAATGTTATTGTATCATTGCATATTATTTTTGACAGATTTAACAAGTGCATTACTTGAATCAGCCCCACTAGAATGTTCATGTGTTTACTTGCTCAAAAACATCTAAGGAAGGTAAAGACAGCTGAGGAGGAAGTACATATTCATGTCCATGTGCATGCACACCGAATTTATTATTTCCAATTTCGTTTATATTGTAATTACGGCATTTATGTAAATCTTTCTTGCAGATTAAAATTATAAAACTGATATGCTTGTTCAGTTCTTACTGCCATCCCACTTTCTTTTTGCTCGTTCATATCTGTAATTTTTTTAAAAAAAACATTTTGTTAATTTGTAATCATTTAGTAAAGGCGCTCATTAAATTATTATTTATGAACAACAAAATAAGTCTATCTTTCTTTCCCCAATCAGACCAGGAGTGACATGTTTAGCCGCATGTTCTCCTTAAATTGCTGGCTGTCTGAGTGGTGTCCCAGAAACGATGTGGGCTTCATAGATAATTGGCAAACCTTCTGGAGGAAACCTGGTCTTGTTAGGAGAGACGGCATCCATCCCACTTTGGATGGAGCAGCTCTCATTTCTACAAATATGGACACAATTTATTAAACCCCCAAAATATGACTATCCAGAGTTGGGACCAGGAAGCAGAGTTGCAGTCTTACACGCCTCTCTGCAGCTTCTCTCCTCCTGCTACCCCCCCAAAAACCCATCTCCATAGAGACTGTGTCAGCTCCCAAACAGACAAAAAACAAACTAAAAACCAGCAATAAACAACTTAAACACAAAAAATCAAAAAGAAAGAACAATACAGTATCCACATCTGAACCAAAGAGTAAAACAGTGAAATGTGGATTATTAACTCTCTGCCTGGGAGGGATGTGAGGTGGGCAAATGAACTGAATCATTTCTTCAACACATTTGATTCAGCCATGAGGCAGTCTCCAACATCGGCTGCAGACTTACCCACCCCCACTGCTGCTGTTCCACCTCTGACACCTCAGACACTTCACACCTCCTCTATTCACCCTGCTCACTCCTCCCCACCCCCAACAACAGCATCCAATACACACTCAACACAAGGCTCCAGCCTGTCTCTCTCAACCACCCAGGTTCGGAGGGAACTGAGGAGGATTAAAGCCAACAAGGCAGCGGGTCCAGATGGCATCAGCTCGAGGGTCGTCAGGTCCTGCGCGGACCAACTGTGTGGGGTGATGGAGCACCTCTTCAACCTGAGCCTGAGGCTGGGAAGAGTCCCACAGCTCTGGAAAACTTCCTGTGTTGTTCCAGTGCCAAAGACTTCACGCCCCAAGGACCTCAACAGCTACAGGCCGGTGGCTCTGACATCCCACCTGATGAAGACCCTGGAGTGGCTGGTCCTGGCTCAGCTTCGGTGCCTTGTGAGCTCATCACTGGACCCACTTCAGTTTGCCTACCAGCCTGGCACTGGAGTAGATGATGCCGTCATTCACCTCCTACATCGTTCCCTTGCTCACCTGGAGACCGCTGGGAGCACTGTGAGAATCACGTTCTTTGATTTCTCCAGTGCCTTTAACACCATTCTTCCCTCGGTTCTGAAGGACAAGCTGGAGAACTCAGGAGTGGACCATCACCTCACTACCTGGATTTTGGACTACCTCACCGACCGACCACAGTATGTGAGAACTCAGGGCTGTGTGTCGGACAGGGTCGTCTGCAGCACGGGGCCCCACAGGAACGGTTCTGGCTCCGTTCCTCTTCACCATCTACACTGCAGACTTCTCCCACAACTCCACCCAGTGCTTCCTGCAGAAGTTCTCTGATGACTCTGCAATAGTCTGCCTCATCACTGATGGGGACGACAAGGATAACAGAGGACTGACTCAGGATTTTGTGGACTGGTGCCAGCTGAACTACCTCCAGATCAATGCCAGTAAAACCAAGGAGCTGGTGGTAGACTTCCACAGGCACAAGCATCCTCCACTGCAACCACTGAACATCCAAGGTATGGACATCAAGGCTGTGGACAGCTACAGGTACCTTGGTGTTCATCTGAACAACAAACTGGACTGGACTCATAACTCAGACGCCCTCTACAGGAAAGGGCAGAGCAGGCTGTACCTGCTGCGGAGACTCAGGTCGTTTGGAGTGGAGGGCCCACTCCTGAAGACCTTCTATGACTCTGTGGTGGCCTCAGCCATCTTTTATGGTGTGGTCTGCTGGGGAGGCAGCATCTCTGCTGGGGACAGGAAGAGACTGAACAGGCTGATCCGAAGGGCCAGCTCTGTTCTGGGAGGCCCTCTGGACCCAGTGGAGGTGGTGAGTGACAGGAGAATGGTGGCTAAGCTGTCATCCCTGATGGACAACATCTCCCACCCCATGCATGAGACTGTGAAGGCACTGAGCAGCTCCTTCAGTGGGAGACTGCGGCACCCACGGTGTGGGACGGAGAGATTTCGCAGGTCTTTCCTCCCACTGCTGTCAGACTCTACAATAAAGACTTTTGCAGCTGATCAAACACACAAACCCACACATGTGCAATAAGACTGCTATATGTGCAATTCTTTTTCTGACGAAGTTGTGTTTTTGTATTTTCCTACTCAGTTGTATATAGTATTTGTATTTCTATTTTATTCTATTGTATATATTATTCTATTCTATTTTATTCTATTGTACATAGTATTTTATTTTATTTTATCTTATTTTATTGCATTCCAGTGTTTTCTAATTTCTGCTACATAACTTTGCACTTTTGCTGTAACAAAACAAATTTCCCACCTGTGGGACTAATAAAGGCCATCTTATCTTATCTTATCTTATTAAATATTAGGTCTCTCTCCTCCAAGTCTCTGTTAGTACATGACTTAATAATTGATCAACAAATCGATTTACTCTGCCTTACAGAAACCTGGTTGCAGCAGGATGATTATGTTAGTTTAAATGAATCAACACCCCGAGTCATTCTAACTACCAGAAACCTCGAAGCACAGGCCGAGGGGCGGTGTGGCAGCAATTTTTCACACCAGCCTATTAATTAACGAAAGACCAAGACAGACTTTTAATTCATTTGAAAGCCTGATGCTTAGCCTTGTCCACCCCAGCTGTAAAACTCAGAAACCAGTCTTACTTGTTATCATCTATCGTCCACCTGGGCCTTACACAGAGTTTCTCTCTGATTTCTCAGACTTTTATCTGATTTAGTGCTCAGCTCAGATAAAATAATTATTGTGGGTGATTTTAACATCCATGTAGATGCTAAAATGACAGCCTCAACATGGCATTTAATCTGTTATTAGACACAATTGGCTTCTCTCAAAATGTAAAAGAACCCACCCACCACTTTAATCACACTCTAGATCTTGTTTTAACATATGGCATAGAAACTGAACATTTAACAGTGTTTCCTGAAAACCCTCTGCTGTCTGATAATTTCCTGATAACATTTACAATAATTGATTACACAGCAGTGGAGAGTAGACTTTATCAAAGTAGATGTCTTTCTGAAAGCGCTGTAACTAAGTTTAAGAATATAATCCACCCACTGTTATCATCTTCAATGCCCTGTACCAACACAGAGCAGAGCAGCTATCCGAACGCTACTCCAACAGAGGTCGATTATCTTGTTAATAATTTTACCTCCTCACTACGCATCGACTCTGGATACTGTAGCTCCTGTGAAAACTAAGGCCTCAAATCAGAAGTACCTGACTCCGTGGTATAATTCTCAAACACGTAGCCTAAAGCAGATAACTCGTAAACTGGAGAGGAAATGGCGTGTCACAAATTTAGAGGATCATCATTTAGCCTGGAGAAATAGTTTGCTGCTTTATAAGAAAGCCCTCCATAAAGCCAGAACATCTTACTATTCGTCACTGACTGAAGAAAATAAGAACAACCCCAGGTTTCTCTTCAGCACTGTAGCCAGGCTGACAAACAGTCAGAGCTCTACTGAGCCAACAATCCTTTAACGTTAACTAGTAATGACTTCATGAACTTCTTCACAAATAAAATTCTTATCATTAGAGAAAAAATTACCAATAATCATCCCACAGATGTAATATTATCTACAGCTACTCTTAGTACAACTGATGTTAAGTTAGAGTCTTTTTCTCTAATTGATCTTTCTGAGTTAACTTCAATAATTACTTCCCCCAAACCATCAACGTGTCTTTTAGACCCCATTCCTACAAAAATGCTCAAAGAAGTCCTGCCATTAATTAATTCTTCGATCTTAAATATGATCAACTTATCTCTAATAATCGGCTATGTACCACAGGCCTTCAAGGTGGCTGTAGTTAAACCTTTACTCAAAAATCCATCTCTAGACCCAGCAGTCTTAGCTAATTATAGGCCAATCTCCAACCTTCCTTTCATATCAAACATCCTTGAAAGAGTAGTTGTCAAACAGCTAACTGATCATCTGCAGAGGAATGGCTTATTTGAAGAGTTTCAGTCAGGTTTCAGAGCTCATCACAGCACAGAAACAGCTTTAGTGAAGGTTACAAATGATCTTATGGCCTCTGACAGTGGACTCATCTCTGTGCTTGCCCTGCTAGACCTTAGTGCTGCGTTTGATACTGTTGATCATAATATCCTATTAGAGCGATTAGAACATGCTGTAGGTATTACAGGTACTGCACTGCAGTGGTTTGCATCATATCTATCTAATAGACTCCAATTTGTGCATGTAAATGGAGAGTCCTCTTCACACACTAACGTCAATTATGGAGTTCCACAGGGTTCAGTGTTAGGACCAATTCTGTTTACATTATACATGCTTCCCTTAGGCAGCATCATTAGAAGACATAGTATACATTTTCACTGCTATGCAGATGACACGCAGCTCTATCTGTCCATGAAGCCAGGTAACACACACCAATTAGTTAAACTGCAGGAATGTCTTAAAGACATAAAGACCTGGATGGCCGCTAACTTTCTGCTTCTTAATTCAGATAAAACTGAGGTTATTGTACTCGGCCCTGAAAATCTTAGAAATATGGTATCTAACCAGATTCTTAATCTGGATGGCATTACCTTGGCCTCCAGTAACACTGTGAGGAACCTTGGAGTCATTTTTGACCAGGACATGTCCTTCAACGCACATATTAAACAAATATGTAAGACTGCTTTCTTCCATTAGCGCAACATCTCTAAAATTAGAAATATCCTGTCTCAGAGTGATGCTGAAAAACTAGTTCATGCATTTATTACTTCCAGGCTGGACTACTGTAATTCATTATTATCAGGATGTCCTAAAAACTCGATTTCTCCTGTTATGGCTTCCCTTCATTGGCTTCCTGTTAAATCCAGAATTGAATTCAAAATCCTGCTCCTCACATACAAGGTCTTAAATAATCAGGCCCCATCTTATCTTAATGACCTTGTAGTACCATATCACCCTATTAGAGCACTTCGCTCTCGCACTGCAGGCCTACTGGTTGTTCCTTGAGTATTTAAAAGTAGAATGGGAGGGAGAGCCTTCAGTTTTCAGGCCCCTCTTCTGTGGAACCAGCTTCCAGTTTGGATTCGGGAGACAGACACTATCTCTACTTTCAAGATTAGGCTTAAAACTTTCCTTTTTGTTAAAGCATATAGTTAGGGCTGGACCAGGTGACCCTGAATCCTCCCTTAGTTATGCTGCAATAGACGTAGGCTGCCGGGGATTCCCATGATGAGTTTTTCCTTTCCAGTCACCTTTCTCACTCACTATGTGTTAATAGACCTCTCTGCATCGAATCATATCTGTTATTAATCTCTGTCTCTCTTCCACAGCATGTCTTTATCCTGTCTTCCTTCTCTCACCCCAACCGGTCGCAGCAGATGGCCCCGCCCCTCCCTGAGCCTGGTTCTGCCGGAGGTTTCTTCCTGTTAAAAGGGAGTTTTTCCTTCCCACTGTCGCCAAAGTGCTTGCTCATAGGGGGTCATATGATTGTTGGGTTTTTCTCTGTACCTATGAAGCGCCTTGAGGCGACTTTTGTTGTGATTTGGCGCTATATAAATAAAATTGAATTGAATTGAATTGAATTTGTTTTTAACAATAGGGTTGTGAAAATGAAGTTCTCACAGGACACTGTGGAATCTTTTGAAGTACTTAGTGCACACACACACACACACATATTGTAACGATGGTTAAATGTTATTTTACAGTGACATGTTGGTTATCTCTGCACACTGTTGTTATTTCTTTAAGATACATGTTTGGTTGTGCTGCAGGAAAAAGGGAGTTAATGTGTGGAGGAAGGGGAGGGGGGTCCTTGTTGTTGTGTGTGACTGTGCGGGGCTGAAGTGAGGGGTTGTACGAGAGCATTCTCCCCGGAGTTAACGGCCCGTTTGCCTATGTCACCGAATAAACGGACAAACTGAGACCAAAACGTCTGGTTCTTGAGAACGTTACAATATGTATATACATATATATAGATATATATAGATATATATAAATCACTTAATGGTTTTGCCTGAGTGTGATTTTAATGTATAATTACAAACAGCAAAATATTAAAATTTGATCTTACTTGATTTGCTTGATGTCATAAGTTCTAGTTAGACTTGCCTGAAGACTGTGACTGGCTCTTTAAATATCTTATGGCACACCTGTAATCAAATGAGTTTCAGTGTCTTCATAAATGCTTTGCATAGTGTGTAAATAAAAAGACCTTCAGATTTACAGGAAGCTTTAGAAACAAAACAAATTGGCGGACTATATCAGGTACGTACTCAGGTATGTCTCTGATTATAAATTATTTTTATAAATCAATTATTAACTTTCTTTACTTCTTGGTACTTGTTGTTACTGGTTACAAAATTTAGTAGTAAATTTTAAATGGATATGCTGTAGTTTAGAAAATTGAGTTTAAGGTTGCTGTTTTGCTTCTTTTCTTTCCAGACTTCTAAGCTATGGGTCATAAAACTCTCATTTGTGCAGGTACATCCAAGCAGTGAAAACTCATTTTTGTGAATTGATTTAAAGAATGATAATAAGAGAGTTAACTAAAGAGTAAACAATGTTTAACTATGTTGCAGTTCTACTCTTAAAAACTCATTACAAGAGAAAAACACCCAACATTTGCATTAATACATTAATGATGTTTTGTTATTGTTTAAAAAACATTTGGTGAAGGAGTTGAAAAACTGCATTGAATACTATACTGAAAATATTATTATTGAGAGATTTTTGAAACAAACACTAAGATGGATCTATAGGCATTCAAATGCTGCAATCCTGGAAGCATCTTTTCTGGGTTGAAACAAGCAGTGGCACCTAGTCACAGAGATTTTTAGTTTAGCAACATTCAGTGGATGAGTTCTAGTCATTCGACTTGTTTTTTTGTTGCAGGAATTTTCATAATGCATTTGATGACAACCACCAGAACTGCACTGCTTTCAGCAGGTTCCAGTATAACAGGCAAGTAAGCATGCACCTCAGCAACCCAATCAGTGTTTTGTTTTTTTAAAGCACATTTTTGATCATTGATAAAGTCAACTGGATTTCATTACAATTGTATTGCACATGTAATCATGGAGATTTTGGGGTGATTTGTAATGACACTGTATCAATACATTATCATAGTTAAATGGAAATTGTAATAAATTTAAATTAGTTCCACGTGTAAGAAGTCTGTGAGTTTACAAGTGATTATTTTATTACTACTATATTTATTTTTACACTTTTGAGAATTATTGTGATAGGGTTTTCTTCACAGAATGAAAAGCATGTAAAACATGACTGAGCTATGAATCATCAAAGAGTGAAATAGTAAAATTAGAGGTGGATAAAAGTAGTAAGATTAGTTAAACTCCAAAATTTCTTTTTTTATTTCAAGCTAAGAGGACACAGTGAACTAAATAATTGGCCAGCATTATTTGCTGATATGTTTCTGACTGAATATTCCTGAGACACACTAGGTTAGCATTTTCATCAGATTTGCCACAACCAATAAATATTTTACAATTCTAGACTGCACTCATCCAGGTTGGAGAACAAATTCTCAATAACAGATCGGGATATTTGTGCAGGCCATGCGCTGACTTTATTAGGTACATCTTGCTAGTACCAGATTTGAACCCATTTGGACGACTCACTGGCTCTTGGCTCTTTGTGATGGAGCAGCAACCTGTCCAGAGTGTAACCCGCCCTTCCTATGAAATATGAGGATGTACGGATGTTAAAAATCACCTTAAATTATATTTTTGAAAAATGCATTTAAGATAATTCCAGTAATAAGTATAAAATGAAATCATGTATTCTTTTTTTAATTAAAGGAACATTTGTTAGCATTTTCCAAACACAGTACCCCAACTTTTAAATGCTTAAAATTTTGACCATTAAAAACTCATTATTTTCATCTCTTAAAACTGGGTACCCTCTAAACATTAAAAAAACACACACACACCCAAATTGAATGAAACAATGCTGAGACAAGGTTATTTGAACAGACTGAAAAAACGGTATTATGAAATGAAACCAGTTATAGGACGAGACACAAAGCATATCTTTATTGTGTATTCCTGTTGGTAGGTTTAATTAGAATAGTCAGGTTTGTAGTTATGCATGACAAACTTGATGTTCGTTGTTGATGCAGTTTGTCTGTTTTCATTGAAGAATGAAAGGTTAACCTGTTGGGTTTTTTTTTTTTTAGTACATCAACAGTATCACTTCATCAATAAATCCCTGACCTGGTATGAGGCTCAGAGCTTCTGCAAATTAAAGTACACCGACTTAGCCACCATAAATGACATGGATGATGAAAACCGGCTGATCAACACACTGGGCAGTAATGTGACATCGTCATGGATTGGACTTTACAATGGACAGACCAACAGGTGGCTGTGGTCTGATGGCAGCGGCATAGCGAGCTTCACCCAGTGGAGCCCTGATGAACCAAACAACTCTGAAGGCATTGAGTCATGTGGAGAGATGTATGATAACGGCCTCTGGAATGATGCTTATTGTGGATTTGCCATGGCTTATGTGTGTTATGAAAGTGAGTAAATGACACACTGATTTTTGTAAATGTAAACTGATGTAATTACACACAGTTATCAAAATTAACAAAACTTAAAGGTGTTTAATATGAATTATTTGATCATGAATTTATAATGCTTACATCTTAAACAAGACAGGAAAAGTCTTCATCTGAGTAGCACACAAAACAATGGCATAGGTGTGGTTCTTTTAAATGTATACATATATATGAATACGTACTTTACACAATCAAAATAATTGAGGGCCTTTTTTTAATATAACCCCCCCCCACCCCACACAGAGACACACACACACACACACACACACACACAAATAATAATAATTAAACAAATCACACTGAAGAGAAAGTCTTTAAGAACTTTAAGACCAATTCTACTAACTTCAAAATGAATACTAGTATTTATTTTAACATCTCATTGTGCAAAAACTGATACTTTTCTTAAAAAGAAGTCATTAAAGTTCTAATTCTGTGTCTATAAGACAATGTCCTGCTTATGTATATTCAATTCATCCTATTTATAAGGAAAGTTCTGGTTGTTATCCAATGTGATTTTTTTAGACGTAACAAAGCAAGCCTAAGTTTTCCATCAGTATTTATATGAACAAACGTCATGGCCTTGATGATCATAAATCTGACTCTAAATCTCTTACCTGGGCCCGTATCCCTAAAGAATCTTTGTGCAAAAAGTGGCTCCTAGCGGCCAAATTCTAAGAAAATTCTCAGAGTCATGACGTTTTCTTAGAATTTCCCCTAAAAGTGACACGACAATCCCAGTTAATATAAAAGCTATTCCTCAAGATTCCTAGCGCTTAAAAGGGCTCCTAAGGCGAGATCTGCTAAGAGCAGGGAAGAGGACTTTTAGTGGCTTAAGAGTTCCCCTAAGCAGCTGCACAAAATGGCCAACAGAAGAGGCAGGAGAGATACCTTTATGTTCGTTCACCAACTGGGCCAGCAACAAACCTTGCTCCTCAGTCCAGTTCGGCTTGCGAGTCCTTTTTTTCTCCATTTTCTGTGTTTGTAGGATATTTGTTAACAAGCCTTTATAAATAGACCAGCCAGCAATCACAGACATTGATAAAAGCTGAGCCGTGTTACCCTCGTTAAGACCACACTGGACTTGTAACGTTGTGATTTCTACTTCATTAGGGACAGCCCCTTGAGATAGGCCATGTTGTTTTCAATGGGGTCCATATGGGAGTGAAAGTACAAAATATGCCAGCTGGGATATTGATATGAGCAAATAAGACACGAATCATTATTTGAACAGGGTGTAATGAGTTTAAGTTTTCACATATTTTATTCTAATGTTAGGCTATAACCCCTACAGCTTACTATTCATTTTCCAGATATTTTCTTGAATGTGAAATATTATTTACAATTACAGTCAGCATAAGATTAGAGTGTATAATTATGTTTATTGATTTGAGGGTACATCCTTTGCTCATTCTCACCAAAAGCTCATTTCCATCAAACTTGTAGGATCAACCAATCACGGCTTTTGAAATGATGACTCATACCTAGCAACGGGGTCAACCACACCTCCTCACTAAGATAGGATTTTCCATCCATTCCTTGCTCAGAATTCACTGAAAATGTTCTGGAATCACTTCTAAGCTAAAACTCCTGGCAAGGAATTTTTAGGTTAAGTTAGGAGCTCTCTGAGAGGATTCTCAGAATCTTTAGGGATACGGGCCCTGGTTTCTACTTTTCTTGGCAGAAAAAAAGATGTCTAATTCCATTTTACTTCTCTGTCATTTGTTTTTAGTTCAGCAGGATGGCAGTAAGAACTACGTCTATTACACACAGGGACAAACCTGGCAGAACAGTCAAGATCTATGCAGACAGAAGCACACTGACCTGGCATGTGTGCATACAGAACAGGAGAATTTAGCGACTGGTGCATTTTCCAACTCAGTGTGGTTCGGTCTGTTTAAAGATTCCTGGTACTGGTCAGATGGAACAAAGACCTCCTTCAGGTACTGGAAAAGAGGTGGAACTTATAGTGGAAACTGTGTTTCAGTGGAAGGAACACAGCAGGGACGCTGGATACCAGCTGACTGTAACCAGAAAGCAACATTCATGTGTCAAGGAGGTAAGTTCCTGAAATACAAAAGTAATAAATGAGTTCCTAGAAAAATGTGATTTTTTTAATTAGGTGTCAAAACTTGGATAGAAAAATAATAATATTCATAATAAGTATCGCAATCAACACAACAGCTTTCTTCTTCCTTTCCTGGATGTAAGAGCATGCATCAAGACAGTCTTAATAATGGCTCACATTATATTTCTGTGTTTGTATTCTGCAGGTCTCAAGCTAAAGAAGATGGTCATAATGATGAAGGTGCAGTCTGATGTGGATCTCACTGACTCCACTACTTCCAGTCTAATCCTACAGAAGGTACAAACGTAGATTGAAGGGTCATGATTTCATTTTTGTTCTACCAGGGGAAACTGGTTGTCCAGCAAGAGTTCATAAAATAACAGTAAACACAAAATGAACCAAAACTACCAACAACAAAAATAATACCAGTAAGCAAAACGTCTTCAGTAGTGTCAGAAATATAATAAGAGTAATATTTTTTTCATTAAGCACATCAGAAGCACTCTGTTATTTATGACCTGTCTGAATTGTATTCTATTTTTAGAAATTCATACATTATGTTCTGTGTGCATTTGTTTTTGAAAGCAATAGAGACTGTTACTAAATATTTAAATTCAACGCTTAAGTATCTCCTCAAAGTCCAACTGATGATTTAAAAATGGTTTAGTTATTATAGTTATCTGAATGTTACACAGACAGGTATAAAGCTGTGTGCTACATCTGGAGAGTATGTCAAACAATTCTTTTCTTTGATCGTGTTTTTCTTTTAGTTGGAGACAATCCTGAGTGAACAAGGGCTGACTGATGTCCAACTTAAATATGAACGTGTATTTCAACCTCAGTTGAAGACCACTGAGAACACGGGTACGAGAGGCCTCCCTACAGGGAGCATATATCATGCTAACCTTAATATGAAACATACCAATCATTTTGTGCTAAGTAATTTAGTAAAAGAACAAATAAACAATCAGTGAAAAGGTTTTATTTCCTCTCTTCACAGGATGCTGAGTGCAGAAGTGCCAATGTCGTTTTACTGCAACATTAGTGGTTATAGTGGTTTGTAGAGCTGATGGATGGAAACAGATTATTTAAAGATTGTTGCTTTCCTCAGTAAATTTATTGACCCTATACTTGTGTAGTTCATAACAGCTGATGTATATTCTAACCTACGTTATTAAGCAGAGTAAACTTCTTACAAACACTGGATCTTGTCTCCAATTTCCCACTTAAGATTTTTGGTCATAATATTGTAACTATAGATGGGAAATAGTTATTATGTAATATAATATTAAATATTGCATTAATTTGAATTCAAATTCAAATCACTTTCAAACTTTGCAAAATAAAGCACTTAAACGGCAATGTCCAAAGCAGTGGAAGACACATTTTTCAAAGATCAGCTTTAAAAAAAATGTATAATAAAAAGTTTGCTTCTTCCAGTCAGTCAAAAAAAAATATTTATAGTTGTAGCCAGACTGCTCTATTACCTTGCTAGTGAATTGAGACAGCCACCTCTCCTAATCATGTTTATGGAGGCGTGTGGTCTGTCTACAATAAAATAACTTTTTGAATGCTGAACCTTCTTATCCAGTGTTTTTCTTTGATATTTCTTTCCATGCAGTCCCCCACATCAGTTCTTGTTTTGCTTTTTGACCTTTGATCCAATATCTAAATCAAAAAAACATATATGTATATGTTTTCTTTGTTGTTTTGTTTTTTTAGATATCTAAAGTTATTCTCACACTTGTCTGATGATGCAAGTCTTAGATGATGCAAACTCAACTTGCACTGGATACTGCATTTGTCATATCTTTTATAACATGTTATAAAGTGAGTGAGTGTATCAGACGGATGGCTAGGGTTGAGCATTTTTAAGACAAAGTTAGAGAAGCAAGACATGTACATAGGAGAGTTAGTGGATATTTTGGACAACTGATGTTGAAGATGGATTTTTTAATCCATTAAAGCATTTTTCCTAAAATGGCTTACCTTACATACAGTGGCTTGCAAAAGTATTCGGCCCCCTTGAACTTTTCCACATTTTGTCACATTACAGCCACAAACATGAATCAATTTTATTGGAATTCCAGGTGAAAGACCAATACAAAGTGGTGTACACGTGAGAAGTGGAACAAAAATCATACATGATTCCAAACATTTATTACAAATAAATAACTGAAAAGTGGGGTGTGCGTAATTATTCACCCCCCTGAGTCAATACTTTGTAGAACCACCTTTTGCTGCAATTACAACTGCCAGTCTTTTAGGGTATGTCTCTACCAGCTTTGCACATCTAGAGACTGAAATCCTTGCACATTCTTCTTTGCAAAACAGCTCCACAACTGCCCTGTGACGGCCTCACAGGTTGTCTCAGAGAATATTGGGAGCAACAACACCATGAAGTCCAAAGAACACACCAGACAGGTCAGAGATAAAGTTATTGAGAAATTTAAAGCAGGCTTAGGCTACAAAAAGATTTCCCAAGCCTTGAACATCCCACGGAGCACTGTTCAAGAGATCATTCAGAAATGGAAGGAGTATGGCACAACTGTAAACCTACCAAGACAAGGCCGTCCACCTAAACTCACAGGCCGAACAAGGAGAGCGCTGATCAGAAATGCAGCCAAGAGGCCCATGGTGACTCTGGACGAGCTGCAGAGATCTACAACTCAGGTGGGGAATCTGTCCATAGGACAACTATTAGTCGTGCACTGCACAAAGTTGGTCTTTATGGAAGAGTCGCAAGAAGAAAGCCATTGTTAACAGAAAACCATAAAGCCCCGTTTGCAGTTTGCCACAAGCCATGTGGGGACACAGCAAACATGTGGAAGAAGGTGCTCTGGTCAGATGAGACCAAAATGGAACTTTTGGCCAAAATGCAAAACGCTATGTGTGGCGGAAAACTAACACTGCACATCACTCTGAACACACCATCCCCACTGTCAAATATGGTGGTGGCAGCATCATGCTCTGGGGTGCTTCTCTTCAGCAGGGACAGGAAGCTGGTCAGAGTTGATGGGAAGATGGATGGAGCCAAATACAGGGCAATCTTGGAAGAAAACCTCTTGGAGTCTGCAAAAGACTTGAGACTGGGGTGGAGGTTCACCTTCCAGCAGGACAACGACCCTAAACATAAAGCCAGGGCAACAATGGAATGGTTTAAAACAAAACATATCCATGTGTTAGAATGGCCCAGTCAAAGTCCAGATCTAAATCCAATCCAGAATCTGTGGCAAGATCTGAAAACTGCTGTTCACAAACGCTGTCCATCTAATCTGACTGAGCTGGAGCTGTTTTGCAAAGAAGAATGGGCAAGGATTTCAGTCTCTAGATGTGCAAAGCTGGTGGAGACATACCCTAAAAGACTGGCAGCTGTAATTGCAGCAAAAGGTGGTTCTACAAAGTATTGACTCAGGGGGCTGAATAATTACGCACACCCCACTTTTCAGTTATTTGTAAAAAATGTTTGGAATCATGTATGATTTTCGTTCCACTTCTCACGTGTACACCACTTTGTGTTGGTCTTTCACCTGGAATTCCAATAAAATTGATTCATGTTTGTGGCTGTAATGTGACAAAATGTGGAAAAGTTCAAGGGGGCCGAAAACTTTTGCAAGCCACTGTACTTACCTAAAAATGCTGCCAGGCATTTTAACATGATCATTTAAAACTATTATATGGTCATAATGGTCAAGCAATCGGTTGTTCTGCATCAAATAAGATGCCACACAAATTATTTGTGCCACTACAAAAAATAGCTTTTGTCAACTATAAGACAGAGGAACACATCAAAAGCCTGAAAGTAAGATATGAATCACTCCCCCTGTTTTCCACTTGAAGACAATATTTACATTGCAAACTGACTTTGGTTTTTTATTGGATCCCAAAACTTCCCTCCTCTTCCCAAACATCCAAATGAACTAAATTTTAACTGAACTATTTTTCTTATCCCAGGGTGGAGCTATTCTACAGCAGATATCCGTAATGATTTTTTTAAATAACTGGGTATGCAAGTTTGAATTTGTTTAGGATTTTAAAGAAGTTAATAGTATTAATATTTTTTTATGTTTCTCTAAAAGTTAGTCCACCAATATGTTTAAGTTGTATTACTACTTGTAATACTAGAATGTAATTGTAGCTGATGGTTCACAGTAGATGTAGATGGCCTCTTTTACTCTTCTTTCAGACTAGACTGCATTTTAAAATTATGAAATCCATATGTTATTACTCTTAAGACATCTACATGATACATATTTTAAAAATCATACTATTTGTCACGGCGAGTGAGATGAGCCGTGTGGAAAATAATAAAGGAGGATCCAATCGCAGGCAAGAATGAAGGTGAGAGGGTGGTTTATTAAACACAAAATGAAATGGACAAAACAGCAAACGGGACCGAAACTTATCTAAACTGAGAACAACTAAACTACTGACACAAACCAGGACCTGAACATGAAGGAGGATGAGCGGAGGTAGCAGGCGACGGACAACAGGGAGACACACAGATGAAGCAGGGTGGATACGCAGACCGACCAGCAACTACAAACACAGAAGACGCGACTTAAATACACACAGAAACACAGGGAGATTACACACAGGTGGGGAACACAGCTGGGAGTAATCAACAAGACAAGACAGGGGTAAAACTGAGCACACTCACATGAGACGCGGACCTTCACAATAAAACAGGAAACGAGAACACTACACCAAGACGCAAACCTGACACTGAGAGACAGAAAATGACACATGGAACTAAACCCACACAAAACATGAGAACACAAATCCTAAATACCAATAAACAGAAACATGGAACTCCAATAACAATAATCATCACCATCACCACAAAATGAGAAAACAATCCAAAACACCAAGATAACTGAAACACAAAGTGGCAGAGAAACATAAAGAACAATCCATAATACAAAAGTAAACCAAAATATAATAAACTCAAAATACTGGGTCCAAACTGACCCAGAACCGTGACAGTACCCCAAGGGGCGGGCTCCCGACAGCCCCAAACAAACAACAAAACAGAGCACCAGACCAGGGCGGGCGGAGGGGGTCAAGGACGGAGGGTCCGAAACAAAAAACAAGGAGCACAAGAGTCCAAAAACATGAAAACAGTTCAAGAACACAGGAAAACAGATCAAAACCAAAACCAATCTAGAGCTCAACAAGAGTCCATGAACAGGTCAGGAGGTCGACCTGGAGGTCGACAACACGAGAGCCAAAACAGTTCAGGGGGCCGGCCGTGCAACGGGCAAACAGTTCAGGGGGCCGACCGTGCACACGGCAGCAGCGGCGACGGGCAAACACTTCTGGAGGCCGACCGTGCACACGGCAGCAGCGGCAGCACCGGGCAAACACTTCTGGAGGCCGACCGTGCACACGGCAGCAGCGGCAGCGCCGGCAAAACCAATCAGGAGGCCGACCACTTGGAAGGCAGTGGCGGCCACTGCGCAGGTCCAGAGGTCGGCCGCGATGCCAGCGGTGGTGACGAACTCTGTCCGGAGGCCGTCCTCGACGGCCATGATGCCAACTTAGAGGCCTGGAAAGCGGCCGGCAGAGACGAGGCGGAACAAGACAAGCTGGGTGCCATGGCGGTGTGGCAACCGCAGGACCAGACGAGGCAGGCCCAGACCTGGACGAGGCAGGACCAGACGTGGCAGGACCAGGCAAAGGCGAAGCTGAAGCTGGGCCAGGCGTGGACGAAGACACGGAGGCTGGGCCAGGCGTGGACGAAGACACGGAGGCTGGGCCAGACGAAGGCGGAGCAGAAGCCGGACCAGGCATGGATGAAGACACGGAGGCCGGACCTGACGGCAGCGGGACGGCTGCGGAACCTGACGGCAGCGGGACGGCTGCGGGCGGTGATATGGATGCTGCAGGAGATGATGCTGCAGGAGATGATGCAGAAGTCGCGGGGGATAGTTCAGCAGGTGACGGCTGAACAGACTTCCCCGGACCGTCAGCTGACATGAGGATGTGCTGGCTGGGTCCTCCAGGGCCCCCAGCAGACGTGGCATGAGGCTGGACGGGCTCCTCGGGCCCTCCAGCAGACGTGGCTTGAGGCTGGACGGGCGACTCTGGCCCTCCAGCTGACGACACTTGAAGCTGGACGGGCGACTCTGGCCCTCCAGCTGACGACACTTGAAGGTGGCTGGGTTCTCCCAAACCCCCAGCTGATGAAACTTCAGGCTGGCTGGGCTCCTCGGGCCCTCCAGCCGACGTGGCTTGAGACTGGACGGGCTCCTCGGGCCTTCCAATAAAGAAAAGAAAGAAAGAAATACTGCAGGCTGGACACTTATTCACAGGATGTGTACCTGTATTTTGAGTGTTCCTTTCACAGCGCAAAACTTTTGAACCAGACTATTAAAATTTTTCACAAAGGTAATATACTGCAATTAGCAGCAGACAACTTGAGTAAGCAAGCATGACTCTGGTCAGACTATGACTGCTGGGGAAGTGTAAAAGACGAAATTACCAATCGTTTTAAACGTAGCATTGAAACCCTGAGGGGAAAAAGTGGTCGGAGCATGAAACCCGGGCTGTTTGAGTGGAGGAAGAATGAGCTCTGCTAGATCTATATATTTACCAGCAATGATTTGTTGGCAAAGGTGAGTGGATACTGGAGAAGGTTTTGGAGCTGGTGGATTGGGAGGAGGAATTACTGAGGCCAGCAAAAACTGAACAGTGTTAGTTTGAAAAGAAGGCACCTGGGCTAAAAAGCTTGGCCATGTGCTGTTTGAAGCTTCCCAGCAGGAGGAAGAAAAAACTTTGGGTTGGAGGGATGTGTTGTTGGATACCCGGTTGTAGGGATGTTAGCTGAAGTATTGTAGAGAGAAACTGAGGTGGATGAGCTGCTGAGGAGGGAGCGCGGGATGTCGTGGCTGGATGCGGCAGTTGCTGGCTGGTGGGTGAGACTGCGAGTTGTCGGTTAACAAAATAAAACAAAAAAAAATTGAAAGAACTCTGCCTTGTTGTCGGTGAAAGCAAATGCCTATCTCTTTTAAAACTTGCTGCAGACGGGCTACAGTCCAGTCTGAAATCCTCAATGGGAAGGTGTCTTCGGGAGATCTCACCGGAGCGTGGGAACGGCGGTGTGTCCTCGGAGTTAGGCGCCGTGATGGGTCGAATTTCCAGGAAGCTCTGCGGGGCTGGAGACACATCTCAAAGCGATTAAGAGGGGAGCTTCACCGCGAAGTTTTGCTGGTATTGGATCTTCCTCTAATCAAAGTTCAGAGGTTATAGTTTTGCGGGAATGGAGAGCGAGCAGAGCCGCTGTATTGCTGAATCTGTCACAGCCAGCAGGCCGACACACAGGGAATAGGACTCAAGTACTTCTCCAAATAGTAATCCCATTACTTTACTGACTATTTTCAAATGTAATTAGTTACTTTATTACTTAATTACTTTTTAAAAATATGATGCACAACCTGAATATGACATGAAGCAATAGACCTTTCAGCCCAATTCTATTTTTTCTGCATAATCCATCATATAAAACTCAATCAAATGGAAAAGTCTCTTTTTAAAACTTGTTTTATTAGTTTTAATCTTTTAATTTTATGCACATTGCATCAAACAAAAATGTAATTATATGCAACTGTACTTTGATTTGAAGAAATTTCTTTAACATTTAAACCTATTTTCTGCATATAAAATAATTTTTTGTGTTTATACTCACTCCTTCAAATAGATGCAAGTAAAACACAGCAAAAAAATAAATAAAATCAAAGATTCAGTGGCACTAAGTCCTGTTGCTCTTAAATCTGTTTAGCAGGAGTGGTGCAGGTGGAGCATTGCCGGTGCCTCAGCGGTCATGTCAGCGTGGGATCCGGGGGTTTCTCTGTGAATTTCACATTCCCATGGCAGTGTGCTGGGTGCTTGCTCAGATTTGAAGTTCCCACGCAGACTGAACAGCGGACACTAATGTTGTTTTCACTTTTTAAGGAATCAAACTCAAAGTAAGGTCAGTACTTCCACGCACTCTATCCATTGTTGATCTGCACGTCTGTTACCACAGAGGTCACACGTGCTTACATCATTGTCATGAGACACTCTCACAAACAAAATCACAATTTAGTAACGATGTAACGCAGCTTGTTTACAGGAAAGTAACAGTAATCTAATTACTTTATTTGCAATAGTATTATTTGTAATAGTAATATTTGCAATACTTTACTCCTTACTTGAAAAAAGTAATCAGATTACAGTTACGTGTTACTGCCCATCTCTGGTTGTTAGTACAAACAACAGAAGTAACAATAGAAGTGAGTATTATTTTGACCTTCAGATGAATACAGTAAAATGATTCATTGTTGCCCTCATACAACACAAAAACTGAATATAAAGCCACATTATCAAATAGAACACATCTTTCCAACATCATCATGCTGAATGAAGTGTTACACAATCAAAATTTAATACAAAAGTTTAAACAATGAAAGGAAAAAATAACTGATTATACAGAGCATGAATAGTAGTCTAAGTTTCTAAGAAACTACTTTGTACAAAGTAAGGAAGCAAATCACAAACATTTGGAATGAAAACAAACACTGACACAAGCCATGCATGAAAATATAATTAATAAACATTTCAGAAAGTGTAAAAATAACCCTGTGCAGCAAGTGATGATGATTTAATTATTAATAACAGTAACATATCTACTGATATTGTTATTTAAATATGTTATATATTAAACAAAATATTTAATATATTTTAGATGTTCAGCTATGATGTCATAACTCAGTACTTGCTAAAACAGTATAATGTGATTGTTATGATTATGATTACAATAAAAGTCTTTAAAAAAAGGTTCATTACTTATCCTCCTGGTATTCAATTAAATATTTCCTCAACAGATTCAAAGTACTGCAGACACATATGAATTTTACAAGGTGATATCTGACATGGAACACTACACGATATGTTTAACGTATTTGTTTTCTTTTAGACAAACTAATTTTAAATATTTAATCAATAAAATCTTTTAGTAAGAAAATTTATTTTTAAAAAGCAGATTTTAGTCCACACAGCTTTAGTTAATACGAACTTTACAAAGTCCGTGTTGATTTCTTTTAATAGCCTCTCAGAGATAGTAGATCCTCCTCCTAACAATCACTCACCTCCTAACTGCTGTCAGTTAGAAGGGAAATATGGGGATGGGAAGTGACAAAGGTCCGATGGTTAAGAATTAAAGTGACTCTTCAGTCATGAGGAGAGGCTCCGACTACTGTTACATCTCATAGCTCAGCCAATTTTAACTGAAAGAATCACTCGCTCAACTCAAGAAGTACCCGCTGCACCTACATCACACCCACTTACTAGAGTGGAAGAGCAAAGCTACATTCAGTTCTTTGCTTTAAAAATGAGCACAAATGAATGAATGCCATCTTTCACTGGATTCATGAGCAACACTGAACATCTGTACAATGATCTCTGAGTCTGAAACAGATTTACAGCACATAAAAAGTACAAAAAAAGAGATCTAACAAAACACAATGAGTGATATAAGCTCAGGCTATCAGGATCATTGCTTTGAATGAAAAATATTCTCCTTTTCACTCAAAGTCTCCTGATTTTGTTAAGTTAATTTAATAAAAAGAAGATAAACTAGCTGAATTTGGATTTACATTACTGTAGTCAGAGCTCTCCTCTGGGTCACCACGTTGTGCTGTTGAGATGATCAAAAGAATCTATTTAAAAATAAACACCCTCTGTCATTATTAGTGATCATAATTATTATTTTCATGTTTATTATCACTTATTTTGTGTACTCACGTTTTTTTGTTAATGACTTTGAGCTGAATCCCAGAAGGGATAATTAACTTCTGGTCAACCTGAAAAAATAATGTTAACACTGATTTTATTGATAACCACAAAGCTTCTACAACTACTTTAAATTAATAAAAGTGTATCACAAACTCTGACTCATAGACACAATGATCACCTGCAGGTCAGAGAAAGTCAGTCACCTGATGTCTGTGATACTAACTTAAACACATTTAAAATAAATGTTATTGACTTGACTTTGTTTAATTCATCAGTGTCAAAGCTGCAGCAGATGTAATCAGTACAGTTGTCTTACAAAAAGCATCAGAATATTTTAAACTTGATGAAAGACTAACCGTGAAGAAAAGAGGAGTACACTGGCTGCTGGTTTTCATCCTGGCTGACCCTCTGGTCATCCGCAAAACCTTTATTACAAACTTTTAAAAAGGCCTTTGCTTTTACATGGTTATGTATTATACATTGCTGTTTCCACTTTTGGGCCACATACTACATCTGTGTGGTGCAAAAGTCTTGAGCCACCCCTCATCTCTTTATATGCAACAAAGACCTGACACAGCACCTGATGATGCATCTGAACCTTCAGCTGAATCTTTTACTGTTCAATGAAGCCTCATCAGAAATGGTCTCAGTGGCTGCGAAGAATTAATTAAGGAAGACAAACAAAGAAAAGGCTGAGGTACACAAAATGTCAAAAGAACTAGGCTAAAAATCAGTGGGAATGGCTCTGATGACACGATGAATACAAATTTGACATTGTTAGAGATCCTGTTAAAATTGATGAATTATGAACAGAGAAAAGTACCATCAGAGTTTGATCCACCATGAAATAACATTTGGAAAACATCTGACTTCTAAGTTGTTATTTATCCACATTGTTTTTATTTTATTTGCTAGATTTCCATTTATGTTTACATGTTTCAGTAGATCACTGCAACTTTTTCAAATTTTCTTAGCAAAATCACCTACCGCCTACTGGTGATGGCCAGAGGGGCTGATGGCACGATGTGGCAGCCTCACTTCTGTCAGTCTGCCCCAGGGCAGCTGTGGCTACAACTATAGCTTGTCTTCACCAGTGTGTGAATGTGAGAGTGAATGAATAGTGGAATTGTAAAGCGCTTTGAGGGTCCCGAAAAGCGCTATATAAATGCAATCCATCATTATTATTATTATCATTATTATTATTATTATTATAAAATATTAAGAAATGAGGGATGGCTCATGACCTGTGCACAGTACTGTATTTAAAGAGTAAAATATTTAATATCAGAAGAAAAACAACTCTTACCTTTTGAATTTGTGCAGCAATACAACAAGAACAGGAAGAACATGATAATGAGCATCAGTCTAAAGATCATCAGAACAACAAATGAAGAGCTTTCAGGATCGAGCACATCTGTTGTAAAAAAGAAACATTAACTGCTACCAGCTAGAAACTTAACCTCAGAAAATTAGTGTCAGTTTTGCAAAGAACAAAAATAAGCTGACACTGTACTTACACTGTGCTTATAAACACTAAAATAACAGCTTTAAAAATGCTTCTGTTCACAAGGACAATGGCATTTTACAGTAATATAATGTAGTGGATAAGAAGTCGGACTAGAACTAGATTCTGAATGTAACATAAAGATTGGCCTGTGTGATATCAAACTGAAGTATGTCACTCCAGTTTGTTGAAGACTGTAGAGAACTTTTCATTCTGTCTCTACACCTGTCGTCACTGTCATGGAGTTAAAAAAAACATTTTTAACTTTATGAATTCATTTTTCTTTGGACGTTTGCTAGTTCTCCCTTCACACTCCTGCTCAGTGTCTTCTCCAGGATCTCATATCTGATTATTATCTTGACTAGTCTGTATATTTGAGGCCAAATGTGTTGCAATAATCTCAAAAACTGTGAATCACTGATCCAGGCATAAAACTGAAAATATAAAACGTTTCTACATTTTGTCTTTCTATGACACTCAGTGATGAAAAGCTTACCATTTTTATCAATGATGAGTGGATCACTGTCCTCTGTGTAATAAACTGGGTTTCCTCTTCCTCCTCTGCACCTGTAGAGTCCTTCCTGTGAGACACTGATTTGTCCATCTGAAGGGAGCTGCATCTGCAACTGCATCTGAACTGCATCTTGTGTGGTCAGAGGTTCAGAGGAGTTCTCATCTCTGTACCAGTAGTATTTCCATCCAGATGATGATGAGTTCACTGAGCAGCTAAGGGTTACACTGCCCCCTACTGGAATGTCTCTCACATCAATAATTATTTGGGCCTTTGGGTGATCTGCTGTTGAGTTTAAACAAAGACAGAAAGAAAATAGATATTACACCACACACAGGCCAGGATTACACTACCCTGATGTTATGTGCCTTCATTTTGCATTTTTCTTCTGGTCTTCCTCCTCCAATTACCAAATTGTAACAGTGTGAGTATATGCAACATAGTGCAATGGCCCAAACTGTGTTAACACTGATGTCATTCCCTCTCACACACTCATTCCTCTAATACAGGGCTGTAATGCATTTTACGTAGTTTCATTTTGATGCTTCTTTTCATTTACAGACTGCGACAGGTTACTTTGGCTAGACAACTTCATCCTGCATCATGAGAAGAAATCAACACTTGCATCCTTTCCTGTAAGAGGAAAAAAAAAAATCCCGCTCTTCCCGCTGTAACTTCCTGCAGATCCCATTACACTTTTTTTTACCTTAGTATCAACATTTACACAAGACACACAAACACATACCCTCGTTCAGCTATCTTAGTGAGGACCTTCATTGACATAATGTTTTCCCTAACCCCTTACCCTAACCATAACCATTAAAAATGAATGCCTAACCTTGACCCTTAGCCTAAACCTAAACCTAACCATAATCTAATTGTAACCCTGACACTAAAACCACATTTTCAGCCTCAGGACCGGTGTGTGTCCTCACAAATGACTGTTGGTCCTCACAAGTATAGTAGAATGCAGATTTCGGTCCTCACAATGATAGCTAGACAGGAACACACACACACTCGTTTTCATATCTTAGTGAGGACATCTAATTGAAAAATGAAGGCCTAATCCTGAACCTTAGCCTAAACCTAACCATAACCTAATTGTAACCCTGACACTAAAACCACATTTTGAGTCCTAAAAATGCCTTCAAACTTGCAGGGACGAGCATTTTGTCCCCACTATGGACTCTTGGTCCCCACAAATATAGTAGCATGCCAATTTTTTGTCCTTACAAAGATGTCTAAACATGTATACACACACATGCACACACAAACCAAATCTGCCTCCCTACTTACAAAAAACATTTTTTATCATTTTTTATATCATTATTGTACTCAGGTTATGGAGCAGCAGGTCAGCATTGCTGTCCCTATACCAGCTGAAAGTTCAGGAGACAAAGTGGTGACAAACTGCCAACAATGAGGCTACTATCAGCTGCAGCTCTTTGTCACAATGTAACAATGTAACATGTAACAATGTAACGTGCTTTGTAGACCATTGAATTCATCCTGAGCTCACAAAACAAACATGACTTACTTGATACTGACAATGTGAAGGCTTCACTCCACTCTGTTGAAGAATATGAGTCATCTCTGCGTCGACTCTTACACATGTAGTCTCCTCTGCTGAACTCAGAAACTCTGAATGTCCAATCATTGTTGTGTGTCCACTGTGTGTGTGTCCTGGGTCCTCTCCATTCATACTCCCACTCAGTGGTTTCACCTCCTTCCTGCACCTCACATGTCAGAGTGATCGTCTCACCTCTGAATATCTGAGGCCAGTTGGGTTGTTGTTTTACAACAACTTTATTGGAAACTGTTTACACATATTAACAGTTGAGATACAAATAGAAACATGAAATCAACAGAGGAACGTTAACATCATTTGATAATCATGAGTGAATATATATTTCACACTAAATTCCTCAACTCACAGGTTATTTCAATGGTGACATCATCACTTATATCAGTGTAGTAAACTCGGTTTCCTCTTGTTCCTCTGCAGCTGTAGATTCCTCCTTGAGATACTCTGATATCTCTGTTTTCTTGATCTTTGATTTGAACTTCAGAGGTTGTTTGGGTTCGTCTGAACCACTCATATTTCCATCCATCAGAGCTCTGCACAGAGCAGGTCAGGGTCACACTGCCCCCTACTGGTATGATTGTTGTTCCTACTGTCATTGTGGCCCTGGGTTTATCTGCAGTTATGAAAATTAAAGAAAAACAGATCGATACATTTTTTTAAAAAGCATGTGTTAATGTCACAAAACCTGCTACTTGCAGGAAAATCTTCAAAATTCTTCTTCATAGTATTTTCTGCTGTTTGTTTTTCGGCTCTCTTTCTCAACATGGTGACAGAGGCAGGCTATAGATCTCTAAATAAACAGAATATAACTGTTTTTCCATTGTCCTGCCTGACAAAGTGGACATAAAGGACCGGATTGGTTATAATGTAAGCACAATAACACAGAGTTATAAAGATACTTGAAAAACAATCACTTTTTGGCACAACACCGGGATTTGCACATTATTTTGTCACTATTTATCACTGTAAATAAACTCACTGTCTTTATTTGGAAGAGTTTGGGTCCGCTCATTACCTCTCATGTGACAACATTTAAATGTACAGGATCATAAATTTATGCTGTCGGTCACTGCGGACTTACCTAATACAGTTATAAAGACAGTATTACTGTTCTTTGTATAACTGTTGCTCATCCTGTGACCAGAGCACTGATATTCACCACTGTGACCTGTAATTGTACATTTTAATCTGTGGTTTTTGTAATCACTGTAGCTGATAAAGTCTTGACCATCCTTCTTGATTATATATTTCCAGTCAGTGTCTTTTCCTTCATTCATGTCACATTTGAAGACAATGAACTCTCCAATGAAAAAAATGGACCAGTTGGGTTCAATAGTTAGCACAGCATCTAGAATCCAACACAATCACAAAGTTAACAATCTGACACATTGAAACATTTTATTTAGTCAAGAAGCAACAACATGTTCATAAAAATTATAAATGTGTTGCAAAAATGAGCAAAACCAGAAAGTGCTTAAAACTGATGCAGTAGGTTGAGATGAATCTTTACTAAATGAATAAAAAGAAATAAATAAAATAAAGTGAAAACTGTTCAGTCACCTTGAGCGTGTCCAGTGCAGAGGAGCGTACAGAGCACTACAATAAAGACAGAAACTTCAGACATTATCAAACTAAACAATCCTTTGTTAGATAAACTAAACCAGCTCCACTCTGATCTGAGTCAGTGCACTAAAATCTAATCCAGTCTACAAACAACCATGTTGATAACAAAATATGAGAGCCCTCTGATCACATGACCTGAAATGGTACAAATGACTGATGCTCTGTTCTTCTTATCAAACGTGTTTATGGATCAGTATGAATCAAACAATAGAAGTCAGTGATGTACTCACAGAATAGGCCCAGCTCACAGAGCAAAGTGGCTCCCATCCTCACATCCAGCAGTGACACGTCTGAAAACTTCTACAACTTTCTGTAAAGAGAGAGAGTGAAGCAGCAGCACAGCAGATACCAAAGAGCTGTGAAGACCACAAACACTTTTTATAAGTTTTTGCTTCCTTCCTTTTACACAACATACTGTCACATGTTTATTGTCTCCTGCTGCTGCAGAGACATGTTAGGTAGATTTTTATGAGGAGATCACAAGTTAAAGTTTTAAATGTGAAGTCCTTTATTTTATTTTACACGACAAGAACAGAGCTCTGGCTGCACCTTCACATAACATAACATACTCCCTCTTGCCTCAAATACCAGGAACATTTTGGTTCTGCAAGTTAATTGTTTATTTCTTAATTACTTTGTGTAGTATGAATGATCATAAGGGAGGTTTTTATCAGTAGGAAAAAGTGTAAAACTTGTGAAAATATAAGTAAGTCCAAAATTTCTGCTTTTGCTTGTTTGTGGTGAGCAGCAGATCAAATTGGGTAAGAATTATAAATATCTTCAAGCCACGTTCAGGCCAGTGACTCATTTATGCACTCAGACACGAGCAATGACTCTGTGCTACATGCACACATTTCTGCATCTCTGCCATTTAAAGACACTTTGCATATAGTTTATTTTATGTAATATTCAATATTGAACTGTACATTTAGTCTTTTTCAAGAAGAAATTTTTTATTCAGTGTTTTCATAAAAGCCTTGTTTTTATGCATTTACTGCTAATAGGGAGAACGCATGAGGTTTAAGGCCTGGAAAGGGTTGAAACCTTTTATCCTCCACAATGGAAAAAATAAAAATGCGTATCACATTATCCATCTCCTAATTTTATAAATCCTGCATTCAGCTTTGCAGTCTCCAATATCAGTGAAATGCAGTCAGATGCTGCTCATTGTATGTGTTACTTTTTCTGACACGCTTGCATTTAAATGTGGCTCCCCGTCTCTCTGCATACCTGGCCTGTACCACCGTCTTCAGAACGTCTGCCCTTCTTCCTTCTTTCACATAATGGTGTGATCTCAGTCTTTGCATGTGATTGGCCGATGGTGTACCCATAAAAATAAAGTTCCACCTCTTCCTGCATGTATTCTCAGCAGGACTGAAGACTCAGCTCCCACACACCGACGGGCCAGACACATGAAGTCACTGCGGATGACTGTATTTTTTTGGAATAGACTAGAACATCTTACCAGAGTTATAGGAAAGGTTTTATCATGGCTGAGATTCTACCTGTCTGGGAGATCTCAGACTGTTAGTTTTAAAAATGATCTCTCTCAGACCTGTGCTGTGAGGCATGGGGGAATAAATACAACAGAAAAACACTGGATAAGAAGGTTCAACAGAACACATGCCTCCATAAACATGGATTAGGAGAGATGGCTGTCACGTAACAATATGGTGGCCAAATGAAAACATAAGAGTCACTACCAAAGTAATGGAGCAGTCTGGTTGCAGCTATAAATATGTTTGTTTTTCTCTACTGACTGAAAGAAGCAGAAAAAATTTTCTTCACACAATTTTTTTTAAAATTGAAAGTCTTTTCAAAATAAAGCACTTAGATGCCATGTCCAAAGCACTGTAATGCACAATTTTAGAAACTTGAAAGTGATTTGCATCTTTTCTTAGCACTTAGATTTTGAGTTCATATTATTACAATGTTTAATGTTATATTGCATAGGTTCTTCTTCCCACCCATAGTTACAATATTATGAGCAAAAACCTCAGGGGGGAAATGAGGACAAGCTCTAGTGTTTTAATTACACTCTTAAAGTAAGTAAAAGTTTAATTTACTTAATAACGTAGGTTAGAATATACATCAGCTGTTATGAACTACACAAGTATAGGGTCAATAAATTTACTGAGGCAAGCAACAATCTGTTTCCATCCATCAGCTCTACAAACCACTATAACCACTAATGTTGCTGTAAAACGACATTGGCACTTCTGCACTCAGCATCCTGTAAAGAGAGGAAAAAAACCTTTTCACTGATTGTTTGTTTGTTCTTTTACTAAATTACTTAGCACAAAATGATTGGTATGTTTCATATTAAGGTTAGCATGATATATGCTCCCTGTAGGGAGGCCTCTCGTACCCGCGTTCTCAGTGGTCTTCAGCTGAGGTTGAAATACACGTTCATATTTAAGTTGGACATCAGTCAGCCCTTGTTCACTCAGGATTGTCTCCAACTAAAAGAAAAACACGATCAAAGAAAAGAATTGTTTGACATACTCTGCAGATGTAGCACACAGCTTTATACCTGTCTGTGTAACATTCAGATAACTATAATAACTAAACCATTTTTAAATCATCAGTTGGACTTTGAGGAGATACTTAAGCGTTGAATTTAAATATTTAGATTTAATTTCTATCACTTTCAAAAACAAATGCACACAGAACATAATGTATTAATGTATAAAAATAGAATTGACAGTCTTGCTAGACAGCAAGATCTCAGGGATGAGTTCATGAGGTCATAAATAACAGAGTGCTTCTGATGTGCTTCATTGAAAATATTACTCTTATAATATTTTTGACTCTACTCAAGACTTTTTGCATACTGGTATTATTTTTTTTCTGTAGGTAGTTTTTGTTTGATGTTCTGTTTACTGTAATTTTATGAACTCTTGCAGTATAACCAGTTTCCCCTGGTGGACCCTTGAAGCTATGTTTGTACCTTCTGTAGGATTAGACTGGAAGTAGTAGAGTCAGTGAGATCCACATCAGACTGCACCTTCATCTTTATGACCGTCTTCTTTAGCTTGAGCCCTGCAGAATACAAACACAGAAATATAATCTCAGCCATTATTTAGACTGTCTTGATGCATGCTCTTACATCTAGGAAAGGAAGAAGAAAGTTGTTTTGGTTCATCTGAACGTTGTGTTGATTGCGATACTTATTATGAATATTATTATTTTTCTATCCAAGTTTTGACATCACATTTTTTCCAAGAACTGATTTATTACTTTTGTATTTCAGGAACTTACCTCCTTGACAGATGAATGTTGCTTTCTTGTTACAGTCAGCTGGTATCCAGCGTCCCTGCTGTGTTCCTTCCACTGAAACGCAGTTTCCACTATAACTTCCGCCTCTTTTCCAGTACCTGAAGGAGGTCTTTGTTCCATCTGACCAGTACCAGGAATCTTTAAACAGACCGAACCACACTACGTTTGTAACTGCAGCAATCGCTAAATTCTCCTGTACTGTCTGCACACATGCCAGGTCAGTGTGCTTCTGCCTGCACAGATCTTGACTGTTCTGCCAGGTTTGTCCCTGTGTGTAAACCACATACTTCTTGCTGCCATCCTGCTGAACTAAAAACATACAAGGAGAGAGGAATAAAAGGAAGTTAGACATCTTTTTTCTTCCAAGAAAAGTAGAAATCAGGTTAAGATATTTAGAGCCAGATTTACAATTAGGAGGGCCATAGTGTGGCTAGTGACAAAAAACTAATATAAAAAAAATGCCTTAAACCATTGTAATTGTGCATTGATTCATATATGTGCACACATTTAAAAGAATCACACCTGGGCTATCATTTTGTGTGCTACCCAGCTAACGATTTTTCTTTCTTTGTTTTAGATATAAGAAATGTAAAAATTATATTTATCTTCACCATTAAATAATTCATATCAAAATCCTGAAGGTTTTAGTTCATCTTAATCGCTGTATGTAATTGCATCAGTTTACATTTGCTTTAAAAATCACTGTGTCATTTACTCACTTTCATAACACACATAAGCCAGGGCTAATCCACACTGAGCGTCATTCCAGAGGCCGTTATCATACATCAATCCGCATGCCTCAACCCCTCCAGAGTTGCTTGGTTCACCAGGGCTCCACTGGGTGAAGCTCGCTATGCCGCTGCCATCAGACCACAGCCACCTGTTGGTCTGTCCATTGTAAAGTCCAATCCATGACGATGTCACGTTACTGCCCAGTGTGTTGATCAGCTGGTTTTCATCATCCATGTTATTTATGGTGGCCAAGTCGGTGTACTTTAATCTGCAGAAGCTCTGAGCCTCATACCAGGTCAGGGATTTATTGATGAAGTGATACTGCTGAAGCACTAAAAACAAAAAAAGCAGATTAGCCTTTCTTTCTTCAATGAAAAACCGACAAACTGCATCACCAAAGAGTATCAACTTTCTTATGCATAAATACACATCTGATTACTCAAGTTAAACCTACCGACCAAAAATATATTTTGTTTCCCATCTCATAACTGTTTTATTCTAAAATATATTTTTTCAGTGAGTTTGTTCCAATGAATTATCTGTCTCGTGAAATCAAGAAACATGAAATAAGGAATTTAAGAAACAAGCTGGTTTTAAGAGATGAAAGTCTGCAACTTTAAAATATTCATTGGTTGGTAAATCTGATAAACACGTCAATCCAGTAGGTCTCAGGAATATTCAGTCAGAAACAGATCTGCAATAAATGCTGGCCAAGAATTCAGTTCAGCTATGGCTCGAAATCCAATCGTGTCCTCTTGGCTTGAAAAAAAAACCTGGAAATTATGCTACATGATCGGTAGCGCGACAAGCTATGTTAGCATAACATAAACAGTAAAGCTGGAGGACAAACGCTAACGACTTTTTCCACTCGATAAAAGTTCATGTGAGGGTCCCCACTTTAGGGGCAAATGCAATCGCATGGCAGGATGCTGTAAACGGACGAAACGTCAGTCAGGAGAACCACCGAGATAATCCATCCGCAATACAAGGTTACTCATTACCATACTGCTGCATGGGCTGGGGTGTAGTCACATGAGTTTAAAAACTGAGCTTTAAAATTATTAGCAGTAAGAAAAACCTTGAGAAGCCGACAGTGATCACTGACTGTTTTTAGGGGCTTGTAGATACAAGACACAAAGCATTAAAACATGTTAAAAACACAACAGTCTTATTAAATGAGAATACTTAGGGCCCGGAAACAGGATTCATCATGTTATCACTTAAAGACTGGATACTGGTCTTGGAGGCTAACAAGGGCTGTCCAAAGAACATCTGGATTAAGACATACGGCTTCAAAAAGTTTTGGTGCTTTACAACAAACCTTCTCAGTCGCCGTTGCCATTGGCAAGCAGTAGCCGCATAGACACCAGTAATTTTCCCTCATTCTCGTCCTCGTGTGACGGATTGTTTTCATCTTCATCTAAACTAAGTGCTGGTTGACTATTTTCATTCTCTCTCTCAGGTTGCTCTGGTTCAAACTGGAAAGGTTGAACAGAAGCCATTTCCAGTGCGCTGCTAACTGTGCAACCATATGACATCACTACCCAGAGTGCATTGAGAAGTAAATCACAATGGCGGCCGACTGGTAAATCGGTTTTATGTAAAATGTGCTTAAAAGCAAAACATTTGGCGTATTTTAATACCACATATGTGTTATTGAAAGCACAGTACATATTTTAGCGCAAACATGTCTTAATAGCTGGGGTTCCCTTTAAAGATGGGAACCACCAACCCGGTCTGCCAATCCTGGGGTACTGCCCCTGATTTCCATGAAACATTGTAGAGTGTCAACCAAGACAGCCCTACAACATCCAGAGCATTAAGGAACTTGGGGCGGAACTCATCCACCGCAGGGGCTCTGCAACCAAGGAGTTGCTTAACTACTTCAGTGACCTCGCCCCCAGAGATTGGCGGGGCATCCCCTTCATCCCCAGACTCTGCTTTCTCCACGGAAGATGTGTCAGTGGGATTAAGGAGGTCCTCAAAGTATTCCTTCCAGCGCCCAAAAATTTTCTCAGTCGAAGTAAGCAGCGCTCCACCTGCAACATACACAGTGCAGGTAGAACACCGCTTTCCCCTCCTGAGTTGCCTGACTGTTTGCCAGAATCTCTTTGAGGCAGTCCAAAAGTCTTTTTCCATGGCCTCTCCAAACTCCTCCCACACCCCAGTTTTTGCTTCAGCCACTGCCCACGCCACATTCCACTTGGCCTGTCGGTACCTATCAGCTACCTCCGGAGTCCCACAGGCTAACCAAGCCTGATAGGACTCTTTCTTCAGCTTGGTGGCTCCTCTCACCTCTGGTGTCCACCATTTGCTGGTACCAGAGCCCAAGCCATGCGTTGAGGTGAGCCCAACTATATCTAGCCGGTACCTCTCAAACTCACGCACTAACTCAGGCTCCTTCCGCACCAGAGAGGTGACATTCCATGTCCTAATTGCCAGTGTTGGTAGCTGGGGATCGGTCCGCCAGGACCTCCACTCCTGGCCACCGCCCGGCTCAAAATGCACCCGACCCCTACAGTGCCTCCTGCGGGTGATGGGCCCGGCCAGGCCCCATGGACTAAGGCCTGGCCACCAGAAGCTCACCCTCAGGCACCCTCCACGGGCCTGTCTCTGGGGTGGGGCCCCAGTAACCCTATCCCAGGCATTGTGAACTGTTCCATCAATGGTCTTGTTATAGGGGACTTCTGAATCGCTCTTTGTCTGGTCCCTCACCCAGGACCAATTTACCATAGGGGACCCTACCGGGGGGGCAAAAACCCCCAGACAACATGTCCCCTGGGATCCCTGGAAAACACAAACCTCTCCACCGAAATAAGATAGCGATTCGCGGAGTTAGTTAGTCGAATACAGGAGGAACAATGCAGTTTTTGTTCTGGTCGTGGAACACTGGATCAGCTCTTCATCCTCTCAAGGATACTTGAGGGTGCATGGGAGTTTGCCCAACCAGTCTAAATGTGTTTTGTGGACTTGGAGAAGACATTCGACCGTGTCCCTCGGAGGATGCTGTGGCGGGTGCTCCGGGAGTAATGGGTGTCTGGCCTATTGCTACGGGCCATTCAGTCCTTACACAACCATTGCAAGAGCTTTGTCCGCATCGCCAGCAACAGGCCAGACTTGTTCCTGGTGGGTGCTCCGCCAGTGCCCACTCCGGGTCAGGGACGAGTTCCTGTCCCAAGTGGAGGAGTTTAAGTACCTCTGGGTCTTGTTCACAAGTGACGGGAGAAGGGAGTGGGAGATCGACAGAGGTATTGGTGCTGTGGCCTCAGTGATCCGGACACTGAAGAAGAGAGGGCTGAGTGTAAAGATGAAGCTCTCAATTTACCGGTCGATTTACCTCCCTACCCTCACCTATGGTCATGAGCTGTGAGTAGTGAGGTGTTCCGGGCATGTCCCACAGGGAGGCGGCCCCGGGGCAGACCCAGGATACGCTGGAGAGATTATATCTCTCGGCTTGCCTGGGAACGCCTGGGTGTTCCCCCGGAAAAGCTGGAGGAGGTGGTTGGGGAGAGGGAGGTCTGGGCTTCTCTGCTTGGGCTGCTGCCCCCACAACCCGGCCCCGGATAAACAGAAGAAAATGGATGGATGGATGGATGGATGGATGGAAAAAACTAAACAAAACACTGACTGAGCTACTGCAGTGCATGCTTGTTTACCTGTTATATTGGACCCTGCTGAAAGCAGTGCAGTTCTGGTGGTGGTCATCAAATGCATTATGAAAATTCCTGCAACCCAAAGAAGAATGACTAGCACTCATCTACTGAATATTGCCATATTCAATTGATGATATATCCATACTGAAAATATATCATCTTTTTTGTTATTTTCTATGAAGTTACAGAAAGAGTAAAAAGAGTAACTATTGTTTTACACATGTATGATAATAAATTAATTTAAAATTGTACACATATCTTGACATATAGTCTTTGAATCACCTAACTAAATTCCTCAGTAATTCATTATTCAATGATCCAGTAGGTAGTAAACATGAATAATAAAAAGAATTGTTCATATCTAACTTATTGTAAAATGGAAAGTTACAAAAATCCTAACTTTGATATAATAATTTACCATCCTTTTTTTCTTCTTCTTCTTTTTTCCCCATTTGTGCAGTGTGGCTAAATCAATTACCTTTCTATAACGATTAAACACAGTAACTGCCCTTTGATGTCGATGCCACCAATTAACTGAGCAAGTTTAACATTTCCTATAAATTGTTTTATACTGTTTTTTTATTTAGGCTTGCAAAAACCTTGGTGTTAGATTTGTTATAAATGCAGAGAATCATATCACATTTTGTCTCTTGGCATGTCTTTTTAATGGGGGGGGGCGGTGTTTAGAGTTCTCTAAATACCGTTTTCACATCTTGGCTCGTGTGATTTGGCTGATGATCAATAGTGGGTCCACTTCCAATAGGGCTTAAAATCTGGGACACTCCACCAATTCTTCTCAGAATGGAAGAAGCTTCTCAGATGAGAGATGAAACATCGTCAAGAAACTTAAAGAAGTCCAGACTCTTTCCAAACTCCTTAGATTGCACTGTACTCGGTCATAACACAGTTAAACTCTATTAATCTTGTGGAGTTTCAATGACACTGTGGGCATTGTATGTAAAATGATGCAAATGAGTCACTGGATGAAAAGATCTCTCTGACTGGCTGTCACTCATGACAGAAATTGCTTCTTAAAACTCTGAAAACATGCATCTAAGTTTGCAAAATTTCAGTGTTTATAGACCAAGCTCATTGTTTGTTTCAAAAGTTTGGTAGCGTATTACATTGTATCACCAAGCTAAACTTTACCATTGTTATTGAGTTTCTATGATACTGTGGACTTGCATGTAAAGCCATACAAATGAGTCACTGAATATAAAAATCTCTGTGACCAGCTGTCACGCAGGCAAGAAATGACCTGTTCCAACCCTGAAAAGATGTTTCTAGGTTTTACAACATGTTTATAGACCCATATCATTGTTAGTTTAAAAAAGCTTTCAGTCATAATATTTTCACTAGTGGTATTCGATGCAGTTTTTCAGCTCCTTTACCACGAAAACATTTTTTTCTTCTCAGTTAAATAACCAAAAAAACAAAAAAATTAATTTCATTTATGAAATCTTATGGGGTTTTTTTCCCTCTTTAATGAGTTTATAAGACTAAATTTGCAGCAAAATTTTTAAAAAGTTTGCTTTGATTTATTTCATAGTTAACTCTTTTTTTATTTTCATCATTAATTCACAAAAAAAATTGTTTTTACTGTTTGGATTTACCTGCACAAATTAGAGTTTTATGACCCATGGTTCAGAAGAAGTAGTCTAGAAAACAAAAGCAAAACAGCAACTTAATACTCAGTTTTCTCAACTACAGCATACAACACCACATACACCATTTGGATATTTTGCAACCAGTACAGCAACAAGTACCAACAAGCAAAGAAAGTTAACGGTTGATTTATAAATAATTTATACTCAGACATATACAAGTACCTCATGTGGTTCAGTGATTTGCTTTGCTTCTGAAACCTCCGGTAAATCTGAAGGTCTTTTGATTTACACACTATGCAAAGAAATTATGCAGACACTGAAACTTATTTGTTTATAGGTGTGCCAAAAGAGATTTAAAGAGCCAGTGACTGTCATTAGGCTAGTCTAACCGGAGCTTCTGACATTAAGAAAATGAAGTAAGATTACATTTTAATATTTTGCTGTCTGCAATTATACATTAAAATTACACTTGTGCAAAATCATTAAGTGATTCAGAAACAGTTAACATGACATTATAGCATTAAAGCCTGCACGTTGGTGTTACATGCTTATCCAATGTATACATGTCTAGATGAGTCAGATAACACACACAAATTAGTTAAACTGCAGGAATGTCTCAAATATATAAAGACCTGGATGACCTCTAATTTCCTGCTTCTAAATTCAGATAAAACTGAGGTTATTGTACTCAGCCCTTAGAATCTAGAAATATGGTATCTAACCAGATTCTTACTCTGGATGGCATTACCTTGGCCTCCAGTAATGCTGTGAGGAACCTTGGAGTCATTTTTGACCAGGACATGTCCTTCAACGCACATATTAAACAAATATGTAAGACTGCTTTCTTTCCATTAGCGCAACATCTCTAAAATTAGAAATATCCTGTCTCAGAGTGATGATGAAAAACCAGTTCATGCATTTATTACTTCTAGGCTGGACGACTGTAATTCGTTATTATCAGGATATCCTAAAAACTTCCTGAAAAGCCTTCAGTTAATGCAAAATGCTGCAGCAAGAGTACTGACAGGGACTAGAAAGAGAGAGCATATTTCTCCTGTTTTGGCTTCCCTTCAGTGGCTCCCTGTTACATCCAAAATTTAATTCAAAATCCTATTACACTGGATGCAGCAAACGTTTTTGATGGTGTCAGCTGTAAATTACTTCTGCATTACAAAATTTGGATCAAAACACTAAAACTCACCACAGACTGTAGTCACAATCATTGGGTTAACATCTTCAAGCACTGCACTTCACAGGGGAACAAGACAAGGGTGCCAACTTTCTTCTGCCCTTTTTCCTATCTATACTTCACTACATAACCCTCAGAACCCACAAGTATGGACTGATCTTTATATCATAAGTCCCGCATGAGAAAAAAAACATAATTTTAACACATCCTTTCTTTTTAAGGGTGCAATTAAATTCCTTGTGTGTAAATTGAACAATCCGCATGGGTAGAAGTCTTTTGACAGTTTGGAGGCGGAGCCCAAAGAAGGCCAGGGTCCCAGTGTGATTGGTCACTTTGATGAACCCTTCAGGTTACTGGGTAAAAATGAGTTATACTGTGGCAGCGACAGAAACGCTGTTTTAACCCTATGGGAATAAAAAGATAAAGTTCACCAGGGAAGACACAAAAGATAACAGTTTGCCATTTTTAGAGTGTGCCATGTGCATTGAGGAGTATGGAAACCTCAACACTGAAGTTTACCAGAAGCCTACACACACGGACTAGTACTTCCTCTCTGACTCCCCCCACCCTCTAGAACACAAACTTGGAGTAATCAGGACCTTACAACACCTGGCAGAAAATGTTCCCTCTAAGTCAGAAGGGAAAAAGAGGGAACACACACGCAAAGGAAGCATGTGGTTAACCTAAATGGGGTTTCATCAAATCAGCAAAGATGCACACAAAAGAAGATCAGACACCAACTGTCAGAAAGACAAGCACAGCAATATTGTCATCCCCTTTGTAGGAGATTTGTCAGAAAGACTCCGGAGAGTCTTCTCCAAGCACGATATCCCAGTGTACTTCAGACACAGCCACACACTCAGACAAAAGACACTATATACCAAAGACAGAATTTCTAAACACAAATTTAACAATGTAGTGTATGCTGTGTAGTCTAGTGAGGAATGCTCAGACCTCTACATTGGAGAGACCAAACAGCCACTTCATAAACGCATTGCACAACATAGAAGAGCCACCTCCACGGGACAAGACTTGGCTGTCCATCTGCATCTAAAGGACAAAGGTCACTCTTTGGAGGATGCCAATGCTCACATTTGGGACAGAGAAGACAGATGGTTTGAAAGAGGAGTAAAAGAAGCCATTTATGTCCACTGTGAGCGACCATCTTTGAACAGAGGGCGGGGCTTACGACACCAACTGTCTGCCATCTATAATCCAGTTTTGAGATCCCTTCCCAGACGCCTTGATACCCACTCACTTCCTGGGTCATTTGACCTTAGTGAATAACATGATAGGGTGGGGCTAGGTTTCACAGTGGGTTCACTAGAAACCTTGACTGATTGTGACCCACAACCATTTTCACATCTTGGCTCGTGTTATTAGATAGATGATTAATAGGGGGTCCATGACTCTCTTGGGAGCACTAACTCCCATAGGGCTTAAAATCTGGGAATCTCCACCAGTTGGTCTTAGAACTGAAGAAGCCTCTCGGATGAGAGGTGAAACATCCATAGCCTTAAATGACCATTTACCATTTAAGGAAAGTTATAGAAGTCCGGACGCTTTTCTTTCTAAGCTCCTTAGACTACAATGACCTGGATGACTGAGAACCTTCACAGACAACCCTCTGGGGTCGACAGACGTGCTGGCGTGTCCAAATCACATGGGCAATTTAAGATGACACAGCAACAAGATACACCCACCTCGAGACCTCCCCAGGCTCTTCTGGGAGCTGGAGTCAACCAGAAAACATGTCCCAGAGCATGAGTCCTCTATGAAGAGCAGCCTTTCCTTATCGTCAGCGGTAGCGGCCGCTACGGAGCGCTGGCAGGCTCATTTCCCTGGACCTTAAACCTGCAAATGTGGCACGACGCTGGAGAATGTGATCCGCTTCTTCTGCAAGTGAGTGGTAATCCTTCGCAGCCAGCAGCGGGGAGTTGGCGAGGCCAGCTCGCACCGGCAACTGTCGTCGGAGTACGTGAGTGAAGAGGAATCCGCCGTCATCCGTTACTAGCAACAACAGCATGCTCTCCATGAACTCGAGTGTGGTACCATCACTTAGGCCCGAGAGAGAGACGAGTTTCTCAGCCGCTCTGCATCAGAGAGGGCGTAGCACAGCAGCCGCGCCTTGAGAGTGGTGTATTTCCCTTGGGTGGGGGGATCCCGGAGGAGAGTCACCACACAGGGGTGGACAGTGGATCCAGCTATGCCACCACATGATGGTATTTCGTGTCATCAGCCGGAACGCCATGAAGAGCAAACTGAGTTTCGACGTGCATGAACCATGAAGGAGGGTCGTGAAGCCAAAAACCCGGCAGCTTAACTGCCACAGAAAAAATTAAAACCTACAGCTCTGCTATCACTTCAGAAATAAATGAAGACAGAAAACTAAACAGCAGTGACGTTTGTAGGGTTACTGAAGTTTGGCTAGCTGGTATATACTGATGTGCTGCGTGGTGGCTAGCTACACAGCTATGGTTAGCATAATATAAACACAGTGAAGCTGGAGGACGAACGCTAACTTTTTTTCCACTCAATGAGGGTTCCCGATGGTTGGGAGCAAATGTAACCGCATGGCAGGATGCTGTTAACAGACCAAACTTCAGTCAGGAGAACAACTGCAGTATAAGGTTAGCCATTAATATACTGCTGCATAGGCTGGGCTGTAGTTACATCGTAAGGTTTTAAAAACTGAGCTTTAAAATAAATAGTGATGATGAAAACCAAGAGAGGCTGACAGTGATGACTGGCTTTTTAGGGGCTTGTTCAGATTAAATAGAGCAAAATACAAAGCATTAAAACATGTTAAAAACACAACAGCCTTAATAAATGCAGACTAATTTGGACCCGGAAGTAGGGTTCATACGTCATCACTCAAAGATTGGATATCCCACTTGCTGTGGATGTTTTAATGCAGTACAGTTGTTATTATTATCACTCCTCACATCCTTTTTCTGACAGTTAAAATAAATAACATTCATATAAAAAATAAAATTGTCTCATGTAAACTGTATGTGGTGTTAAATTGGCCTATACTGCTGTACTTTAATGTCGGCCATAAGGGTGGTACTTCAAGAGCCATATATTTTATGAGGTTATACTCATTGTGAAAAGTTTGAGAACCACCGGACTAAACAAATGCATCTATGTAAGTACGAACTAATCCTATGTAGCAGAATTAGATTAATATAAATATAAATCAGCAAATAAATTGTGGTGTGATATACACCATTTACAGCGACATCTTTTTCCCGACATCTGCTGAATGTTTAGTGTTGTGTTTGGTAGGACCTTCATGTAAAGGCCATTTTAGATTTTGTTTTTCAATGCTTTTACATGTATAGGCTCTGTAATCCCATGTTTTTAGAAGCTGGAGGGCATGTTTTCTGTACAGAAACAGTTATTTGTGAAGGAATGCAGAGTGATTAGCGGACATCTCAAAGATGGCATGGGCTCTTGAGGCTAAAACAAAACTGAGCAGCTGCTCGGTGGATTTCGAGCAAAAGTGTCTCCATTTTCTCACAGGCAGTTTGCAAAATGTGTGGATTGACAAAGGCTACGCTCACACTGCAGGTCTTAATGCTCAATAACGATTTTTTGATCAAATCCGATTTTTTTTGTCTGGTTGTTCACACTACTAATAAAATGTGACAGTAAACGTGCTCTAGTGTGAACAGTTCATGGCCCTCAAAGCGGCCCGCATGCGCAAAAGAAGGCGTAGTGACACACACAACGCGCTCTGTTTACGGAAGTAACAGTGGCTGCTACCTCCGTACAGAGTTATATATGGACACAGAGTCATTTAGCTTGAATAGAATTGCCTCCCCATATGCTAGTCAAGTCCAAAACCTCAGTTTCTGTCCACTGACTCACTCCGTCTCCAGTTTTTTCCACCTTTCTTCTCGTTTGTCTTCTCGGACGCTGATAATTGGCGTCTGTCTTGTGTCAGTGACGTAAAGGACAGATTTAATGCGACATGCCGTTCAAACAGCAGTCGCTTTCTAAAACATCAAATATGTATTGGATTCTGTACCACATACGAAAGTGACCCAGGTCGGATTTGAAAATATCTGATTTGTGCTGTTATACCATGATCGGGTATGGGTCGCATAGGGTCAAAAAAGTCAGATTTGATGCACTTTCGCCTGCAGTGTGAAAGTAGTCAAAGACTGTCGAGCAGACAGTCCAGTTCATACATGCTTGCACAAACTTCTCGTACTTTCCAATGCAGCTTCTCTCAGATCAGGATACCGATCACAAACACACTCACTTCCTTTTACAAAGCTTTTCACAAGAACACAGGATACTTGAAAAATGAACCGTATATAATTCAAATTCTCTCTTAAGAAATTTACTTTAACCATTATTATTTTACATTTTAACATGGATTTCAACATTTTCACCACATTTTACACATTTATATTTAACCTGGTTACAAACAAAAAGTTGATTAAGGAAAATGTAAAATAACCCCCCAAAACTTACCCACATGCAATGAATAAATACATAATCTGTATTCATATGTACCATATTAAAAGCATCAATATAAAGATGTGTAAATTAAAAAAATATTACATTTATTCATCATGTAAATGTCCTGCACCTTTCATAGATGTTCAAAAAAATTACGCAGTCCAAAGTTCAAATGTTGACCATCATGGTTGGATGTTCAAATTGTGGAACTAGTTTGGATGTTGTACAGATGTCCACAATTTGTCATGGACCAACTGACCCAATATAGACATGATCTGCACGTCTATCCGATGTCCAGTGTTTAGCATGAGCAACTATGCAAACAGTCCTCCCAGCCCTCACAGACTACGAATTTTTAGACAGTGCAATTGGGAGATTATTAAAAGCTGATACCCATTTTATACATTTTCTAAGCATTTTCATATGACCCCAGCCACCCCCAATCCTGATGATGCATAAATAAATAAATAATAACACCATTTATTACTTGTATTATGTAGATATCTTAACAGTAGTTTTACTTAATGTAAGGGTTTCATAAATTTAAAATGCAGTAAATGCCTGCTGTCAACCACCTTTTTTTTTCCTTTAAACGCACTCACTTAACAAACTTTAGAGAAAGCATAGAGAGGCCTATCATTAGCATCCCAGTGGATTTTAATGTAATGTAATGATTTTCAAATTTATATAAACAAATGGTTTATATGGTGCAGATCATCAGATAACACAATTAAAACAGCTGGATGCTTACAGGAAGTAAAACAAGCAAAAATATGTTTATTAATTCATAAAACAGTTATTTAAAAAGAGTGAAAAGTAAAACAGGATTTTAGAAATAAATGATAATTAATCCATTAATGAAAATGAAACTACTTCAATCCTTTTACATTTTTATCATAAAAAAGGGAATAAGCTTATTATCAGTTTTGTTTTCAATGCTTTTTTAAATTCAGATGAAATAAACTCAGTTTTGTCCTCCATTCAGTTGGTTTACAGACACAGATCTTCTTCTTGATCTGAAAGAATCAATAAAGGATTATTTGGTGGTTAAAGGTGATTTAGGATTAAATGTACTTCCTGTAAAACGTATTTGACTTAAATAACTTACATACTGTGGTTTATCACTGTAAGCTCTGTTATTTCTGTACATTTTTGTACCTCTTGGTTCAAAATTATAACCTGACTTATTAAACAGTTTTCCTTGGTGTGTAAAAAAGTGCAAACACAAAACAAAATAAATAATTTTTTTTACTTTACTTACCTTTGTCTCTCTTGTGTTTAGATCTATTGTGGGAGACCTGTGCATACAACACACTGTCATCTGAAAGAGGATGGACAGATGATCAGGATAAAATAAAGTGAAGGGCTTTAATTTTCTTTATATTTACATCTTTCTGTCAGTCGATGCCTGACTCACTTGAATTCACTGAAGGAGATTCTTTCTTTATAAAAGAAGAGATTTTATGACAAACTGCTGCTGTTCGCTCTCATCTCAGTGTCACATCAGCTCAAAACTCCTCCACCTCTGATCAGCAGGGTCAGTGACTCTGTACTCCTACATGGGATATTTTTACGTATCACTACCCTTTAACAACAATGACGTCATGATAATGTTAAAGATTTTCATTGTTTGGTGTCAGAGGTGGGAGGTCATGAAATAAAAATACTTTGTTACTGCATTTAAGTTGGTATCTGTACTTTACTCCATACAGCTTTTTACTTTTGCTCCCTACATTTTTACACCAATATGAGTATTTTCTAATCTTTACATTTTCAAGTTAGACTCATTACTATAGGTTTGACACTTTTCATGTAAGTTTTTATTGCCCAGAGTGCTTTTAAAATATCAGACCGAGTTCAGCTTAAATAAAGGGAACGATAGCTCTACTGGTGTATTCACCACCGGAGCTGATCACATACAAAAGGGATGAAAGAGGCAAACAAATCATTTATGCATAATCTATTGCACTATACTACGAGGTTAAAGTGGCCGGAACGATCCAGAACAGTGTTTGTGGTGCAGATGTTCATAGGTTGTGGTTGGAGTACTTCAGCATCAAGCTAACACTACAGAAGAAGAGCGAGAATACAGGGAGTAACATTTTCATTAAAGTGGCAGGTCATTTCAAAAGCATGTTTCTATCAGCAAACACACAAACTGTTTGTGTGCAGTTTGTCACACAGTGTGTTGTAGCTAAAGGTCCAGCTGATGAATTTAACAGGGAGAGAGAGGAAAAGAGAGCTAACTTCACTCAAAAGAAAGACAGGACAGGAGAAGAAGAAGAGAGGTTATATTTAAAGGTAAAGACTGCTCAGTGGTGTTTGACAAACTGGAAATTAAAAGGTGTAATGTGCTCATTTCTTAAAATCAGATTTTGGATTGTTGTGCTTTTTCATATTGTGCAAAACAAACTGAGGTATTTACTAACTTTGTGTTATTCATAGGTTGTATGGAAATACTCTGCAGGTTAGTGCAGGATAAACAGGTCTCTCCTCCCCCAACCTGCTGAATACACTTTAACTTACTGTACTCATTTTTCTGAGCAGTCAAAAAAAAAAAAATCTGTCAAAGTAAAAAAAAATTTTTTACTTCCATTAACATTTTATTATTACATTAATATAGCACAAGGTTCAGTAAGCTTTGCACAAACATAGATGGCAGAATTGTCCTCCAAAGAGCTACCTTTTACTTTCTTACTCTGAGTACATTTTAGAGCCTGTACTTTTTCACTTTTACTTGAGTAAAAAAGTAGAATCAGTACTTCAACTTTTACCAACTTTTTTTTTAAGTATTTGTGACCCTCGGTACCTTTGAGACCTCCGTTTCGGAAAAGTGTAAATGAGACAGCAAAAATAAATAACTTTTTTTTTTTAAACTTTACTTACCTTTGTCTCTCTTGGCTTTAGATCTACTGTGGGAGACCTGTGCATACAACACACTGTCATCTAAAACAGGATGGACAGATGATGATCAGGATAAAATAAGATGATATCTTTCTGTCAGTCAACAACTCACATGAACTGACTAACGGAGGTTTTCACTCAATCAAAGAAGAGATTTTATGACAACTTGTTGCTGTCATGTTTAAAAACCTGTTTCCTCCTAAGCTGCTGTTAGCTCTCATTTCAGTGTCAGATCAGTTCAAACCTTCTTCATCCCTGATCAGCAGGGCCAACAACTCTACACTCCAACGAGGGATATTCCTGTACTGGCTCATATCATCACTACCCTCTTAAAATGATGAAGTCATGATTCAGTCAAAGATGATTACTTGGTGTGTAAGACTTTATAAATGAAAAAGCAAAATAAATAAGTTACTGGTTTTATTCCAGTACTTACCTTTGTCTCTCTTGGCTTTAGATCTACTGTGGGAGACCTGTGCATACAACACACTGTCATCTAAAAGAGGATGGACAGATGATCAGGATAAAAAAGCCTGGAGATGATTTAATTGTTTTTATATCTTTCTTATCTTTTAGATTGCTGTATCCCACTATCCTCTTCACTCTGCCTACTTGGAGATTTATGTCACAAAGCAATAACCAAACCTTTGGAAAAAATACTTTAAACAGCGCTAATTATCAGCAAGAGGACTATTTTCAAAAACTGGAAGTCAAAGAACCAAATCAGCACCATTTTATGGAAAAACGCATTAACTGAACAAACATCAGTGGAAAAACTAAAAAGCTGCTGCTGCTGACATCAATATATGGAAGTCATTCCTCAATTAAATAAACTCATTACATCATCTTTCATGCTGTCCTTACCCGACCTCTTAACCTGTGATCTCTAATTATTTACACTATCAGAATAAAATGACCCCAATCATACACACACTATGTTGTTCATTATCCTGTATTTATTATTCTGATTTCTTGCATCTGTCACTGTGGCAATAATAAAGTTTTTTTTATATCAAATGAAACAGAAGGAAAATGATGCTGGCTAACCTCCAGGCTATCATAAGACATTATATTTTAAATCTTCATAAAGTACTTTCTGTGTGTCGACATTACAGAACACACTTGTAAGAATCATATATTCTGAGTTTTGAGGCTTTTGTTAATTTTCCACCTTGAAGACCTCGGTGGACGTAAGACAGATTTTAATGGACTGCTAACATGACCCTGCTCCACACCCCTACAAAGTTTTATCACAATTCATTCAAAATGTTTCCAGCTTTCGTTTTTACAGACAGAATGACACCCAACACCCAATAAAATGAAACCAAACACAAGGGCTGACCTTGGAGAGGAGAAGTGTTTTGGCTGTGTTGAGATTCATCCTGATTGATCATGTGGTTCATAGCAGAGCTCTGATTTGTGCTCTGAGTCCTGGTGGAACATTTAAAAAATGAAGTGAAACATTAGATTTAATAAGAAACACAGGATGTAATTCTAGTATGTTAAAGTGAGAGAGGAGAGATTTGAACCAACCTGATAAAGAATGAATCTGAAAAAAAAGATAATTACATGTTTTTAAAATCTTCAAACTGTTGTAGTGTTATAATAGTACATGCAGTGTTCAGGATACATCTGTGATTCTGAACAATTAGATCATATTCAATCTAATATCACACAGAAATGATCTCACCCTTTGACTGTTTGAAACGACACACGAGCAGAAGAAGAAGAAAAATCAGTAAAACTCCACAAATGAGTCCAACGATCAGAGGAGAGAGAAATGTCCCGGACACTGCTGTAATAAATAATACAATAATAAAATATTACGCTATGTATAGTTAAATGTATATATGAGTAAATATGTTCACCACCATAATTTACGTGGACATTTGTCTGACATCAAAATGTATTATTTACAATTCCAATATTCCTAATAACAACTAAAAAGACTAGACGTGTTTTACACATGTGATGTTTTTCATCATTACTGACAAATTTAAACTTTTATCTGAATTTCACTTCCTCTCTCATACAATTTTTATGAGTTTGTCATTTTTATTGAAAAACAGTTGAGAAAGAAGATTTTCTCTTCTTAACACTGAACCAAAAGGAACAGGATCTCCATCTGTCTCAGATTTCTAGAAAACTCGCTGATTAAAAATACAAGAAAGAAAGAAAAAAATCTCACAATTCTTATCAATGCTGACTGCCTCACTGTACTCTGTGTAATAAACTGGGTTTCCTCTTCCTCCTCTGCACCTATAGAGTCCTTCCTGTGAGACTCTGATTTGTCCATCTGAAGGAAAACTGCATCTTGTGTGGTCAGAGGTTCAGAGGAGTTCTGGTCTCTGTACCAGTAGTATTTCCATCCAGATGATGATGAGTTCACTGAGCAGCTCAGGGTCACACTGCCCCCTACTGGAATGTCTCTCACATCACAAGTTATTTGGGCCTTTGGTTGATCTGCTGTTGAGTTTAAAGAAAGATGGAAAGAAAATAAATATATTAAAGTGGTGACAAACTGTCTACAATGAGGCTACTATCAGCTGCAGCTCTGTGTCTGACTAACAATGGAACATGCTTTGTAGACCATTGAATTCATCCTGTGCTGACCATTATGACATTTGTCAAATGGAGATCACACAACAAACATGACTTACTTGATACTGACAATGTGAAGGCTTCACTCCACTCTGTTGAAGAATATGAGTCATCTCTGCGTCGACTCTTACACATGTAGTCTCCTCTGCTGAACTCAGAAACTCTGAATGTCCAATCATTATTGTGTGTCCACTGTGTGTGTGTCCTGGGTCCTCTCCATTCATACTCCCACTCAGTGGTTTCACCTCCTTCCTGCACCTCACATGTCAGAGTGATCGTCTCACCTCTGAATATCTGAGGCCAGTTGGGTTGTTGTTTTACAACAACTTTATTGGAAACTGTTTACACATATTAACAGTTGAGATACAAATAGAAACATGAAATCAACACAGAAAACTTCACATTGTATGTTTGATAATCATGAGTGAATGTATATTTCAAACTAAATGACTGAACTCACAGGTTATCTCAATGGTGACATCATCACTTCTATCAGTGTAGTAAACTCGGTTTCCTCTTGTTCCTCTGCAGCTGTAGATTCCTCCTTGAGATACTCTGATATCTCTGTTTTGTTGATCTTTGATTTGAACTTCAGAGATTCTTTGGTTTCGTCTGAACCACTCATATTTCCATCCATCAGAGCTCTGCACAGAGCAGGTCAGGGTCACACTGCCCCCTACTGGTATGATAGTTGTTCCTGCTGTCAGTGTGGCCCTGGGTTTATCTGCTGTTATGAAAAAGAAGGCAAAACAGATACAAACATTTTTTAAAAGTATGTGTTAATGTTATTAAACCTCCTACTTGCCGGAAAATCTACAAAATTCTACTTCATCATATTTTTTACTGTTTGTTTTCCTCAGCATGGTGACACAGCTGCAGTAATTCAGGTTGTAGATCTCTAAATAAACACAGTATAACTGTTCGTTTATTCTCTGGCCTGAAGAAGTCACACTAAATGTAAACTAATATAGCTCAATGCTGAAGGAAACACAATGATGGGTTAAGATGGTTGTTTCATAACATCAGAAAAAAAAAAACATTTCCATGACAACATTAACTGAATTTACATGTATAGGATCATAAATGTATGTTGTCAGTCACTGAGCACTTACCTAATACAGTTACAGAGACAGTATTACTGTTCTTTGTATCACGTGAGCTCTTCATCTCAACAACGCACTGATATTCACCACTGTCACCTGTAGATGTAATGTTTGATCTGTGTTCTTTATAGTCGCTGTAGAGGATAAAGTCTCGACCATCCTTATTGAATTTGTATTTCCAGTCAGTGTCTTTTCCTTCATTCATGTCACATTTGAAGACAATGAACTCTCCAATGAAAAAACTGGACCAGTTGGGTTCAATAGTTAGCACAGCATCTAGAATCCAACACAACCACAAAGTTAACAATATGAAACACTTTTATTTAGTCAAGAAACAACATCATCTTCATAAAATTATAAATGCATTAAACAAAACCAGAAGGTGCTTAAAACTGATGCAGTAGGTTGAGATGAATCTTTACTAAATGAATAAAAAGAAATAAATAAAATAAAGTGAAAACTGTTCAGTCACCTTGAGCGTGTCCACTGCAGAGGAGCGTACAGAGCACTACAGTAAAGACAGAAACTTCAGACATTAACAAGCTAAATAATCCTTTGTTAGATAAACTAAACCAGCTCCACTCTGATCTGAGTCACTGCACTAAAATCTAATCCAGTCTACAAACAACCATGTTGGTAACAAAACATGAGAGTCCTCTGATCACATGACCTGAAATGGTACAAATGACTGATGCTCTGTTCTTCTTATCAAACGTGTTTATGGATCAGTATGAATCAAACAATAGAAGTCAGTGATGTACTCACAGAATAGGCCCAGCTCACAGAGCAAAGTGGCTCCCATCCTCACATCCAGCAGTGACACGTCTGAAAACTTCTACAACTTTCTGTAAAGACAGCGAGTGAAGCAGCAGCACAGCAGATACCAAAGAACTGTGAAGACCACAAACACCTTTTTTTTAACTTCTGCTTCCTTCCTTTTACACAGACATACCAACAAAATCTGACCACAACATACTGTCACATGTTTATTCTCTCATGTTGCTGCAGAGTGGGGTTGCCAACTGTCCAGTTTTATCCGGGACATCCCGTATTAATAAGCAAAATGGTTCATCCCTTACTCTACCTTAAATGTCCCGTATATTGAGCGTTACATGCAATGTCACATTCAGTGTATAATTACACTATACCGAGCTGGTTGTGCACTGGGCTTCTGGCACGACAGTGTCCCTTATTTGATAGTTTAAAAGTTCACGGCTGTCAAAGGAAAAAACCTTAGAGAAGCAAGAAACACAAACTCAAGTTATGGCATGTACATGGGCGAGGCTTACTGCGTGGCAAGACACAGGCAAGTCGCGCAGAGCCTCAGTCCGTTCTTTATTTTATAGCAGAGAAAAGCTTACACAGCATCTCTAGGTGGAGCATATGTAATAGAAAAACATCTCTAGATATGGTTATCGCATGACTGGCCGTTATCCGAAAGACAAGAGGAACTAGTATCTTTTGTCACATCAGCTTCAGGTTGGAACTGTCTCTGCCTGAGCGTGTGTGACTTTGCATGCTTCTGTTCCTTGATCTGTAGGTTGCAGGCACATCATGTTCTCACAAGAAATTATACTTAAGCAAAATAAAGGTTATCAGAGTAAGTAAATGTAAAAATCTCTTAACAACGGCCCTACTGCTGAAACATGTTAGCCACATTTTTATGAAGAGATCACAAGTCAAAGTTGTAAGTGTGAAATCAGTCTAACAAGAACACAACTCTGCACCTTCACATAACATACATGACATACCTCATCTTGCCTTAAATGCCGGGGGCATTGGGTTTCAACAGGTTGACTCTTTGTTGCTTAATTAATTTGTGCAGTAATTAATAAGCAAAAGCCTCATTTTTATGCATCTACTAATAAAAGGGAGAACACATGAGTTTTAACGCCTTGGAACACAAATCATTGTACACATGTAAAACTTTATTTACTTGTGGATCAAATTGTACACATTTGTGACCCTTTTATGACAAATTTCTCTCCATGTTACTCCGCACACACTGCAGAGAGAGGGGCGGTCCCTGGCTTCCTCACAGCATTCAACCTGTAGCACTTAATGCATCATCCATCAGGCATAACCTTTTGCCTGTATCACTGTAAATTTTCTTAGTTTTATTTTTTCCTTTTCACCCAAACCGTTAGTGATTTAGAGCCAGATTCAGTAGCAATTTAAATGCATTTGAAATGATACTGACCTGATCTTTTTCTGATCAGAAAATCAATCATTTAAATTATTAAAATAATATAATAATTTAATTGCCCATGATCATACACAACATGGAAAAACCTACAGTTTTACCTTCCTTTTAACAAATGCTGTAATTGCAGCTGATGACTGGTGAGTTTGATGGTATTTTATGTTTTCCTGGATTAATATCAAATATAGGGAGAAGCAGCATCAACAATCACTTTTCTCATCTATTAGAAAATACCCCAACATGCAGATGTAAATGAATCTGTATTTTTATGATTTTATCAAAGGCTTGTGTGCATCAACCTTGACTTTCGTTTGCTATTCATTTCTTCAGTATGCTGTTTCAACACTGTACAACTTTACTCATAGAAAGGCTCGACATCAAGTCTTTTTATTCCACTTTTAGGTAAAGACAGGGATCTCTTTGACACAAGCATTTCTTTAGTTTTATTTGAAACTAAATGATTGTCAGCTAAAGATTGAACATTGTAGTTTGGTTTGATTTAAAAATAATAATAAAACACACACAAAACATTTCCTTGTGCCTCAAGAACCAGCCCACTGTGTGGTCACTGAGTGCTAAAGAACAGCTTACACCTTCATGAATAGAGCAATTACAGCTACTTTTAAAGTAGCAGAGATGAGCTGAGAGAGGGAGCAGGATCTCCCCTGATCAAGCTTGATCACTTCCTGTAGGTGAATTTAAGACCAAACCAGTGGAAGAGGAAAGATTTCCCACACCAGATGTGAACATTTACCATCACTGAGTATGACATCTGTTTATCAGTATCGGCGCAGAAACCGGCAGCATCGTCGCCGTCCTGCCTGCCTCTCAAGTTGAGGGTCACAGATGCCAACAGACTCAGTAAACTGATCTCCAAGGCCAGTAATGTTGTGAGGATGGACGTGGACTCCGCTAAGGTGGTGTCAGAGGATGCTGTGCTCAGTGGCGGTCCTAGCCTGTTTGCTGCCCTGGGCGAACACTACCTCTGGTTTTAATTTTGCACTCCAGTATGAACACCCATCCCCCAACCAGAGGATCACCACAACATAACCTAATAGACCTGCACCTTAGTTCACAGATTCGCTTTGTCTAGGGTTTATTTCTGGGGTTACCAAAACCCAGGTTTCAAATCATGAATACATAATGGGCTTGAATTTACAACATTATGAATGAAATGTGCTCTATTTGGAAGCAGCCAGGTCTCCTCCCCTTTCGACGGGTTATGTGTGAGACTTTAAATCATCAAACTGTAAATAATAAATTTTAAATTGTTATTGATCCCTTTACCCCTGGTCCTAAAGTGTATATTTATTTTCTTACTCTTCTTATATTTATTGTTTGTTTACTTGCACTGCTGTAACTGGAGCCTCGTCGTCTCGTCTCTCTATATACTGGACTGTATGTAGCGGAGATGACAATAAAGTTTACTTTGACTTCAGCAGCGAGCAGGCGCACCGAGGGCTCTCGCGCTCACTTTTCGCGTATAGAATTTAAAAAAATCATCGGTGCAAATTATAAGTCTGTATCATGATGTCCGGTGTTTTCGTGTTTGTTGGTTTGTTTTTATTTTGTTTTATTTTGCGAGTTGGTTATTAGATGCTGCTCCAGCCAGCCAGAGATTCCCCCGCAGCCCCGCCCTCTCCTCCCTGTGCCGCAAGCAGCAGGCGCACCTCGCAAACGCAGGGCACCCTTACTCCCAGCAAATGGGCGATAGAAAACCGATCGGTGCCTATGCCATTCCCAGTATGCGCTGGCTGATGTCGGGGCAGCATGAGTACGAGCAATTTTTTTTTTTTTTTTTGCCGATGCCCGTGATGCCGCCCCGGGCAACCGCCCGTGTCGCCCGTATCAAAAACCGCTACTGGCTGTGCTAGATAAGGACAATGCTGAACAATATGAGTAACAAGAGTGAATAGGAGGATGTTTATAATTGAGCTATTTTTATATATTAGTGCTTTTGTAAACTTTGTAATATATGTTATTATTTAATTTAGGTTAGTTTGTTACTGTTCTTATTGTCTTGGAGCAGCTGTAACTGCATAATATCCTTAGGTGTTAATAAAGTATTCTGATTCTGATTCTTGGGTAGAGTTTTGCACTGTACTGTCTCTGAAGATTCTCAGTTATCCAGATTACATTTTAATATTTTGCTGTCTGCAATTATACATTAAAGTTACACTCGTGCAAAATCATTAAGTGATTCAGAAACAGTTAACATGACATTATAGCATTAAAGCCTGAACGTTGGTGTTACATGCTTATAAAATGTATATATGTATAGATGAGTCAGATAACACACATCAGTTAGTTAAACTGCAGGAATGTCTTAAAGACATAAAGACCTGGATGACCTCTAATTTTCTTCTTCAATATTCAGATAGAATAGAATTCAACTTTATTGTCATGTCACAGGTACAGGGCAACGAAATGCAGTTTGCATCCATCCAGAAGTGCTTTAGCCATGATATAGATATATTACAATATATATTAGCAATAATATAGATGTGTAAGTATATTACAGAAATGGGTCTATTATGGTATGTTATAATGTACACGGTGTGAAGTATGTTATGAATATTCTATAACTATAAGTATTTACAGGCTGTAGTGAGTACAAGCTATGTACAGGCTATGGACAGGATATAAATATGAAATAAAAACTATACAGAAATATGAGATATACAGTTATACAGAAATGTGAACTATGCAAGTTATAAACAGTTGTAGGATTAAAAATTATCATATGTACAGAATGATATTTACACAGAACTATACAGTAGTGCAGTTAAGATAAGTGAGATATGTGGATAATTTCTACAGAGGCTATATAAAGTGCTAGTGGTTGTGAGTGGTGGTTCAGTCCATGTTAATATTGTGTGTTTGAGGGTACGGTTGTCCATTGTGGGTGTGTGTAGGTGGTTGTGGGTGTGTGTATGTTCAGTCAGATGTCAGGAGGCAGAGTTCAGGAGTCTGACAGCTGTGGGGAAGAAGCTGTTCCGGTACCTGGTGGTCTTAGTCCGGAGGCTCCTGTAGCGCCTCCCAGAGGGCAGGAGGGTGAAGAGTCCATGTGATGGGTGACTGGGGTCTTTGATGATTTTCCCAGCCCTTTTCAGACACCGCTTCCTGTAGATGTCCTTTATGGCAGGAAGTGGTGCTCCGGCGATGCGCTGGGCAGTTTTCACGACCCTCTGCAACGCCTTCTGGTCCGAGGCAGAGCAGTTCCCGTACCAGACTGTTATACAGTTGGTCAGGATGCTCTCGATGGTGCAGCGATAGAAGTTCAGATAAAACTGAGGTTATTGTACTCGGCCCTGACAATCTTAGAAATATGGTACCTAATCAGATTCTTACTCTGGATGGCATTACCTTGGCCTCCAGTAACACTGTGAGGAACCTTGGAGTCATTTTTGACCAGGACATGTCCTTCAATGCACACATTAAAGAAATATGTAAGACTGCTTTCTTCCATTTAGGACCTTCATTGAGTTGTGTCTTTATGTATTATTGTAAACCCCAGGGTCTACCTTAAAATTCAAAGCACTTGTCTGTTGTTGTGATTTGGTGCTGTATAAATAAAACGGAATAAAATTGACTCATATTTATGCAATATAAAGTTGTGAAAGTAAAGTCATTTACAAAAGGAAATCTTATTATTTAACAGATTTGTTTTGGACTTAAACTGCATGTTTCCATTGAAGATGAGCCAGAGTAGAAATCTGCTATCTGAGCATCTGAAGCACAGCTGCCCACAATATCTTTGCCTTTAGCAAAAATAACTTGCGGTAATTTGAAGTAACTGTTTTCTGTCACAGTCTGTCACTGTCACGGCCCGGTGGATCAGCAGGTACCTGATCAGCTGCATTGTTGCTCTCTCACTCGCCGGGTGGAACTCATTGCAGGTTCACGCCCGCCAACGCACCCGTGAAGTAGAAACACCTGAGTCTCACTGACGCGGCCAGCATTTAAGCAGAGGGATGGCAGCCATTCATCGCTGGATTGTTGCGTGAGTCGCGTCAGTGTATCTCCCTCTCGTAATATTAGACTCCTGTTGTATCCATGCTGTTGTTCTAACGTGTTGACTCTATGTTTAGATCCCTTGGACCCATCCCTGTTTCCCGGTGAAGATCCCCAGTTGTGGATGATTTAGAATAGCTGGATGCAAACAGTGAGTGGGTGAAGAAGAGCGAGGGCTTTACCCCATCCGCCCCACCTTGGATTCCCTGGAGCCTGGACCCCTGTCACGCTTGTATATAGCACAATTCCCTGCACTGTCTGTAAATACACCTGGTGAATGTGAAATAAACCCCACTTTGTCTCCTCAAACCGAAGAGTTCCGTGTGTGAGTCCACAGTGAACTGTGACAGTCACACATTATACAGGAATTTTCACCCACTTAGCTGTCGGTCTCACATTTTAAAGCCCTTAATGGCAGAGACGGTGTAGACAGACAGGGAAGTGGGAGGACAGAAGTGGAAACATTTAGCAAAGGACGACGGGTCAGACTCAAATTCAGGCTGCTATTTTCTGGTCATGTGGCACATGGTCGCCTGCTCACCTACTGAACTAACCTGGTGCTCAACTGATCTCACATTTCCCTTCAGTACACTTCATGAGTTCATGACAAACTGCCAGAACTTCTCGTCTTAAAGAGCTGGTCAAACTTACTGTCGATTATTTGACGAGGTGTAGTTGATATTTACTACCTGGCTTTTATTTACCTTCTTAACTTCTATGGAAGCAGCTAAGTGCACTAAGAACTTCACAAGAATGCAAAGTGTCCTGAGAAAACTTTCTTTTTCACAACGCTATGGTTAAAAAAAGCAGATTTCTTGAATAATAATTCAACTAGAGCCTTTTGTTATAATTAGAAATGTCTTATATGAATGAGCTTGGAAAAATTGGGAGTGGTAGGAGCTGGACAAGCAGATCAGTTTCATTATTTTAAGTTCACTAGCTGGGCCCACGTCCTCATTTTAAGTTTGACAGTCTTTTAGTAGGTAAAGGTGAAAGATTGGACATGAATTGAGCTGCGGTTTGGGGAAGGCCTCGAAGGGGACTGGCGACGGCTCCCGGGTCTAGCAGATCCCCGTGTACTAGATAGAAGTGAAGAAGTTAAAGAATTGAAAAGGGGAGGGAGGGGCACATAAACGAGAATGAACAGCTTGCAGCACGTCCAAATCACATGGCTAACTTAAGATGACACAGCAACAAGATACACCCACCTCGAGTCTCCATTTCAACTTCTGTTAGAAGTGTGGACTTCAAACTATATACCAGTTTTTAAATTGTGTTGATAGGCCATGTAAAACTAGGTGTGGCAGCACGAGGTGGAAATAAAGTAAATACTCTTCAGTTTTAAAAAAAGACAACGCCACCCTGGGAATTTCACCCAGAGAATACTGGAAGTAACACTAAATAACCAAAAAGGCAGTCAGGTTTGTTATACTCAATACAGAGACGAGGTTCGATGATAAAATAAATTGACAATTTATTAATTAAAACAACGTTTAAAAGCACAGTCATAAATATCAGTGTATAAGTATGCTAAAAAGGTATTCAGAGCTGAGGCTTACCAGTGGAGGGCAGGGATGCCACACACAAACTCAAAAAGAAGAAAATACACCAAGACACAAGTGCAGCACACTATCACACACTCACACTATAAATTAAACAAGGCAGGTGTGTACACTCAGAGGATCCCACCACCAAGGCACCCTGGTCTCCTCCACGTCGGCACTCCGCATCTGAATAAAAAGAAACAAAGAAAATTTAATATATTACAACAAAACTAATATGCAGCGCTGGGGGATAACCCAACTGCAGGACCACACTGGTGATCTACAGCTAGAAAAAGGGCCTCCCACCAGTGGCGTAACAAAAATCCAAACTACAAATCAAACAACAGTAAAACAACATACAATCTGGGTAAAACTCTAAAATATGGAGCAAACGGAATCGCCAGTATTGCTCCAACTTGCCGCCTGCACGGCTATAAGTTAATTATCCAGTCAGTCAATCAGTATGCGCGCCAGCCGACCAGCGTGGCATGCATATGGCCGTTGTTCACGCCGACGTCCACTTTAAAGGCTGGCAGCAGCAAAGAAACTTCGCAGCGGAACAGACAGTAAAAATAAAGTAAAACAAAGCAAAGCATCACAGCAAAGCAAAGCAAAGCAGCAGCACTTCAGTTCACGTGGCTTGGCGCAAAACTCAGGCCCACACTTCCTGCAAAGCATAATAAATAATTACTATAAAAGAACAACAGAAGGCAGAGAGCGTAACAGAAGTTGATTACATACCAAGTAAGCCGTGTCATAAAACGTAAGCAGAATGGCTCAGAGGAGGCTTCTACAGCTACGACCTACAAACAATAGCTGTTTACCATCAAGCAAAGTAATATATACACTACAATGAGTAAACACCTACCAGCTGCGATGGAGGCTTCGGAAAAGTAACCCGCAACTAAGCTCAGCAACACCAACAGGAAGTCAGGTGACCAAAAAGGAGGTCACAGGTAAGCGATCCAGGGACACTCAAATGGCCACTATTTATACTAGCGCCCCCTAATGCGCCAGGCTGAAAGTGGGTTGGACCGAGGGATAACATTCATCCTGCCACAATCTACCCCTCCTTTTTGCATCGTCGCCCGACGATGGATTACAAAGACACCCAGGTTAATCCCAAGGCCTAAAAATGCGGAGACAGTATGTATTCTAAGCTCAGAAATAGAGTTTGCAGCCCTTGTGCCACCTCCCCTGTTGGTCTTGGGAGATGATGGATGTTTGAATGCTGGCGGCCGTGGACCGTGCGGTTCTTCGCACAACAATATGTCTTGTATCAGAGCTCGTAGTGGGAACAGGAAGAAAGCTAGATGGAACTGGTGCTGCACTCGGAGTAACTGTACAAGTGGCTGGAACATCGGAAGTTCGATCTTCTGGCGGGAGCAACAACTCAGAGCTACTTGGAATCACTGCCACTGGGCTGTAAGATGGTGAAACATTTACTTGAGGAGCTCCTATGCTCAGGAATAACAGGTCACTGTCACTTGATGAGTCATGTTCTGGCTCTGCGGATGATATTTCTGGTCCATGTGGGCTACCGCATCGAGCAGGCCCTTCTGATGGTGTAGGTGCCATTACCACAGCCTTCAGCAAGGTACGATGAACATGCTTCACACTGCTAGGATCATCTGCAGGTGCAATGGTATATACTGCCCCACCTCCTTTAGGTGCCTTCAGGATTCTATATACCGCTGGTTTCCATCGATCTTGGATTTTACATCTCCTCTTCCACTCAAATCGGCGCAGGAACACCAACTGCCCGTCGTTCAATGGCGCCTCTTTCACATTTTTATCATGGTGCCTCTTTCTGCGGTCGGCAGCCAATTGCAGTCGTTCCTTGGCTCCTTCATGTACAACCTGTAGCCGGGCTTGATGCTCCTGAATCCACTGCACATCTCCATTGATGGGGTCCGGTACTCTGCCCAACAGAAAGTCCACTGGCAACCTGGGTTCTTGCCCAAACATCAATAAGAATGGAGTTTCCCCAGTAGCCTGATGGGGAGTGGTGTTATAACAGTAGAGTAACTGGGGCAAACATACATTCCAGTCTCTTTTTCTGGATACTGGCAGGGTCCGCAACAAATTGTGCAAAGTCCTATTAAAACGTTACACTGACCATTTCCAGCCGGATGATAAGGAGTAGTATGGGACTTCTCAATACCATAAAACTTGCAGAGCTGCTGGATCAGGGAGCTTTCAAAGTTACGACCCTGATCGGAATGAATACGGGCAGGCACACCAAACTTCGAAACCACTCAGTTACAAGAACCTGGGCCACTGTAGCAGCACATTGGTCACGAGTGGGGACAGCCAATGTATACTTGCTGAAAACATCAGTCATTACCAAGACGTTCTCCAGCCCATTCCGGGAGGGTTCGAGCAGAGTGTAATCAATGGCCAAGATTTCATTTGGTCGAGAGGCCAACAAATGTCCCATGAAACTTTGAGCTGCTGGTCGGTGTCTTTTGCAACTTGGCAACGTTCACATCTCTGACACCAGCTAGCTACCTCAGCAGACATACCTGGCCAGTAGCACCGTGAGCGGAGAAGCGCTAGGTCCTTTCCACACCTTGATGGCCGTGGTCCTGATGAACATGAGTCAACACCTGCTCAATTAGTGCACTAGGCAGCAAAAGCTGAAGTACCACCTCGGCACCATCAGGGCGATGAACCTGACGGTACAGAACTCCATCCCTTTCAATCAGACGATCCCATTGTCGTAGCAGCACCAAAGCAGGTGGGGCAAGCTGCTGCCGCTCCTCAAAGCTGGGTCGCTGCTTCCGTCTCAGAACACCAGGATCTCCTTTATCACTGGGTCGACCTGTTGGAGGGTATGAAGATCAGGAGTAGTGAGATGGGGCAAAACTGTAATGGCAGCTTGGGATACCTCAGCTGGTCCCAGCCGCAAGGCTTGTTGAAGAGGTTCAGGCAAGGCTGTACCAGGAACCATGGCTTTAATTTCCTCAGGATCGGATGGATGCTGGCGAGATAAAGCGTCTGCATTCTTATTACTTCTTCCTGACCTGTACTTTAAGTCGAAGTCAAACGAAGCGAGCTGAGCTGCCCAGCGCTGTTCAGTAGCCCCAAGTTTAGCAGAAGACAAGTGACTAAGAGGATTGTTGTCGGTGTAAACAATACACTTGTGGCCCAACAAGTACTCTCTAAACTTCTCAGTCATGGCCCACTTAAGTGCCAAAACTCCAGCTTCATTGAGCTATAATTTAGCATATTGCGCTCAGTAGGCCTCAAACCCCGACTGGCATAGGCTATTGGCCTCACCTTACCTCCCTGCTCCTGGGAGAGCACTGCCCCTAGGCCGCCATGGCTGGCATCCACTTCTAAAATAAAAGGCAAAGAGAAATCTGCATAAGCAAGCACTGGTGCTGTTGTCAGTTTAGTCTTTAATGCCTCAAAACTTTGAGCACACTCTGAAGTCCAGTTCTCCGCTACACCATGCTCTGACCTCTTCTTTGATTTTCTGCCTCCCCACTCTGCCACCAGTCTATGCAGAGGTGCCGCCAACTTAGCAAAACCCTCTGGAAACGCGCGATAATAGCTGGCAAACCCAAGAAAGGAGCGTAGTTCGAAACAGTCTTAGGAGGCTGCCAGTTAGCCACCACTTCCACCTTGCTAGGGTCGGTGGAGACGCCTGATCGGAGATGACGTGGCCCAAGTAGCGAACCTCCCGCTGGAAAAAGGCACATTTGGCAAGCTTTGCTTTCAAGCCCTCCTGCTGAAGCCGACCTAGCACCACATCCAGCCGCTCAAGATGTTGCTGTACTGTTGATGAGAAGATTACAATGTCATCAAGATAGAGAAGCAGAGACTGGCACTGTTGATCACCGAAAAGGCGTTGCATTAGTCTCTGGAAGGTGCTAGGGGCATTACAGAGCCCAAATGGCATTCGGTTCCACTCAAATAAGCCGAAAAGGAGTACAGAAGGCAGTCTTGGGCTTATCCTCTTCCGTAACTGGGACCTGATTGTAGCCACTTGCTAAATCCATGGTGGAAAACCAACGGGCACCAGTCAGCGCATCTAGGGATTCTTCAATGCGCGGCAGGGGAATGCATCTTTCCTTGTCTTGTTGTTCAATTGCCGATAATCAACACACATGCGGGGCTGCCATCCTTTTTCTTAACGAGCACGATGGGAGAAGCATAGGGCTGCTACTCTCTCTAATCACCTTGGCCCCTAGTAACTGATTAATATGCTCTTTCACAACCTCATACTCTGAAGGGGGATGCGCCTATAACGCTGCCGCACGGGATATCATCTAAGAGCGGAATGTCATGGGAGATCAAGTTAGTGCAACCCAAATCAGTGTCATGAGCAGAAAAGACCGAGCTGTATTTGTCAAGGAGAGACCTCACCTGTCCCTGTTCCTCTGCTGACAGTTTAGACAAATCAATTCCTTCCATCTGATCCTGCACAGTAGGAGTGGCAGTGTGAGATGCCATTGTGGCTATGTTAGGGGGTATTTCTGTCACACCAGCAGGCAAACTGACCACATGAACATCTTCCAGGGTCCCTATAACGGTCCTGGGATGAAGCAAGACTGCCGTGGTCCCTACATTAACAACTGGTATGTATGCAGTACCTCTAACCACTCGAACCAATGCAGGGGACGCTAAAAGTCCAGCAGGCAAGTTAACATCATTAGGTTCAAATAACACGGTGGCACCTGAATATTGCTCAGAACAGGTGGCGGCCACTATTTTCATTACACCACCGGAATGCAACATGCTCGCTTACTCTCACTCTCACATGGCCAGACAAATCCAGTGGGGCTCTTATACTAACATCATGGCACTTTTTGCAGCGCATGCACAAGGGGTTTAGGGGCCTCTGTGACAGAGCCCAAACTAAACAATGCTTCACCATGTTGCCCAAAAGCTCGTGGTAACACTTCCGAATGACATTCATCCCCAATACACCCGGAACCGTGGAAGGTCCTGCACCTGGAGGATCTTTAACGATCAACACGCCACACTGTGGAAGAAACTTATCACAGAGCTCTACACTTAGCTCGATATAGCCAAGGTAGGGAATGGACAAACCATTAGCCGCTTTAAGCTGCAACCAATGACAAGCTTTGAGACGCTCTTGACCCCAGGACTCAAAATGCTGGCGGAAAAAGCTTTCAGTAATGGTAGAGACCATGGACCCCGTATCAACCAAACAAGGTACCTTTATACCGCCCATGTCCACATCTATATGCGGACAGGATGAAATTAATTTGGAGACTGCCTCTGGACCATTAGAAACAACCCTTGAGCCAATAGACACCCCACCCGAACTGTGGCTCGGCAATACGGAGGGTGCTAGTTTTCCGAAGCCGTATTTAAAGGAGAGTGCCTGCGATTATGCAGAGGAGCCTGCGAAGGAGGCCGGGAACGAGGAACACGTTCCCCATCACACTCCCGAGCAAAATGTCCAGGTTGCTGACAACGTCGGCATATAATGGAATCGCTCCGTCCTGAGCGAGACATTCGATGGGGGCCCTGCAATCGAGCAATGCTCTGAGTGAGCTGATTAAGTTGCTCCTGCTGGCGCTTTAACAATTCCTTCATCTCACTCATCTCAGACAAATGGGTGGACTGGGCTATTCCTGAAGGACCACTATGGACCCCATACTGAATGCCATAGACAGAAGGGACAGAACTGCTTCTATGTCTAACACCACTAGGCAACCCTTCACGTTCCCACCTAATAGCTTCCCCTCTAATCTCTAGCAATGTTAGTGTTGGCTGCCTCCTTACTAGCTGCTTTAACTCCCGCCCAAGAAGGTACTGTCTAAGACCTGTTCAACAAATTGATCTCTTAATAAAACATCAGCATTGGGCATGCCACTGGGGGCACTTGATTTAACTTTTTCCATAAGACCCAAGAGAGCGAGAGAAAACTCTTGCAGTGTCTCACCTTCCTGCTGTTTTCTAGAGAAGAAAGCTTCCTGCAATGCTACATAGGAGTCTGAACAGCCATAAAGTTCTTGCAATATAGTGATTATCTTAGCGGGATCAGTCCTCTCTGCACTAGAGCGATATTTGATCTCCTCACGTGCTTCCCCTTCCAGGTGGTCAAACAGGAAAAATGCTTTATCAGCCACAGACAAATGACGTGCCCTAGCACAAGCTTCTATTTCTTCCAACCATTCATTCAACCCTATACCTGATTTTCCTCTAAACATAGGGCATTTTCTGTCACGGGCACAAAACTAGTCTCTGCTGCACAGAGACACTAGCAGTTGGGGGCTAACAGATGATGCGGTTGAAGTAGAAGGTGTAGCACCAGTACCTGACTCAACAGCCCTCTCCTGGCGCAGCCTCTCATTGTCTGCTTTCAGCTGCGCGATCAAGTCCCTGAGTTCCTGTAACTCTTCCTCCATCTCTGTAACACAGCTGTGGAATCCCACACCAAAGTAGCTGCTGCTTTGCTTTTATCCTGTACAAAATAAAATTTAAAAAACAGTTTACGTTACACCAGATAATAAAAAATTAAAAGGAACACACGCCTCTGTTTTAAAGAGTATATCCTGTCGACAACGCCAAGTTTGTGGCAGCACGAGGTGGAAATAAAGTAAATACTCTTCAGTTTTAAAAAAGACAACGCCACCCTGGGAATTTCACCCAGAGAATACTGGAAGTAACACTAAATAACCAAAAGGCAGTCAGGTTTGTTATACTCAATACAGAGACGAGGTTCGATGATAAAATAAATTGACAATTTATTAATTAAAACAACGTTTAAAAGCACAGTCATAAATATCAGTGTATAAGTATGCTAAAAAGGTATTCAGAGCTGAGGCTTACCAGTGGAGGGCAGGGATGCCACACACAAACTCAAAAAAGAAGAAAATACACCAAGACACAAGTGCAGCACACTATCACACACTCACACTATAAATTAAACAAGGCAGGTGTGTACACTCAGAGGATCCCACCACCAAGGCACCCTGGTCTCCTCCACGTCGGCACTCCGCATCTGAATAAAAGAAACAAAGAAAATTTAATATATTACAACAAAACTAATATGCAGCGCTGGGGATAACCCAACTGCAGGACCACACTGGTGATCTACAGCTAGAAAAAGGGCCTCCCACCAGTGGCGTAACAAAAATCCAAACTACAAATCAAACAACAGTAAAACAACATACAATCTGGGTAAAACTCTAAAATATGGAGCAAACGGAATCGCCAGTATTGCTCCAACTTGCCGCCTGCACGGCTATAAGTTAATTATCCAGTCAGTCAATCAGTATGCGCGCCAGCCGACCCGCGTGGCATGCATATGGCCGTTGTTCACGCCGACGTCCACTTTAAAGGCTGGCAGCAGCAAAGAAACTTCGCAGCCGGAACAGACAGTAAAAATAAAGTAAAACAAAGCAAAGCATCACAGCAAAGCAAAGCAAAGCAGCAGCACTTCAGTTCACGTAGCTTGGCGCAAAACTCAGGCCCACACTTCCTGCAAAGCATAATAAATAATTACTATAAAAGAACAACAGAAGGCAGAGAGCGTAACAGAAGTTGATTACATACCAAGTAAGCCGTGTCATAAAACGTAAGCAGAATGGCTCAGAGGAGGCTTCTACAGCTACGACCTACAAACAATAGCTGTTTACCATCAAGCAAAGTAATATATACACTACAATGAGTAAACACCTACCAGCTGCGATGGAGGCTTCGGAAAAGTAACCCGCAACTAAGCTCAGCAACACCAACAGGAAGTCAGGTGACCAAAAGGAGGTCACAGGTAAGCGATCCAGGGACACTCAAATGGCCACTATTTATACTAGCGCCCCTAATGCGCCAGGCTGAAAGTGGGTTGGACCGAGGGATAACATTCATCCTGCCACATAGGGTTATGACAAAAAATATATATATGCAACGTTTTTTCTTGAATACTATCACCATCGTTTTCTAAGGACCGAGCTCACAAGCACTCTCTGCACTCGACCCCCGACCCCCGACCCTTGAATTTGATCAGCGGATGAGAATTGATGGATGGACTAAACAAATGCAACTATGTCATTACGAACTCTAATGTCTAATGTCTCTATGTAACAGAATTAGATTAATATAAATATAAATCAGATAATAAAATGTGGTGTGATTTACACCATTTACAGTGACATCTTTTTTCTGACATCTGCTGAACTTTTATGGTTGTGTTTGGTAGGACCTTCATGTAAAAGCCATTTTAGATGTTGTTTTTCAATGCTTTTACATGTATAGGCTCTGTAATCCCATGTTTTCAGAATTTGGAGGGCATGTTTTGTATACAGAAACAGTTATTTGTGAAGGAATGCAGAGTTTTTCACAGAAACACAGGACACTTCTAAAAATGAGCCGTACATAATTCAAATGCTCTCTTAAGGAATTTACTTTAACCATTATAATTTACATTTTAACATGGATTTCTGCACGTCTATCCGATGTCCAGTCTTTAGCATGAGCAGCTATGCAAACAGTCCTCCCAGCCCTCACAGACTACGATTTTTTAGACGATCCAATTGGGAGATTATTAAAAGCTGATACCCATTTTATATATTTTCTAAGCACTGTCATATGACCCCAGCCACCCCCAATCCTGATGATGAATAAGTAAATAAATATTTTAATAACACCATTTGTTACTTGTATTATGTAGATATCTTAACAGTAGTTTTACTTAATGTAAGGGTTTCATAATTTTAAAATGCAGTAAATGCCTGCTGTCAACCACCTTTTTCTTTCCTTTAAACGCACTCACTTAACAAACTTTAGAGAAAGCTAAGAGAGGCCAGACTATCATTAGCATCCCAGTGGATTTTAATGTAATGTAATGATTTTCAAATTTATATAAACAAATGGTTTATATGGTGCAGATCATACAGGAAGTAAAACAAGCAAAAAAAATGTTTATTAATTCATAAAACAGTTATTTAAAAAGAGTGAAAAGTAAAACAGGATTTTAGAAACGATAATTAATCCATTAATGAAAATGAAACTACTTCAATCCTTTTATGTTTTTTTCATAAAAAAGCGAATAAGTTTATTATCAGTTTTGTTTTCAATGCTTTGTAAAATTTAGATGAAATAAACTCAGTTTTGTCCTCCATTCAGTTGGTTTACAGACACAGATCTTCTTCTTGATCTGAAAGAATCAATAAAGGATTATTTGGTGGTTAAAGGTGATTTAGGATTAAATTTACTTCCTGTAAAACGTATTTGACTTAAATAACTTACATACTGTGGTTTATCACTGTAAGCTCTGTTATTTCTGTACATTTCTGTACCTCTTGGTTCAAAATCATAACCTGACTTATTAAACAGTGCAAACACAAAACAAAATAAATAATCTTTTTACTTTTTTTACTTTACTTACCTTCATCTCTCTTGGCTGTAGATCTAGTGTAGTAGACCTGTGTATACAACACACTGTCGTCTAAAAGAGGAAGGACAGATGATCAGGATAAAAAAGGCTTAAGAGGATTCAGTTGTTTTCATATTTATGTTGGTTTATCTTTTAGAATGTTATATCCCACTTTCCTCGTCACTCCTCCTAATTGGATATTTATCTCACAAAGCAATAAACAAACCTTTAAAAAAATAGGTAAACAGTGCTAATTATCATCAAGAGCACTATTTTGAAAAGCTGGAAGTCAAAGATCCAAATCAGCACCACCTTATGGAAAAACTAAAAAGCTGCTACTGCTGTCATCAGTGTATGGAATTCATTCCTCACTAAATTAAACTCAAGGTCTGAGTTTAGGGACCTCAGTGAGGTCAATGACTACCACCCCTCAAGGTCTGAGTTTAAATTGTTAATTTGTTATAACCTCTTATTGTCATCAGAAAGAGGCACTTTGCACTCACACTCATCATGATGAAGTTCTTTAAGAGGCTCGTCATGATGCACATTAAGACCCGGCTGCCACCCGCACTTGACCCACTGCAGTCCGTCTGTGCAGCAATGCACAGTTCGAACCACATGATCAAGTTTGCCGATGACACGACTGTGGCGGGTCTCATCAGCAAGAATGATGAGTCAGCATACAGAGAGGAGGTGCAACAGTTAACAGACTGGTGAAGAGTCAGCAACCTGTCTCTACACATGGACAAAAGAAAAGAGATGATTGTTGACTTCAGGAGAGCACGGAGAGGTTAATGTCCACTTAACATCGATGGATCCTCTGTGGAGGTCGTCAAGAGCACCAAATTCCTTGGTGTCCACCGGGTGGAGAACATCTCCTGGTCCCTCAACACCAGCCCCATAACAAAGAAGGCCTAACAGCATCTCTACTTCCTGCAGAAGCTGAGAAAAGCCCATCTACCACCATCCATTCTCACCACCTTTTACAGTGGGACTATCAAAAGCATCCTGAGCAGCTGCATCACTGTCTGCTATGGTAACTGGACCGCATCGGATCGCAATGCCCTACAATGGATAGTGTCATTGGAGCCTCTCTTCCCTAACACTCTTGCTGCATCTGCAAATCCACCAGCATTGTGGAGGAGCCCACACACCCCTCACACACATTCTTCACCCTGCTGTCTTCTGGCAAGATCCACCAGAGCATTCAGGCCCTCACTGCCAGACTGCGAAACAGTTTCTTCCCCTCAGAGACTGGACTGACACACATACAGGCACACCTTCATACATCAGGTTACTTTTTGCACAATGCTCAGTCTTTTGCACAACCCACTGTCATTGCTGCACTTTTCTATTGCACTGTTGTGTCTGTATCATTCTGTTCTCTTTGTGTTGCACTGTCGTTGTTTTGGGGGATTTTTGCAATTTTTTCACACTTGCACTTTATGTAGTCCTGTGTTAATTGTCTGTTATATGTCATACGTAGCACCATGATCTTGGAGGAACGTTGTCTCTCTTCATTGTGTACCGCACCACCGCACATGGTTGGAATGACAATACTTGAGCAATATGGTTGAAGTAGCTCTATATAGCAATGCTATCACTTTGACCTTCAGATCAATCTATTGACCTTGAAGTAAAGTCAGTGGTCAAATGTGACTTTATATTTGAAATCTTTCTTTTTTAGGCTTTTTGTCAATTTTCCACCTTGAAGACCTCAGTGGAAAACATGACTTCACTCTACACCCCAACAAAGTTTTATCACAATTCATTCAAAATTTCCAGCTGTCATGTTTACAGACAGGATGACACACAAAAACATCACCTCCATGGTGGAGGTAACAACAAAAAAAATAAAACCAAACACAAGGGCCTTGGAGAGGAGAAGTGTTTTGGCTGTGTTGAGATTCATCCTGATTGATCGTGTGGTTCATAGCAGAGCTCTGATTTGTGCTCTGAGTTATCAAACATTAGATTTAATAAGAAACACAGGATGTAATTCTACTGTGTTAAAGTGAGAGAGGAGAGATTTGAACCAATCTGACAAAGAATGAATCGGAAATTTTTAAAAATGTTCAAACTGTTGTAGTGTTGTAATGGTACATGTAGTGTTCAGGATACATCTGTGATTTTGAACAATTAGATCATATTCAATCTAATATCACACAGAAATGATCTCACCCTTTGACTGTTTGACGCGACACACGAGCAGAAGAAGAAGAAGAAGAAAAATCAGTAAAACTCCACAAATGAGTCCAACGATCAGAGGAGAGAGAAATGTCCCGGACACTGCTGTAATAAATAATACAATAATAAAATATTACGCTATGTATATATTTACAATTCCAATATTTCTAATAAGAAATGGAAAGATTACACGTTTTACACATGTGATGTTTTTCATTATTACTGATATATTTAAACTTTTATCTGAATTTCACTTCCTCTCTCATATAATTTTATATGAGTTTGTCATTTTTATTGAAAAACAGTTGAGAAAGAAGATTTTCTCTTCTTAACACTGAACCAAAAGGAACAGGATCTCCATCTGTCTCAGATTTCTAGAAAACTCACTGATTAAAAATACAAGAAAGAAAGAAAGAAAATCTCACAATTCTTATCAATGCTGACTGCCTCGCTGTACTCTGTGTAATAAACTGGGTTTCCTCTTCCTCCTCTGCACCTATAGAGTCCTTCCTGTGAGACTCTGATTTGTCCATCTGAAGGGAAAACTGCATCTTGTGTGGTCAGAGGTTCAGAGGAGTTCTCGTCTCTGTACCAGTAGTATTTCCATCCAGATGATGATGAGTTCACTGAGCAGGTCAGGGTCACACTGCCCCCTACTGGTATGATAGTTGTTCCTGCTGTCAGTGTGGCCCTGGGTTTATCTGCTGTTATGAAAAAGAAGGCAAAACAGATACAAACATTTTTTAAAAGTATGTGTTAATGTTATTAAACCTACTACTTGCAGGAAAATCTACAAAATACTACATCATATTTTTTACTGTTTGTTTTCCTCAGCATGGTGACACAGCTGCAGTAATTCAGGTAATAGATCTCTAAATAAAAACAGTATAACTGTTCGTCCAATCTCTGGCACACTAAATGTAAACTAATACAGTTCACTGCTGAAGGAAACACAATGATGAGTTAAGATAGTTTTTTCATAACATTAAAAAAGACCCATCTCCATGCCAAAGACAAAAAAAGAGATTTATGTTGTCAGTCACTGAGGACTTACCTAATACAGTTACAGAGACAGTATTACTGTTCTTTGTATCACGTGAGATCTTCATCTCAACAACGCACTGATATTCACCACTGTCACCTGTAGATGTAATGTTTGATCGGTGTTCTTTATAGTCGGTGTAGAGGATAAAGTCTCGACCATCCTTATTGAATTTGTATTTCCAGTCAGTGTCTTTTCCTTCATTCATGTCACATTTGAGGACAATGAACTCTCCAATGAAAAAACTGGACCAGTTGGGTTCAATAGTTAGCACAGCATCTAGAATCCAACACAACCACAAAGTTAACAATATGAAACACTTTTATTTAGTCAAGAAACAACATCATCTTCATAAAATTATAAATGCATTGAACAAAACCAGAAGGTGCTTAAAACTGATGCAGTAGGTTGAGATGAATCTTTACTAAATGAATAAAAAGAAATAAATAAAATAAAGTGAAAACTGTTCAGTCACCTTGAGCGTGTCCACTGCAGAGGAGCGTACAGAGCACTACAATAAAGACAGAAACTTCAGACATTAACAAACTAAACAATCCTTTGTTAGATAAACTAAACCAGCTCCACTCTGATCTGAGTCAGTGCACTAAAATCTAATCCAGTCTACAAACAACCATGTTGGTAACAAACATGAGAGTCCTCTGATCACATGACCTGAAATGGTACAAATGACTGATGCTCTGTTCTTCTTATCAAACGTGTTTATGGATCAGTATGAATCAAACAATAGAAGTCAGTGATGTACTCACAGAATAGGCCCAGCTCACAGAGCAAAGTGGCTCCCATCCTCACATCCAGCAGTGACACGTCTGAAAACTTCTACAACTTTCTGTAAAGACAGCGAGTGAAGCAGCAGCACAGCAGATACCAAAGAGCTGTAAAGACCACAAACACCTTTTTTTAACTTCTGCTTCCTTCCTTTTACACAGACATACCAACAAGATCTGACCACAACATACTGTCACATGTTTATTCTCTCATGTTGCTGCAGAGTGGGGTTGCCAACTGTCCAGTTTTATCCGGACATCCCGCATTAATAAGCAAAATGGTTCATCCCTTACTCTACCTTAAATGTCCCGTATATTGAGCATTACATGCAATGTCACATTCAGTGTATAATTACACTATACCGAGCTGGTTGTGCACTGGGCTTCTGGCACGACAGTGTCCCTTATTTGATAGTTCACGGCCCTACTGCAGAAACATGTTAGCCACATTTTTATGAAGAGATCACAAGTCAAAGTTGTAAGTGTGAAATCAGTCTAACAAGAACACAACTCTGCACCTTCACATAACATACATGACATACCTCATCTTGCCTTAAATGTCGGGGGCATTGGGTTTCAACAGGTTGACTCTTTGTTGCTTAATTAATTTGTGCAGTAATTAATAAGCAAAAGCCTCATTTTTATGCATCTACTAATAAAAGGGAGAACACATGAGTTTTAACGCCTTGAACACAAATCATTGTACACATGTAAAACTTTATTTACTTGTGGATCAAATCATACACATTTGTGACCCTTTTTATGACAAATTTCTCCATGTTACTCCACACACACTGCAGAGAGAGGGGCGGTCCCTGGCTTCCCCACAGCATTCAACCTGTAGCACGTCATGCATCATCCATCAGGCATAACCTTTTGCCTGTAACATTGTCAATTTTCTTAGTTTTATTTTTTACTTTTCACCCAAACTGTTAGTGATTTACAGCCAGATTCAGTAGCAATTTAAATGCATTTGAAATGATACTGACCTGATCTTTTTCTGATCACAAAATCAATCATTTAAATTGTTAAAATAATGTAATAATTTAATTGCCCATGAGCATACACAACATGGAAAAACCTACAGTTTTTACCTTCCTTTTTAACAAATGCTGTAATTGCAGCTGATGACTGGTGAGTTTGATGGTATTTTATGTTTTCCTGGATTAATATCAAATATAGGGAGAAGCAGCATCAACAATCACTTTTCTCATCTATTAGAAAATACCCCAACATGCAGATGTAAATGAATCTGTATTTTTATGATTTTATCAAAGGCTTGTGTGCATCAACCTTGACTTTCGTTTGCTATTCATTTCTTCTTTTGACATGCTCCCTGACCACAAACCTCATTTCCTGTGTGAGAACCTGAAACCAGAAACAAAGAAAATTTAGAGATGCTATACTTTGGACAAAGGTGACCCGTAAAGGGGTCCCAACTCTAAAACTGTATTCTTGGACTCTTAGATGAGCTTAACTCTGTGCATAATTCACAGAGGAGGATATTCGTTATTTTATAATAAACTCTGTTTCAACACTGTATAACTTCACTCATAGAAAGGCTGGACATTAAGTCTTTTTATTCCACTTTATGTAAAAACAAGGATCTCTTTGACACAACTGAAGTATTTCTTTAGTTTTATTTCAATAAGTTTTATTTGAAACTAAATGATTGTCAGCTAAAGATTGAACATTGTAGTTTGGTTTGATTTAAAAAATAATAATAATAAAACACACACAAAACATTTCCCTTGTGCCTCAAGAACCAGCCCACTGTGTGGTCACTGAGTGCTAAAGAACAGCTTACACCTTCATGAATAGAGCAATTACAGCTACTTTTAAAGTAGCAGAGATGAGCTGAGAGAGGGAGCAGGATCTGCCCTGATCAAGCTTGATCACTTCCTGTAGGTGAATTTAAGACCAAACCAGTGGAAGAGGAAAGATTTCCCACACCAGATGTGAACATTTACCATCACTGAGTATGACATCTGTTTATCAGTATCGGCGCAGAAACCGGCAGCATCGTCGCCGTCCTGCCTGCCTCTCAAGTTGAGGGTCACAGATGCCAACAGACTCAGTAAACTGATCTCCAAGGCCAGTAATGTTGTGAGGATGGACGTGGACTCCGCTAAGGTGGTGTCAGAGGATGCTGTGCTCAGTGGCGGTCCTAGCCTGTTTGCTACCCTGGGCGAACACTACCTCTGGTTTTAATTTTGCACTCCAGTATGAACACCCATCCCCCAACTCGAGGATCACCACAACATAACCTAATAGACCTGCACCTTAGTTCACAGATTCACTTTTTCTAGGGTTTATTTCTGGGGTTACCAAAACCCAGGTTTCAAATCATGAATACATAATGGGCTTGGATTTACAACATTATGAATGAAATGTGCTCTATTTGGAAGCAGCCAGGTCTCCTCCCCTTTCGACGGGTTGTGTGTGAGACTTTAAATCATCAAACTGTAAATAATAAATTTTAAATTGTTATTGATCCCTTTACCCCGAGTCCTAAAGTGTATATTTATTTTCTTACTCTTCTTATATTTATTGTTTGTTTACTTGCACTGCTGTAACTGGAGCCTCGTCGTCTCGTGTCTCTATATACTGGACTGTATGTAGCGGAGATGACAATAAAGTTTACTTTGACTTCAGCAGCGAGCATGCGCACCGAGGGCTCTCGCGCTCACTTTTCGCGTATAGAATTTCGAAAAAACATCGGTGCAAATTATAAGTCTGTATCATGATGTCTGGTGTTTTCGTGTTTGTTGGTTTGTTTTTATTTTGTTTTATTTTCCGAGTTGGTTATTTTTGCTGCTCCAGGCACCCAGAGAATCCCCGCGCCCCCCCCTCTCCTCCCTGTGCCGCAAGCAGCAGGCGCACCTCGCAAACGGAGGGCACCCTTACTCCCAGCAAATGGGCGATAGAAAGCCGATCGGTGCCTCACGACTTTCCCAAAATGCGCTGGCTGATGTCGGGCAGCATGAGTACGAGCAAATTTTTTATTTTTTTTGCCGATGCCCGTGATGCCGTCCCGGCAACAACCGCCCGTGTCGCCCGTATCAAAACCGCTACTGGCTGTGCTAGATAAAGACAATGCTGAACAATATGAGTAACAAGAGTGAATAGGAGGATGTTTATAATTGAGCTATTTTTATATATTAGTGCTTTTGTAAACTTTGTAATATATGTTATTATTTAATTTAGGTTAGTTTGTTACTGTTCTTATTGTCTTGGAGCAGCTGTAACTGCATAATATCCTTAGGTGTTAATAAAGTATTCTGATTCTGATTCTTGGGTAGAGTTTTGCACTGTACTGTCTCTGAAGATTCTCAGTTATCCAGATTACATTTTAATATTTTGCTGTCTGCAATTATACATTAAAGTTACACTCGTGCAAAATCATTAAGTGATTCAGAAACAGTTAACATGACATTATAGCATTAAAGCCTGCAAGTTGGTGTTACATGCTTATAAAATGTATATATGTATAGATGAGTCAGATAACACACATCAGTTAGTTAAACTGCAGGAATGTCTTAAAGACATAAAGACCTGGATGACCTCTAATTTTCTTCTTCAATATTCAGATAGAATAGAATTCAACTTTATTGTCATGTCACAGGTACAGGGCAACGAAATGCAGTTTGCATCCATCCAGAAAGTGCTTTAGCCATGATATAGATATATTACAATATATATTAGCAATAATATAGATGTGTAAGTATATTACAGAAATGGGTCTATTATGGTATGTTATAATGTACACGGTGTGAAGTATGTTATGAATATTCTATAACTATAAGTATTTACAGGCTGTAGTGAGTACAAGCTATGTACAGGCTATGGACAGGATATAAATATGAAATAAAAACTATACAGAAATATGAGATATACAGTTATACAGAAATGTGAACTATGCAAGTTATGAACAGTTGTAGGATTAAAAATTATATATATACAGAATGATATTTACACAGAACTATACAGTAGTGCAGTTAAGATAAGTGAGATATGTGGATAATTTCTACAGAGGCTATATAAAGTGCTAGTGGTTGTGAGTGGTGGTTCAGTCCATGTTATTATTGTGTGTTTGAGGGTACAGTTGTCCATTGTGTGTGTGTGTAGGTGGTTGTGGGTGTGTGTATGTTCAGTCCATGAGTTTAACGTGGGTCAGATGTCAGGAGGCAGAGTTCAGGAGTCTGACAGCTGTGGGGAAGAAGCTGTTCCGGTACCTGGTGGTCTTAGTCCGGAGGCTCCTGTAGCGCCTCCCAGAGGGCAGGAGGGTGAAGAGTCCATGTGATGGGTGACTGGGGTCTTTGATGATTTTCCCAGCCCTTTTCAGACACCGCTTCCTGTAGATGTCCTTTATGGCAGGAAGTGGTGCTCCGGCGATGCGCTGGGCAGTTTTCACGACCCTCTGCAACGCCTTCCGGTCCGAGGCAGAGCAGTTCCCGTACCAGACTGTTATACAGTTGGTCAGGATGCTCTCGATGGTGCAGCGATAGAAGTTCAGATAAAACTGAGGTTATTGTACTCGGCCCTGACAATCTTAGAAATATGGTACCTAACCAGATTCTTACTCTGGATGGCATTACCTTGGCCTCCAGTACTCTGTGAGGAACCTTGGAGTCATTTTTGACCAAGACATGTCCTTCAATGCACATATTAAAGAAATATGTAGGACTGCTTTCTTCCATTTAGGACCTTCATTGAGTTGTGTCTTTATGTATTATTGTAAACTCCAGGGTCTACCTTAAAATTCAAAGCACTTGTCTGTTGTTGTGATTTGGTGCTGTATAAATAAAACAGAATAGAATTGACTCATATTTATGCAATATAAAGTTGTGAAAGTAAAGTCATTTACAAAAAGGAAATCTTATTATTTAACAGATTTGTTTTGGACTTAAACTGCATGTTTCCAATGAAGATGAGCCAGAGTAGAAATCTGCTATCTGAGCATCTGAAGCACAACTGCTCACAATATCTTTGTCTGTCACTGTCACGGCCCGGTGGATTAGCAGGTACCTGATCAGCTGCATTGTTGCTTTCTCACTCTCGTCGGGGTGGAACTCATTGCAGGTTCACGCCGGCCAACGCACCCGTGAAGTAGAAACACCTGAGTCTCACTGACGCGGCCAGCATTTAAGCAGAGGGATGGCAGCCATTCATCGCTGGATTGTTGCGTGAGTCGCGTCAGTGTATCTCCCCTCTCGTAATATTAGACTCCTGTTGTATCTATGTTCTTGTTCTAACGTGTTGACTCTATGTTTAGATCCCTTGGACCCATCCCTGTTTCCCGGTGAAGATCCCCAGTTGTGGCACATGGTCGCCTGCTCACCCACTGAGCTAACCTGGTGCTCAGTTGATCTCACATTTCCCTTCAGTACACTTCATGAGTTCATGACAAACTGCCAGAACTTCTCGTCTTAAAGAGCTGGTCAAACTTACTGTCGATTATTTGACGAGGTGTAGTTGATATTTACTACCTGGCTTTTATTTACCTTCTTAACTTCTATGGAAGCAGCTAAGTGCACTAAGAACTTCACAAGAATGCAAAGTGTCCTGAGAAAACTTTCTTTTTCACAACGCTATGGTTAAAAAAAGCAGATTTCTTGAATAATAATTCAACTTTTGTTATAATTAGAAATGTCTTATATGAATGAGCTTGGAAAAATTGGGAGTGGTAGGAGCTGGACAAGCAGATCAGTTTCATTATTTTAAGTTCACTAGCTGGGCCCACGTCCTCATTTTAGGTTTGACAGTCTTTTAGTAGGTAAAGGTGAAAGATTGGACATGAATTGAGCTGCGGTTTAGGGAAGGCCTCGAAGGGGACTGGCGACGGCTCCCGGGTCTGGCAGATCCTCATGTACTAGATAGAAGTGAAGAAGTTAAAGAATTGAAAAGGGAGGAGGGGCACATAAACGAGAATGAACAGCTCCGATGTTCAGTGTTTAGCATGAGCAACTATGCAAACAGTCCTCCCAGCCCTCACAGACTACAATTTTTAGACGATCGAATTGGGAGATTATTAAAAGCTGATACCCATTTTATACATTTTCTAAGCATTGTCATATGACCCCAGCCACCCCAATCCTGATGATGAATAAGTAAATAAACATATTAATAACACCATTTGTTACTTGTATTATGTAGACATCTTAACAGTAGTTTTACTTATAATGTAAGGGTTTCATCATTTTAAAATGCAGTAAATGCCTGCTGTCAACCACCACTCACCTGCTCTCTGCACATCTCTGCAGTAACTTTAACAAACTTTAGAGAAAGCTAAGAGAGGCCAGGCTATCATTAGCATCCCAGTGGATTTTAATATAATGTAATGATTTTCAAATTTATATAAACAAATGGTTTATATGGTGCAGATCATCAGATAACACAATTAAAACAGCTGGATGCTTACAGGAAGTAAAACAAGCAAAAAAAATGTTGATTAATTCATAAAACAGTTATTTAAAAAGAGTGAAAAGTAAAACAGGATTTTAGAAATTATAATTAATCCATTAATGAAAATGAAACTACTTCAATCCTTTTATGTTTTTTTCATAAAAAAGCGAATAAGCTTATTATCAGTTTTGTTTTCAATGCTTTTTGAAATTCAGATGAAATAAACTCAGTTTTGTCCTCCATTCAGTTGGTTTACAGACACAGATCTTCTTCTTGATCTGAAAGAATCAATAAAGGATTATTTGGTGGTTAAAGGTGATTTAGGATTAAATTTACTTCCTGTAAAACGTATTTGACTTAAATAACTTACATACTGTGGTTTATCACTGTAAGCTCTGTTATTTCTGTACATTTTTGTACCTCTTGGTTCAAAATCATAACCTAACTTATTAAACAGTTTTCCTTGGTGTGTAAAAAAGTGCAAACACAAAACAAAATAAATAATTTTTTTTCTTTTTTACTTTACTTACCTTCATCTCCCTTGTGTTTAGATCTATTGTGGGAGACCTGTGCATACAACACACTGTCATCTGAAAGAGGATGGACAGATGATCAGGATAAAATAAAGTGAAGGGCTTTAATTTTCTTTATATTTACATCTTTCTGTCGGTCAGTGCCTGACTCACTTGAATTCACTGAAGGAGATGCTTTCTTTATAAAAGAAGAGATTTTATGACAAACTGCTGCTGTTCGCTCTCATCTCAGTGTCACATCAGCTCAAAACTCCTCCACCTCTGATCAGCAGGGTCAGTGACTCTGTACTCCTACATGGGATATTTCTGTACTGTCTCATGCATCACCACGCTTTAAGAACAGTGATGTCATGATGCTGTCAATGGTTTTAATTGTTTGGTGTCAGAGGTGGGAGGTCATGAAGTACAAATACTTTGTTACTGTATTTAAGTTGAATTTTCAGATATCTGTACTTTACTCTGTACAACTTTTTACTTTTGCTCCCTACATTTTTAGACAAATATAAGTATTTTCTACTCTTTACATTTTCAACGTAGACTCATTACTATAGGTTTCATGCTTTTCATGTAAGTTTTTATTTCCCAGCACTGAGTGCTTTTAAAATATCAAACCGAGTTCAGCTTAAATAAAGGGAACAATGATAAGTAAAAGACAGCTCTACTGATGTATTCACCACCTGTGCTGATCACATACAAAAGGGATGAAAGAGGCAAAAAGATAATTTAGGCATAATCTATTGCACTATGGCAGTTAATTTCAAAAGCAATGTTTCTATCAGCACAACAAACATTAACAAACACACAAACTGTTTGTGTGCAGTTTGTCACACAGTGTGTTGTAACTAAAGGTCCAGCTGATGTATTTAACAGGGAGAGAAAGGAAAAGAAAGCTAACTTCACTCAAAAGAAAGACAGGACAGGAGAGGAAGAAGAGAGGTTATATTTAAAGGTAAAGACTACTCAGTGGTGTTTGACAAACTGGAAATTAAAAGCTTGTAATTTGCTCATTTTTTAAAATCAGATATTGGATTCATACATGATGGGAAGTTGTGTTTTTTCATATTGTGAAACACTGCAAAGCAAACTGAGGTATTTACTAACTTTGTGTTATTCATAGGTTGCATGGAAATACTCTGCAGGTTAGTGCAGGATAAACAGGTCAGTTTGCTGCACTGTGATGGATTTAAAGTAAAGAACAGTGTGTTGGACTGGTGCACAGCAGCCATGGTGTCCAAGGTTAGAGTTAGGTTACGTGAACAGTAACAGAGAGTGATATGAATTAAAGCTGTTGATGTTTAGATTCAGCCACTGATTTCCACCTTTACACTAACTTTATAATCTCATTATAAGTGAGTATAAACAGTTTACTGTCAGTGTAGAGCAGGGGTCCCCAATCCCAGTCCACGAGGGCCGGTGTCCCTGCAGGTTTTAGATGTGTCCTTGATCCATCACAGCTGATTTAAATGGATAAATTACCTTCTCAACATGTCTTGAAGTTCTCCAGAGGCCTGGTAATGAACTAATCATGTGATTCAGGTGTGTTGACCCAAGGTGAGATCTAAAACCTCCAGGGACACTGGCCCTCGTGGACTGTTATTGGGGACCCCTGGTGTAGAGGATGGACATCAGGAAACAAAGCTTGTGAAACATCAGGTTTCATCCTGTTGAATTCAGGTGTGTAAATCCACAAAAACAGCAGGTCACCTGATCACATCCTGTACACTAAGAAAACCAGGTGAATCTCTCCTCCCCCAACCTGCTGAACACACTTTAACCCCGTACTGTACTCATTTCTCTGAGCACAGTCAGAAAAATACCAAATAAAAATTTCAAAGTAAAAAAAAAAACGTTTGTAGTTCCATTAACATTTTATTATTACATTAATATAGCACAAGGTTCAGTAAGCTTTGCACAAAAATAAATGGCAGAATTGTCCTCCAAAGAGCTACCTTTTACTTTCTTACTCTGAGTACATTTTAGAGCCTTTACTTTTTCACTTTTACTTGAGCAAAGCAGTTGAATCAGTACTTCAACTTTTACAACTTTTACCAACTTTTCTTTTGTAAGTATTTGAGACCTATGTTTTGAAAAAGTGTAAACGAGACAGCAAAAATAAAAAAATGACTTTTTTTTAAACTTTACTTACCTTTGTCTCTCTTGGCTGTAGTTCTATAGTAGACCTGTGTATACAACACACTGTCGTCTAAAAGAGGAAGGACAGATGATCAGGATAAAAAAGGCTTAAGAGGATTCAGTTGTTTTCATATTTATGTTGGTTTATCTTTTAGATTGTTATATCCCACTTTCCTCGTCACTCCTCCTAATTGGATATTTATCTCACAAAGCAATAAACAAACCTTTAAAAAAAATAGGTAAACAGTGCTAATTATCATCAAGAGCACTATTTTGAAAAGCTGGAAGTCAAAGATCCAAATCAGCACCACCTTATGGAAAAACTAAAAAGCTGCTACTGCTGTCATCAGTGTATGGAATTCATTCCTCACTAAATTAAACTCAAGGTCTGAGTTTAGGGACCTCAGTGAGGTCAATGACTACCACCCCTCAAGGTCTGAGTTTAAATTGTTAATTTGTTATAACCTCTTATTGTCATCAGAAAGAGGCACTTTGCACTCGAACTCATCATGATGAAGTTCTTTAAGAGGCTCGTCATGATGCACATTAAGACCCGGCTGCCACCCGCACTTGACCCACTGCAGTTCGTCTGTGCAGCAATGCACAGTTCGAACCACATCATCAAGTTTGCCAATGACACGACTGTGGTGGGTCTCATCAGCAAGAATGATGAGTCAGCATACAGAGAGGAGGTGCAACAGTTAACGGACTGGTGAAGAGTCAGCAACCTGTCTCTACACATGGACAAAAGAAAAGAGATGATTGTTGACTTCAGGAGAGCACGAAGAGGTTAATGTCCACTTAACATCGATGGATCCTCTGTGGAGGTCGTCAAGAGCACCAAATTCCTTGGTGTCCACTGGGTGGAGAACATCTCCTGGTCCCTCAACACCAGCCCCATAACAAAGAAGGCCTAACAGCATCTTTACTTCCTGCAGAAGCTGAGAAAAGCCCATCTACCACCATCCATTCTCACCACCTTTTACAGGGGGACTATCAAAAGCATCCTGAGCAGCTGCATCACTGTCTGCTATGGTAACTGGACTGCATCGGATCGCAATGCCCTACAATGGATAGTGGAGCCTCTCTTCCCTAACGCACTTGCTGCATCTGCAAATCCACCAGCATTGTGGAGGAGCACACACCCCTCACACACATTGTTCACCCTGCTGTCTTCTGGCAAGATCCACCAGAGCATTCAGGCCCTCACTGCCAGACTGCGAAACAGTTTCTTCCCCTCAGAGACTGGACTGACACACATACAGGCACACCTTCATACATCAAGTTACTTTTTGCACAATGCTCAGTCTTTTGCACAACCCACTGTCATTGCTGCACTTTTCTATTGCACTGTTGTGTCTGTATCATTCTGTTCTCTTTGTGTTGCACTGTCATTGTTTTGGGGGGGGGTTGCAATTTTTTCACACTTGCACTTTATGTAGTCCTGTGTTAATTGTCTGTTATATGTCATACGTAGCACCATGATCTTGGAGGAACGTTGTCTCTCTTCATTGTGTACCGCACCACCGCACATGGTTGGAATGACAATACTTGAGCAATATGGCTGAAGTAGCTCTATATAGCAATGCTATCACTTTGACCTTCAGATCAATCTATTGACCTTGAAGTAAAGTCAGTGGTCAAATGTGACTTTATATTTGAAATCTTTCTTTTTTAGGCTTTTTGTCCATTTTCCACCTTGAAGACCTCAGTGGAAAACATGACTTCACTCTACACCCCAACAAAGTTTTATCACAATTCATTCAAAATTTCCAGCTATCATGTGTACAGACAGGATGACACACAAAAACATCACCTCCATGGTGGAGGTAACAACAAAAAAAATGAAACCAAACACAAGGGCTGACCTTGGAGAGGAGAAGTGTTTTGGCTGTGTTGAGATTCATCCTGATTGATCGTGTGGTTCATAGCAGAGCTCTGATTTGTGCTCTGAGTTATCAAACATTAGATTTAATAAGAAACACAGGATGTAATTCTAGTGTGTTAAAGTGAGAGAGGAGAGATTTGAACCAATCTGACAAAGAATGAATCGGAAATTTTTTAAAATGTTCAAACTGTTGTAGTGTTATAATAGTACATGCAGTGTTCAGGATACATCTGTGATTTTGAACAATTAGATCATATTCAATCTAATATCACACAGAAATGATCTCACCCTTTGACTGTTTGAAACGACACACGAGCAGAAGAAGAAGAAAAATCAGTAAAACTCCACAAATGAGTCCAACGATCAGAGGAGAGAGAAATGTCCCGGGCACTGCTGTAATAAATAATACAATAATAAAATATTACGCTATAATTATGTTTATATGTATTAAATGTATAGTTAAATGTATATATGAGTAAATATGTTCACCACCATAATTTACATGGACATTTGTCTGACATCAAAATGTATTATTTACAATTCCAATATTTCTAATAACAACTAAAAAGACTAGACGTGTTTTACACATGTGATGTTTTTCATCATTACTGACAAATTTAAACTTATCTGAATTTCACTTCCTCTCTCATACAATTTTTATGAGTTTGTCATTTTTATTGAAAAACAGTTGAGAAAGAAGATTTTCTCTTCTTAACACTGAACCAAAAGGAACAGGATCTCCATCTGTCTCAGATTTCTAGAAAACTCACTGATTAAAAATACAAGAAAGAAAGAAAGAAAATCTCACAATTCTTATCAATGCTGACTGCCTCGCTGTACTCTGTGTAATAAACTGGGTTTCCTCTTCCTCCTCTGCACCTATAGAGTCCTTCCTGTGAGACTCTGATTTGTCCATCTGAAGGGAAAACTGCATCTTGTGTGGTCAGAGGTTCAGAGGAGTTCTGGTCTCTGTACCAGTAGTATTTCCATCCAGATGATGATGAGTTCACTGAGCAGCTCAGGGTCACACTGCCCCCTACTGGAATGTCTCTCACATCACAAGTTATTTGGGCCTTTGGTTGATCTGCTGTTGAGTTTAAAGAAAGATGGAAAGAAAATAAATATATTAAAGTGGTAAGAAACTGTCTACAATGAGGCTACTATCAGCTGCAGCTCTTTGTCTGACTAACAATGGAACATGCTTTGTAGACCATTGAATTCATCCTGTGCTGACCATTATGACATTTGTCAAATGGAGATCACACAACAAACATGACTTACTTGATACTGACAATGTGAAGGCTTCACTCCACTCTGTTGAAGAATATGAGTCATCTCTGCGTCGACTCTTACACATGTAGTCTCCACTGCTGGACTCAGAAACTACGAATGTCACATCATTATTGTGTGTCCACTGTGTGGGTGTGCTGGGTCCTCTCCATTCATACTCCCACTCAGTGGTTTCACCTCCTTCCTGCACCTCACATGTCAGAGTGATCGTCTCACCTCTGAATATCTGAGGCCAGTTGGGTTGTTGTTTTACAACAACTTTATTGGAAACTGTTTACACATATTAACAGTTGAGATACAAATAGAAACATGAATCAACACAGAAAACTTCACATTGTATGTTTGATAATCATGAGTGAATGTATATTTCAAACTAAATGACTGAACTCACAGGTTATCTCAATGGTGACATCATCACTTATATCAGTGTAGTAAACTGGGTTTCCTCTTGTTCCTCTGCAGCTGTAGATTCCTCCTTGAGATACTCTGATATCTCTGTTTTGTTGATCTTTGATTTGAACTTCAGAGATTCTTTGGGTTCGTCTGAACCACTCATATTTCCATCCATCAGAGCTCTGCACAGAGCAGCTCAGGGTCACACTGCCCCTACTGGTATGATTGTTGTTCCTGCTGTCAGTGTGGCCCTGGGTTTATCTGCTGTTATGAAAAGAAGGCAAAACAGATACAAACATTTTTAAAAGTATGTGTTAATGTTATTAAACCTCCTACTTGCAGGAAAATCTACAAAATTCTACTTCATCATATTTTTTACTGTTTGTTTTCCTCAGCATAGTGACACAGCTGCAGTAATTCAGGTTGTAGATCTCTAAATAAACACAGTATAACTGTTCGTTTATTCTCTGGCCTGAAGAAGTCACACTAAATGTAAACTAATATAGCTCAATGCTGAAGGAAACACAATGATGGGATAAGATGGTTGTTTCATAACATCAGAAAAAAAAAAACATTTCCATGACAACATTAACTGAATTTACATGTATAGGATCATAAATGTATGTTGTCAGTCACTGAGCACTTACCTAATACAGTTACAGAGACAGTATTACTGTTCTTTGTATCACGTGAGATCTTCATCTCAACAAAGCACTGATATTCACCACTGTCACCAGGGCTGGACTGGGACAAAAAATCGGCCCGGGCATTTTGACTGGAGACCGGCCCACCAGGATAGAGATTGAAAATGTGACGTCATTCAGCGGTAAAACCGCAAAGGATTCTGGGAACTTGAGGCAAGAGGTACTAGCGCACGCAGGCTTTCAATTGAACTCAGTTACACAGTGATAAAAAGAAACACAAAAAATGGCAAGAAGCTGTTGTATTATTAACTGCAATAGCCGGTCGCATGACAGCCACGGGAAGCCGACGGGTAAAGAGATCGTTTTTTTTTATCGGATTACATCGTTGAAGAGAAATTTTTTAAGCCATGTTTCTGAAGTAAGAGCCGACGGATGGTCTGGATATACCAAATATAACGTCCCAGAACACTCCAGCTCACATGTTAGTCTGCTCCAAGCATTCCCACAAAGGTCAGTGTTTTGTAGTAGTTAATACGTCACTTTTCTTAACATAATTGGTGATATAGGTTACAAGCAAGTCTGGGCTGTACAGAAATTGTCGCGCTATGCTTGTTTGTTTATTGTGCATAAATAGTGAATTGTCCTGACACAATATTGCGTTTCGCTTCTGTTATTACCACGGTACACTGACAAAAACATACTTTTATTCACAGGATAAAACAGTTGTTTTGTATCACTAATTGTCCAGTGCGATTACAGCATACAATATTATTGTCACTGCTACATTTCTGTAATGCGTACCAGAAATTATTTCCACTACTAATTAATTACCGTTGAGCTCAAAGGTTATATTAATAAACGGTTAACGAATGTGTATTTATGAAGACGATTTGTGAGACTGGTAAACTTACCTTTGTTTGTACGATGGTCGTTCTACACGGTTTATTTCAAGGTCCTGTACCCATCCGTCGGTAAACTGTACCTGGGCTTGTTGCAGTGACCTGAAGTTACTAAAAACTTCATGAGTGTATGCACTCACTCCAAGAACCGTATAATTATAAATCTGAGCGTGGTGAAAGTTGGGCAGCACGCTAACGTCTTTTGTCCACTCTGTGTGCTCGTAAGGGTCTGACCCTTTCACTCCTTTGATTTTTTCCTCATATCTTTTCTTTGCCTTTTCGTCGAGTCTGTCTTTGTACGGACCGGCATTGTTCTCCTTAGTTTTGTACATTCCTTTTTTGTGCGGCAAAGAAAAACCAAGAAGGTATTGGAACCGGAGAATGAACGTTTTGCGGTGCTGCAAATGCTTGCATTTGATGCGGTACTTGGATTGTTTTGCCTCGAGTTCCCGGCATGCAATGCGCGAAAGTCGCGTGATCTGTCAATCGCTATAGGAAAAACCTTAAATTAAGACCAAGAACACTAGAGGTGAGACATGATCATTAATTAATATTAAAATTAATAAATTACAGATTTTCATAAACACCTCCTTTCCTTTTTTTTTCTCCATTTTCTGTAGTTCGTCTATAACAGGGTCTGCAACCTTTTACGCCCAAAGAGCCACTTGGGTCCGGTTTCCACGCAAAAGAAAACACTGGGAGCCGCAAATACTTTTGAAATCTAAAATGAAGATAACACTGTATATACTGTTTTTATCTTTATGCTTTGTGTGAACAACTAAGGTGTGCTGCTTATGAAATCCATGAAGTGCTACAGAGAAAATTACATTTTATTTACGTAATTAACACATTTTGAACTCTTAAAGAAATATAACAAAAGCAAAGACACCCAGCTGAACTAAAATGATCCATGTAGCAAACAAAAACTGTTGTCAGCCGCCTCCCTTATATCGCCTTTGGGCTGTTGGAGCCTTGACCTGACTCTTAAAAAATAATTGGAAAAAAGCACTATGCTGCTGAAAAATGAAAAATAGATATTTGGAAAATTCTGCCTAAATATGTATTTTACCTGGTTAATGCGTGCGGCGGGGCGTGGTCTGCAGCGCCGCTGCAGGGGAGGCGGACGCACCTGAGCGACACCCGCAATCACGCCTCGCCGCCTTTACGTCTGCGCTATCTGTGCTGTTGTGTTGTTGGTGGTGTGTGTCGGGCTGTGAGCTGAAAAGCTACAGCCGACTGTATGCGTACAGCAACCGTGTGTGAAAAGTGCTCAATAAAGAGATGCTCAAAAGCGTGTTCATGACTTCATACGAAGTCAGTTTACTCACGGTGTTTGTCTTTAACATAGTTCACGGTGGAGAACAGCTGCTGACATAATGTGGATCCGAAGATCCGTAATTGGGGTTGAAAGTCTCGATAAATTCACGGCGTTTCGGTGGGTACACCGGCTTCCGCGAGTGTGACGCTTATTTTGAGCGATGAAAAAATAATAGAATATAATTTTATTTTTATATTTCAATATCACAATAATCTTCCAATTTAGAACTACAAGTTTAAAAGAACTAACATAAATAAAATACACTTCAGCTAAATACTTCTAATTTATTTTCCCAAACCAGGCGGAGCCGCACTATAAGGACTAAAGAGCCGCATGCGGCTCCGGAGCCGCGGTTGCCGACCCTGCATCCGGCCTCCTCGGCTGTAATTGGTCCAGCCCAGAGTCAATCATGACCAATTGGCCAATCCAACACCGTTCATTATATATATATACCCTTACTAAAAAAAAAAAAAAAATAAAAAAAAAAATCGGCCCATAAAAACAAAAAAGTCGCCAGCGGCCCACCGGGCAAATGCCCGGTATGCCCGATGGCCAGTCCAGCTATGACTGTCACCTGTAGATGTAATGTTTGATCTGTGTTCTTTATAGTCGCTGTAGAGGATAAAGTCTCGACCATCCTTATTGAATTTGTATTTCCAGTCAGTGTCTTTTCCTTCATTCATGTCACATTTGAAGACAATGAACTCTCCAATGAAAAAACTGGACCATTTGGGTTCAATAGTTAGCACAGCATCTAGAATCCAACACAATCACAAAGTTAACAATATGAAACACTTTTATTTAGTCAAGAAACAACATCATCTTCATAAAATTATAAATGCATTGATCAAAACCAGAAGGTGCTTAAAACTGATGCAGTGGGTTGAGATGAATCTTTACTAAATGAATAAAAAGAAGTAAATAAAATAAAGTGAAAACTGTTCAGTCACCTTGAGCGTGTCCAGTGCAGAGGAGCGTACAGAGCACTACAATAAAGACAGAAACTTCAGACATTAACAAACTAAACAATCCTTTGTTAGATAAACTAAACCAGCTCCACTCTGATCTGAGTCACTGCACTAAAATCTAATCCAGTCTACAAACAACCATGTTGGTAACAAAATATGAGAGTCCTCTGATCACATGACCTGAAATGGTACAAATGACTGATGCTCTGTTCTTCTTATCAAACATGTTTATGGATCAGTATGAATCAAACAATAGGAGTCAGTGATGTACTCACAGAATAGGCCCAGCTCACAGAGCAAAGTGGCTCCCATCCTCACATCCAGCAGTGACACGTCTGAAAACTTCTACAACTTTCTGTAAAGACAGCAAGTGAAGCAGCAGCACAGCAGATACAAACGAACTGTGAAGACCACAAACGCATTTTTTTAACTTCTGCTTCCTTTTACACAGACATACCAACAAGATCTGACCACAACATACTGTCACATGTTTGTTCTCTCATGTTGCTGCAGAGTGGGGTTGCCAACTGTCCAGTTTTATCCGGACATCCCGTATTAATAAGCAAAATGGTTCATCCCTTACTCTACCTTAAATGTCCCGTATATTGAGCGTTACATGCAATGTCACATTCAGTGTATAATTACACTATACCGAGCTGGTTGTGCACTGGGCTTCTGGCACGACAGTGTCCCTTATTTGATAGTTTAAAAGTTCACGGCTGTCAAAGGAAAACCCTTAGAGAAGCAAGAAACACAAACTCAAGTTATGGCATGTACATGGGCGAGGCTTACTGCGTGGCAAGACACAGGCAAGTCGCGCAGAGCCTCAGTCCGTTCTTTATTTTATAGCAGAGAAAAGCTTACACAGCATCTCTAGGTGGAGCATATGTAATAGAAAAACATCTCTAGATATGGTTATCGCATGAGTGGCCGTTATCCGAAAGACAAGAGGAACTAGTATCTTTTGTCACATCAGCTTCAGGTTGGAACTGTCTCTGCCTGAGCGTGTGTGACTTTGCATGCTTCTGTTCCTTAATCTGTAGGTTGCAGGCACATCATGTTCTCACAAGAAATTATACTTAAGCAAAATAAAGGTTATCAGAGTAAGTAAATGTAAAAATCTCTTAACAACAGCCCTACTGCTGAAACATGTTAGCCACATTTTTATGAAGAGATCACAAGTCAAAGTTGTAAGTGTGAAGTCAGTCTAACAAGAAAACAACTCTGCACCTTCACATAACATACATGACATACCTCATCTTGCCTTAAATGTCGGGGGCATTGGGTTTCAACAGGTTGACTCTTTGTTGCTTAATTAATTTGTGCAGTAATTAATAAGCAAAAGCCTAATTTTTATGCATCTACTAATAAAAGGGAGAACACATGAGTTTTAACACCTTGGAACACAAATCATTGTACACATGTAAAACTTTATTTACTTGTGGATCAAATCATACACATTTGTGACCCTTTTATGACAAATTTCTCTCCATGTTACTCCGCACACACTGCAGAGAGAGGGGCGGTCCCTGGCTTCCCCACAGCATTCAACCTGTAGCACTTAATGCATCATCCATCAGGCATAACCTTTTGCCTGTAACATTGTCAATTTTCTTAGTTTTATTTTTTACTTTTTACCCAAACCGTTAGTGATTTACAGCCAGATTCAGTAGCAATTTTAGTGCATTTGAAATGATACTGACCTGATCTTTTTCTGATCAGAAAATCAATCATTTAAATTATTAAAATAATATAATAATTTAATTGCCCATGATCATACACAACATGGAAAAACCTACAGTTTTTACCTTCCTTTTTAACAAATGCTGTAATTGCAGGTGATGACTGGTGAGTTTGATGGTATTTTATGTTTTCCTGGATTAATATCAAATATAGGGAGAAGCAGCATCAACAATCACTTTTTTAATCTATTAGAAAATACCCCAACATGCAGATGTAAATGAATCTGTATTTTTATGATTTTATCAAAGGCTTGTGTGCATCAACCTTGACTTTCGTTTGCTATTCATTTCTTCAGAATGCTGTTTCAACACTGTACAACTTTACTCATAGAAAGGCTGGACATCAAGTCTTTTTATTCCACTTTTAGGTAAAGACAGGGATCTCTTTGACACAAGTATTTCTTTAGTTTTATTTGAAACTAAATGATTGTCAGCTAAAGATTGAACATTGTAGTTTGGTTTGATTTAAAAAATAATAATAAAACACACACAAAACATTTCCCTTGTGCCTCAAGAACCAGCCCACTGTGTGGTCACTGAGTGCTAAAGAACAGCTTACACCTTCATGAATAGAGCAATTACAGCTACTTTTAAAGTAGCAGAGATGAGCTGAGAGAGGGAGCAGGATCTGCCCTGATCAAGCTTGATCACTTCCTGTAGGTGAATTTAAGACCAAACCAGTGGAAGAGGAAAGATTTCCCACACCAGATGTGAACATTTACCATCACTGAGTATGACATCTGTTTATCAGTATCGGCGCAGAAACCGGCAGCATCGTCGCCGTCCTGCCTGCCTCTCAAGTTGAGGGTCACAGATGCCAACAGACTCAGTAAACTGATCTCCAAGGCCAGTAATGCTGTGAGGATGGAGGTGGACTCCGCTAAGGTGGTGTCAGAGGATGCTGTGCTCAGTGGCGGTCCTAGCCTGTTTGCTGCCCTGGGCGAACACTACCTCTGGTTTTAATTTTGCACTCCAGTATGAACACCCATCCCCCAACCAGAGGATCACCACAACATAACCTAATAGACCTGCACCTTAGTTCACAGATTCGCTTTGTCTAGGGTTTATTTCTGGGGTTACCAAAACCCAGGTTTCAAATCATGAATACATAATAGGCTTGGATTTACAACATTGTGAATGAAATGTGCTCTATTTGGAAGCAGCCAGGTCTCCTCCCCTTTCGACGGGTTATGTGTGAGACTTTAAATCATCAAACTGTAAATAATAAATTTTAAATTGTTATTGATCCCTTTACCCCGAGTCCTAAAGTGTATATTTATTTTCTTACTCTTCTTATATTTATTGTTTGTTTACTTGCACTGCTGTAACTGGAGCCTCGTCGTCTCGTCTCTCTATATACTGGACTGTATGTAGCGGAGATGACAATCAAGTTTACTTTGACTTCAGCAGCGAGCATGCGCACCGGGGGCTCTCGCGCTCAGTTTTCGCGTATAGAATTTAAAAAAAACATCGGTGCAAATTATAAGTCTGTATCATGATGTCTGGTGTTTTCGTGTTTGTTGGTTTGTTTTTATTTTGTTTTATTTTGCGAGTTGGCTATTTTTTTGCTGCTCCAGGCAGCCAGAGAATCCCCGCCGCCCCCCTCTCCTCCCTGTGCCGCAAGCAGCAGGCGCACCTCGCAAACGGAGGGCGCCCTTACTCCCAGCAAATGGGCGATAGAAAACCGATCGATGCCTATGACTTTCCCAAAATGCGCTGGCTGATGTCGGGGCAGCATGAGTACGAGCAATTTTTTTTATTTTTTTTTTGCCGATGCCCGTGATGCCGCCCCGGGCAACCGCCCGTGTCGCCCGTATCAAAAACCGCTACTGGCTGTGCTAGATAAGGACAATGCTGAACAATATGAGTAACAAGAGTGAATAGGAGGATGTTTATAATTGAGCTATTTTTATATATTAGTGCTTTTGTAAACTTTGTAATATATGTTATTATTTAATTTAGGTTAGTTTGTTACTGTTCTTATTGTCTTGGAGCAGCTGTAACTGCATAATATCCTTAGGTATTAATAAAGTATTCTGATTCTGATTCTTGGGTAGAGTTTTGCACTGTACTGTCTCTGAAGATTCTCAGTTATCCAGATTACATTTTAATATTTTGCTGTCTGCAATTATACATTAAAGTTACACTCGTGCAAAATCATTAAGTGATTCAGAAACAGTTAACATGACATTATAGCATTAAAGCCTGCAAGTTGGTGTTACATGCTTATAAAATGTATATATGTATAGATGAGTCAGATAACACACATCAGTTAGTTAAACTGCAGGAATGTCTTAAAGACATAAAGACCTGGATGACCTCTAATTTTCTTCTTCAATATTCAGATAGAATAGAATTCAACTTTATTGCACATGTCACAGGTACAGGGCAACGAAATGCAGTTTGCATCCATCCAGAAGTGCTTTAGCCATGATATAGATATATTACAATATATATTAGCAATAATATAGATGTGTAAGTATATTACAGAAATGGGTCTATTATGGTATGTTATAATGTACACGGTGTGAAGTATGTTATGAATATTCTATAACTATAAGTATGTACAGGCTGTAGTGAGTACAAGCTATGTACAGGCTATGGACAGGATATGAATATGAAATAAAAACTATACAGAAATATGAGATATACAGTTATACAGAAATGTGAACTATGCAAGTTATAAACAGTTGTAGGATTAAAAATTATATATGTACAGAATGATATTTACACAGAACTATACAGTAGTGCAGTTAAGATAAGTGAGATATGTGGATAATTTCTACAGAGGCTATATAAAGTGCTAGTGGTTGTGAGTGGTGGTTCAGTCCATGTTATTATTGTGTGTTTGAGGGTACAGTTGTCCATTGTGTGTGTGTGTAGGTGGTTGTGGGTGTGTGTATGTTCAGTCCATGAGTTTAACGTGGGTCAGATGTCAGGAGGCAGAGTTCAGGAGTCTGACAGCTGTGGGGAAGAAGCTGTTCCGGTACCTGGTGGTCTTAGTCCGGAGGCTCCTGTAGCGCCTCCCAGAGGGCAGGAGGGTGAAGAGTCCATGTGATGGGTGACTGGGGTCTTTGATGATTTTCCCAGCCCTTTTCAGACACCGCTTCCTGTAGATGTCCTTTATGGCAGGAAGTGGTGCTCCGGCGATGCGCTGGGCAGTTTTCACGACCCTCTGCAACGCCTTCTGGTCCGAGGCAGAGCAGTTCCCGTACCAGACTGTTATACAGTTGGTCAGGATGCTCTCGATGGTGCAGCGATAGAAGTTCAGATAAAACTGAGGTTATTGTACTCGGCCCTGACAATCTTAGAAATATGGTACCTAACCAGATACTTAGTCTGGATGGCATTACCTTGGCCTCCAGTAACACTGTGAGGAACCTTGGAGTCATTTTTGACCAGGACATGTCCTTCAATGCACATATTAAACAAATATGTAAGACTGCTTTCTTCCATTTAGGACCTTCATTGAGTTGTGTCTTTATGTATTATTGTAAACCCCAGGGTCTACCTTAAAATTCAAAGCACTTGTCTGTTGTTGTGATTTGGTGCTGTATAAATGAAACGGAATAGAATTGACTCATATTTATGCAATATAAAGTTGTGAAAGTAAAGTCATTTACAAAAAGGAAATCTTATTATTTAACAGATTTGTTTTGGACTTAAACTGCATGTTTCCATTGAAGATGAGCCAGAGTAGAAATCTGCTATCTGAGCATCTGAAGCACAGCTGCCCACAGTATCTTTGCCTTTAGCAAAAATAACTTGCGGTAATTTGAAGTAACTGTTTTCTGTCACAGTCTGTCACTGTCACAGCCCGGTGGATCAGCAGGTACCTGATCAGCTGCATTGTTGCTTTCTCACTCTCGCCGGGGTGGAACTCATTGCAGGTTCACGCCCTCGGCCAACGCACCCGTGAAGTAGAAACACCTGAGTCTCACTGACGCGGCCAGCATTTAAGCAGAGGGATGGCAGCCATTCATCGCTGGATTGTTGCGTGAGTCGCGTCAGTGTATCTCCCCTCTTGTAATATTAGACTCCTGTTGTATCTATGTTCTTGTTCTAACGTGTTGACTCTATGTTTAGATCCCTTGGACCCATCCCTGTTTCCCGGTGAAGATCCCCAGTTGTGGCACATGGTCGCCTGCTCACCTACTGAGCTAACCTGGTGCTCAGTTGATCTCACATTTCCCTTCAGTACACTTCATGAGTTCATGACAAACTGCCAGAACTTCTCGTCTTAAAGAGCTGGTCAAACTTACTGCCGATTATTTGACGAGGTGTAGTTGATATTTATTACCTGGCTTTTATTTACCTTCTTAACTTCTATGGAAGCAGCTAAGTGCACTAAGAACTTCACAAGAATGCAAAGTGTCCTGAGAAAACTTTCTTTTTCACAACGCTATGGTTAAAAAAAAGCAGATTTCTTGAATAATAATTCAACTAGAGCCTTTTGTTATAATTAGAAATGTCTTATATGAATGAGCTTGGAAAAATTGGGAGTGGTAGGAGCTGGACAAGCAGATCAGTTTCATTATTTTAAGTTCACTAGCTGGGCCCACGTCCTCATTTTAGGTTTGACAGTCTTTTAGTAGGTAAAGGTGAAAGATTGGACATGAATTGAGCTGCGGTTTGGGGAAGGCCTCGAAGGGGACTGGCGACGGCTCCCGGGTCTGGCAGATCCTCATGTACTAGATAGAAGTGAAGAAGTTAAAGAATTGAAAAGGGGAGGGAGGGGCACATAAACGAGAATGAACAGCTCCGATGTTCAGTGTTTAGCATGAGCAACTATGCAAACAGTCCTCCCAGCCCTCACAGACTACGAATTTTTAGACGATCCAATTGGGAGATTATTAAAAGCTGATACCCATTTTATACATTTTCTAAGCATCGTCATATGACCCCAGCCACCCCCAATCCTGATGATGAATAAGTAAATAAACATATTAATAACACCATTTGTTACTTGTATTATGTAGACATCTTAACAGTAGTTTTACTTATAATGTGAGGGTTTCATCATTTTAAAATGCAGTAAATGCCTGCTGTCAACCACCTTTTTTTTTCCTTTAAACGCACTCACTTAACAAACTTTAGAGAAAGCTAAGAGAGGCCAGACTATCATTAGCATCCCATCAAATTTATATAAACAAATGGTTTATATGGTGCAGATCATCAGATAACACAATTAAAACAGCTGGATGCTTACAGGAAGTAAAACAAGCAAAAAAAATGTTTATTAATTCATAAAACAGTTATTTAAAAAAGAGTGAAAAGTAAAACAGGATTTTAGAAATTATAATTAATCCATTAATGAAAATGAAACTACTTCAATCCTTTTACGTTTTTTTCATAAAAAAGCGAATAAGCTTATTATCAGTTTTGTTTTCAATGCTTTTTTAAATTCAGATGAAATAATCTCAGTTTTGTCCTCCATTCAGTTGGTTTACAGACACAGATCTTCTTCTTGATCTGAAAGAATCAATAAAGGATTATTTGGTGGTTAAAGGTGATTTAGGATTAAATTTACTTCCTGTAAAACGTATTTGACTTAAATAACTTACATACTGTGGTTTATCACTGTAAGCTCTGTTATTTCTGTACATTTTTGTACCTCTTGGTTCAAAATCATAACCTGACTTACTAAACAGTGCAATCACAAAACAAAATAAATATTTTTTTTACTTTTTTACTTTACTTACCTTCATCTCTCTTGGCTGTAGATCTATTGTGGGAGACCTGTGCATACAACACACTGTCATCTGAAAGAGGATGGACAGATGATCAGGATAAAATAAAGTGAAGGGTTAATTTTCTTTATATTTACATCTTTCTGTCGCTCAGTGCCTGACTCACTTGAATTCACTGAAGGAGATGCTTTCTTTATAAAAGAAGAGATTTTATGACAAACTGCTGCTGTTCGCTCTCATCTCAGTGTCACATCAGCTCAAAACTCCTCCACCTCTGATCAGCAGGGTCAGGGACTCTGTACTCCTACATGGGATATTTCTCTACTGTCTCATGCATCACCACGCTTTAAGAACAGTGATGTCATGATGCTGTCAATGGTTTTAATTGTTTGGTGTCAGAGGTGGGAGGTCATGAAGTACAAATACTTTGTTACTGTGTTTAAGTTGAATTTTCAGATATCTGTACTTTACTCTATACAACTTTTTACTTTTGCTCCCTACATTTTTAGACAAATATAAGTATTTTCTACTCTTTACATTTTCAACTTAGACTCATTACTATAGGTTTCATGCTTTTCATGTAAGTTTTTATTTCCCAGCACTGAGTGCTTTTAAAATATCAAACCGAGTTCAGCTTAAATAAAGGGAACAATCATACGTAAAAGATAGCTCTACTGATGTATTCACCACCTGTGCTGATCACATACAAAAGGGATGAAAAAGGCAAAAAGATAATTTAGGCATAATCTATTGCACTATGGCAGTTAATTTCAAAAGCAATGTTTCTATCAGCACAACAAACATTAACAAACACACAAACTGTTTGTGTGCAGTTTGCAGTGTTGGGACTAACGCGTTATTAAGTAACGCGTTACAGTAACTACGTTATTATTGTGGTAACGAGCACGGTAACTAGTTATTATGCCAAAACCAGGAACGCGTTACTCGTTACTGGGATTTAGATAGGCTCGTTACTCGTTACTTCGTGTGGTGGATATCGCGGAGCTTCCACAGATTCAATAACATTAGCAAGTGGTGGAGGCCAGCAGGTGGATGAAGGAAAAGGGAGGCAAGAGGAGAGACCCGGCGGCCGCCGGTCCGCGTGTCAGGTGAACTGAACTTCAGGTAAGAAGTTATGACCTGCAGTCTATCGGAGTCAGATATAAACCAAGTTTAGGTGGAGTTTATTTTCGGTATGCTGACATTTTCGTACTGCGTGCTAGCTAGCATGACGGAGTTTCTATACAGCTGGGTGGGTGCTATGTTACTGATGTTGAACTTTATTTTGTTCATACGGTTAATTATTAGAGTTGCCAACCGTCCCCTAAAAACAGAATCGTCTCGTATTCAGAGAAAATATTACGCGTTTCGTACTGAGGTGAAAAGGAACACAGTTTGTCCCGGACTTCAGCTACAATGAAAAAGACACAAAGCTGAAGCTGCACAGCTGCCTCTTCTTCTCTCATTCTCTCCTGTTTCTACTTCAATCACGAAACTGATCAATGATCAGCTGATCGGCTTTTCTCTCTTGTTTATTTATCGCCCACTTTGCGCCAGAAAGAGGAAACCAGCGGATGTCGCGTTAAACAACAGCAGTACGTTTAAGCTTGATCAGCTGTTGTTAGAATTTATTTAATATTAATTTCTAGTATCAGCTGATGTTTGCTGAAGCCACAGCTGTAAAGCTGCTGGTCATGATATCGGTTTGGTTATCTGGTGAGAGGAAACATGAAGATGAAACCAGGAGATGTCCTTACTGAATCATCAGAGCTGAACAGGTGATGGAGAAACAGGTTTACCTTTTTAGGTGACATGAATGAGTTGAAGGGAAGTTATGAGCTGTTTCTGAGAGACAAATAACACCAGGATCCTTTTCACGTAGCTGACAGCTGGTAACTGTGCAGGGGCGGGTCTAGCAAAGTGTTGCCAGGGGCCAGGTAGGGCATTAACAGGAAAGGGGGGACAAGGAAATACTTTTCTTTATTATTCTCATTTAAAATGTCTCGCTTTTAAAAAATAATTATCTGAGTCTTACAACAAACGATTGATAGATTGATACATATATACCATCAGAACAGTGTACATCACTGTCACAACAGTGTTTGTTTTCATTCAAAGGCTTTATGATTTTTCCTATAATGGTGGGCCGGTCTCTAGTAAAAATGCCCGGACGATTGTTTTGTCCCAGTCCAGCTTTGTATGCAGCTCATCTGCAGTCTGGTGTTACCTACATCTTCCTATTCAGAAGGCAGAATTTCTGAGTTCTGAGTACAATCAAAAGCACCACGACTGCAGTTTTTGTGTTGGATGTAAAAAGCAGGCTAGAATCATGGCGGCGGTCAACGACGGTCCAGGCGTGGGATTTCTCTCGTGGAAATGTGCACATTATTTTTCCTTTCTGTTGGTAGGTGGCACAGTGCACTTGTGGCAAGTAAGCAAGCTAGAAGACTGGCAGTCTGGCTGGGTATCCAGTTACGGAAGCAACACATTAACAAGAGAATTCTGAGTAAAACCAAAGTTACTTTCCCTAGTAACTAGTTACTCTGAAAGTAACGAGTAACTTGAAGTAACTGAGTTACTTTTTTAGAGAAGTAACTAGTAATGTAACTAAGTTACTAATTTAAAGTAACTTACCCAACACTGGCAGTTTGTCACACAGTGTGTTGTAGCTAAAGGTCCAGCTGATGTATTTAACAGGGAGAGAGAGGAAAAGAAAGCTAACTTCACTCAAAAGAAAGACAGGACAGGAGAGGAAGAAGAGAGGTTATATTTAAAGGTAAAGACTGCTCAGTGGTGTTTGACAAACTGGAAATTAAAAGCTTGTAATGCTCATTTTTTAAAATCAGATATTGGATTCATACATGATGGGAAGTTGTGTTTTTTCATATTGTGAAACACTGCAAAGCAAACTGAGGTATTTACTAACTTTGTGTTATTCATAGGTTGCATGGAAATACTCTGCAGGTTAGTGCAGGATAAACAGGTAGTTTGCTGCACCGTGATGGATTTAAAGTAAAGAACAGTGTGTTGGACTGGTGCACAGCAGCCATGGTGTCCAAGGTTAGAGTTAGGTTACGTGAAGAGTAAGAGAGAGTGATATGAATTAAAGCTGTTGATGTTTAGATTCAGTCACTGATTTCCACCTTTACACTAACTTTATAATCTCATTATAAGTGAGTATAAACAGTTTACTGTCAGTGTAGAGGATGGACATCAGGAAACAAAGCTTGTGAAACATCAGGTTACATCCTGTTGAATTCAGGTATGTAAATCCACAAAGAGCAGCAGGTCAGCTGATCACATCCTGTACACTAAGAAAACCAGGTGAATCTCTCCTCCCCCAACCTGCTGAACACACTTTAACTTACTGTACTCAATTTTTCTGAGCAGTCAAAAAAAACCCACAAAAATCTTTCAAAGTAAAAAAAAATTTTTTTTTAACTTCCATTAACATTTTATTATTACATTAATATAGCACAAGGTTCAGTAAGCTTTGCACAAACATAGATGGCAGAATTGTCCTCCAAAGAGCTACCTTTTACTTTCTTACTCTGAGTACATTTTAGAGCCTGTACTTTTTCACTTTTACTTGAGTAAAAAAGTAGAATCAGTACTTCAACTTTTACCAACTTTTTTTTAAGTATTTGTGACCCTCGGTACCTTTGAGACCTCCGTTTCGAAAAAAGTGTAAATGAGACAGCAAAATAAATAACTTTTTTTTTTTTAAACTTTACTTACCTTTGTCTCTCTTGGCTTTAGATCTACTGTGGGAGACCTGTGCATACAACACACTGTCATCTAAAGAGGATGGACAGATGATGATCAGGATAAAATAAGATGATATCTTTCTGTCAGTCAACAACTCACATGAACTGACTAAAGGAGGTTTTCACTCAATCAAAGAAGAGATTTTATGACAACTTGTTGCTGTCATGTTTAAAAACCTGTTTCCTCCTAAGCTGCTGTTAGCTCTCATTTCAGTGTCAGATCAGTTCAAACCTTCTTCATCCCTGATCAGCAGGGCCAACAACTCTACACTCCAACGAGGGATATTCCTGTACTGGCTCATATCATCACTACCCTCTTAAAATGATGAAGTCATGATTCAGTCAAAGATGATTACTTGGTGTGTAAGACTTTATAAATGAAAAAGCAAAATAAATAAGTTACTGGTTTTATTCCAGTACTTACCTTTGTCTCTCTTGGCTTTAGATCTACTGTGGGAGACCTGTGCATACAACACACTGTCATCTAAAAGAGGATGGACAGATGATCAGGATAAAAAGCCTGGAGATGATTTAATTGTTTTATATCTTTCTTATCTTTTAGATTGCTGTATCCCACTATCCTCTTCACTCTGCCTACTTGGAGATTTATGTCACAAAGCAATAACCAAACCTTTGGAAAAATACTTTAAACAGCGCTAATTATCAGCAAGAGGACTATTTTCAAAAACTGGAAGTCAAAGAACCAAATCAGCACCATTTTATGGAAAACGCATTAATTGAACAAACATCAGTGGAAAAACTAAAAAGCTGCTGCTGCTGACATCAATATATGGAAGTCATTCCTCAATTAAATAAACTCATTACATCATCTTTCATGCTGTCCTTACCCGACCTCTTAACCTGTGATCTCTAATTATTTACACTATCAGAATAAAATGACCCCAATCATACACACACTATGTTGTTCATTATCCTGTATTTATTATTCTGATTTCTTGCATCTGTCACTGTGGCAATAATAAAGTTTTTTTTATATCAAATGAAACAGAAGGAAAATGATGCTGGCTAACCTCCAGGCTATCATTTGAAATACAGTCTTTTACTAAATTTAAGTAAAATGAATAAATTATCTGTATTGAGAGCATAATTCAAATTAGTTTCATAAAATGCTTCTAAGTATAAATTACTATAAGGAATTATAAAGTTTACTTCAGCACAGACTCTAAAATCATAAATGTCATGGAGGGGGGGAAATTAATTTTTAACCACACCATAAATAAAATGCATGTAAATCCAGTGTTTTCACTCCTAATAAATAGGACTGATTACTGGCTGTTCAATGGTTTAATTTTATTATTAGTAGAAGTATAAACTACATCAATACATCAGTAAGAGTTTAAAACCATGTAAATAAAATAATTCAATATTTAGAATTCCCATACATGATTCTCTATATGCCCACATGTTGTTAACACAAACAATGGCAGTAAGAAACATAGCTTAAGTAGCTCTATATAGGAATGTTACCTTCAGATCGATCCATCGACCTTGAAGTAAGGGTCAGAGGTCAAATGAGACATTATATTTTAAATCTTCATAAAGTACTTTCTGTGTGTCGACATTACAGAACACACTTGTAAGAATCATATATTCTGAGTTTTGAGGCTTTTTGTTAATTTTCCACCTTGAAGACCTCGGTGGACGTAAGACAGATTTTAATGGATTGCTAACATGACCCTGCTCCACACCCCTACAAAGTTTTATCACAATTCATTCAAAAGTTTCCAGCTTTCGTTTTTACAGACAGAATGACACCCAACACTACCAAAAACATCACCTTCATGGTGGAGGTAACAACGAATAAAATGAAACCAAACACAAGGGCTGACCTTGGAGAGGAGAAGTGTTTTGGCTGTGTTGAGATTCATCCTGATTGATCATGTGGTTCATAGCAGAGCTCTGATTTGTGCTCTGAGTCCTGGTGGAACATTTAAAAAATGAAGTAAAACATTAGATTTAATAAGAAACACAGGATGCAATTCTAGTATGTTAAAGTGAGAGAGGAGAGATTTGAACCAACCTGATAAAGAATGAATCTGAAAAAAAAGATAAAACATGTTTTTAAAATGTTCAAACTGTTGTAGTGTTATAATAGTACATGCAGTGTTCAGGATACATCTGTGATTCTGAACAATTAGATCATATTCAATCTAATATCACACAGAAATGATCTCACCCTTTGACTGTTTGAAACGACACACGAGCAGAAGAAGAAGAAGAAGAAAAATCAGTGAAACTCCACAAATGAGTCCAACGATCAGAGGAGACAGAAATGTCCCGGGCACTGCTGTAATAAATAATACAATAATAAAATATTACGCTATAATTATGTTTATATGTATTAAATGTATAGATAAATGTATATATGAGTAAATATGTTCACCACCATAATTTACGTGGACATTTGTCTGACATCAAAATGTATTATTTACAATTCCAATATTCCTAATAACAACTAAAAAGACTAGACGTGTTTTACACATGTGATGTTTTTCATCATTACTGACAAATTTAAACTTTTATCTGAATTTCACTTCCTCTCTCATATAATTTTATATGAGTTTGTCATTTTTATTGAAAAACAGTTGAGAAAGAAGATTTTCTCTTCTTAACACTGAACCAAAAGGAACAGGATCTCCGTCTGTCTCAGATTTCTAGAAAACTCACTGATTAAAAATACAAGAAAGAAAGAAAAAAATCTCACAATTCTTATCAATGCTGACTGCCTCGCTGTCCTCTGTGTAATAAACTGGGTTTCCTCTTCCTCCTCTGCACCTATAGAGTCCTTCCTGTGAGACTCTGATTTGTCCATCTGAAGGGAAAACTGCATCTTGTGTGGTCAGAGGTTCAGAGGAGTTCTGGTCTCTGTACCAGTAGAATTTCCATCCAGATGATGATAAGTTCACTGAGCAGCTCAGGGTCACACTGCCCCCTACTGGAATGATTGTTGTTCCTGCTGTCAGTGTGGCCCTGGGTTTATCTGCTGTTATGAAAAAGAAGGCAAAACAGATACAAACATTTTTAAAAAAAAGTATGTGTTAATGTTATTAAACCTCCTACTTGCAGGAAAATCTACAAAATTCTACTTCATCATATTTTTTACTGTTTGTTTTCCTCAGCATGGTGACACAGCTGCAGTAATTCAGGTTGTAGATCTCTAAATAAACACAGTATAACTGTTCGTTTATTCTCTGGCCTGAAGAAGTCACACTAAATGTAAACTAATATAGCTCAATGCTGAAGGAAACACAATGATGGGATAAGATGGTTGTTTCATAACATCAGAAAAAAAACATTTCCATGACAACATTAATTAAATTTACATGTATAGGATCATAAATGTATGTTGTCAGTCACTGAGGACTTACCTAATACAGTTACAGAGACAGTATTACTGTTCTTTGTATCACGTGAGCTCTTCATCTCACCAACGCACTGATATTCACCACTGTCACCTGTAGATGTAATGTTTGATCTGTGTTCTTTATAGTCGCCGTAGAGGATAAAGTCTCGACCATCCTTATTGAATTTGTAAAGCCAGTCAGTGTCTTTTCCTTCATTCATGTCACATTTGAAGACAATGAACTCTCCAATGAAAAAACTGGACCATTTGGGTTCAATAGTTAGCACAGCATCTAGAATCCAACACAATCACAAAGTTAACAATATGAAACACTTTTATTTAGTCAAGAAACAACATCATCTTCATAAAATTATAAATGCATTGAACAAAACCAGAAGGTGCTTAAAACTGATGCAGTAGGTTGAGATGAATCTTTACTAAATGAATAAAAAGAAATAAATAAAATAAAGTGAAAACTGTTCAGTCACCTTGAGCGTGTCCACTGCAGAGGAGCGTACAGAGCACTACAATAAAGACAGAAACTTCAGACATTATCAAACTAAACAATCCTTTGTTAGATAAACTAAACCAGCTCCACTCTGATCTGAGTCAGTGCACTAAAATCTAATCCAGTCTACAAACAACCATGTTGGTAACAAACATGAGAGTCCTCTGATCACATGACCTGAAATGGTACAAATGACTGATGCTCTGTTCTTCTTATCAAACGTGTTTATGGATCAGTATTAATGAAACAATAGGAGTCAGTGATGTACTCACAGAATAGGCCCAGCTCACAGAGCAAAGTGGCTCCCATCCTCACATCCAGCAGTGACACGTCTGAAAACTTCTACAACTTTCTGTAAAGACAGCGAGTGAAGCAGCAGCACAGCAGATACCAACAAACTGTAAAGACCACAAACACCTTTTTTTAACTTCTGCTTCCTTTTACACAGACATACCAACAAGATCTGACCACAACATACTGTCACATGTTTATTCTCTCATGTTGCTGCAGAGTGGGGTTGCCAACTGTCCAGTTTTATCCGGGACATCCCGTATTAATAAACAAAGTTGGTTCATCCCTTACTCTACCTTAAATGTCCCGTATATTGAGCGTTACATGCAATGTCACATTCAGTGTATAATTACACTATACCGAGCTGGTTGTGCACTGGGCTTCTGGCACGACAGTGTCCCTTATTTGATAGTTTAAAAGTTTACGGCCCTACTGCAGAAACATGTTACTCCGCACACACTGCAGAGAGAGGGGCGGTCCCTGGCTTCCTCACAGCATTCAACCTGTAGCACTTAATGCATCATCCATCAGGCATAACCTTTTGCCTGTAACATTGTCAATTTTCTTAGTTTTATTTTTACTTTTCACCCAAACCGTTAGTGATTTACAGCCAGATTCAGTAGCAATTTAAATGCATTTGAAATGATACTGACCTGATCTTTTTCTGATCAGAAAATCAATCATTTAAATTATTAAAATAATGTAATAATTTAATTGCCCATGATCATACACAACATGGAAAAACCTACAGTTTTTACCTTCCTTTTTAACAAATGCTGTAATTGCAGCTGATGACTGGTGAGTTTGATGGTATTTTATGTTTTCCTGAATTAATATCAAATATAGGGAGAAGCAGCATCAACAATCACTTTTCTCATCTATTAGAAAATACCCCAACATGCAGATGTAAATGAATCTGTATTTTTATGATTTTATCAAAGGCTTGTGTGCATCAACCTTGACTTTCGTTTGCTATTCATTTCTTCAGGCTGCTGTTTCAACACTGTATAACTTTACTCATAGAAAGGCTGGACATCAAGTCTTTTTATTCCACTTTTAGGTAAAGACAGGGATCTCTTTGACACAAGTATTTCTTTAGTTTTATTTGAAACTAAATGATTGTCAGCTAAAGATTGAACATTGTAGTTTGGTTTGATTTAAAAAATAATAATAAAACACACACAAAACATTTCCCTTGTGCCTCAAGAACCAGCCCACTGTGTGGTTACTGAGTGCTAAAGAACAGCTTACACCTTCATGAATAGAGCAATTACAGCTACTTTTAAAGTAGCAGAGATGAGCTGAGAGAGGGAGCAGGATCTGCCCTGATCAAGCTTGCTCACTTCCTGTAGGTGAATTTAAGACCAAACCAGGGGAAGAGGAAAGATTTCCCACACCAGATGTGAACATTTACCATCACTGAGTATGACATCTGTTTATCAGTATCGGCGCAGAAACCGGCAGCATCGTCGCCGTCCTGCCTGCCTCTCAAGTTGAGGGTCACAAATGCCAACAGACTCAGTAAACTGATCTCCAAGGCCAGTAATGTTGTGAGGATGGACGTGGACTCCGCTAAGGTGGTGTCAGAGGATGCTGTGCTCAGTGGCGGTCCTAGCCTGTTTGCTGCCCTGGGCGAACACTACCTCTGGTTTTAATTTTGCACTCCAGTATGAACACCCATCCCCCAACTCGAGGATCACCACAACATAACCTAATAGACCTGCACCTTAGTTCACAGATTCACTTTGTCTAGGGTTTATTTCTGGGGTTACCAAAACCCAGGTTTCAAATCATGAATACATAATGGGCTTGAATTTACAACATTATGAATGAAATGTGCTCTATTTGGAAGCAGCAGGTCTCCTCCCCTTTCGACGGGTTGTGTGTGAGACTTTAAATCATCAAACTGTAAATAATAAATTTTAAATTGTTATTGATCCCTTTACCCCGAGTCCTAAAGTGTATATTTATTTTCTTACTCTTCTTATATTTATTGTTTGTTTACTTGCACTGCTGTAACTGGAGCCTCGTCGTCTCGTCTCTCTATATACTGGACTGTATGTAGCGGAGATGACAATCAAGTTTACTTTGACTTCAGCAGCGAGCATGCGCACCGAGGGCTCTCGCGCTCAGTTTTCGCGTATAGAATTTAAAAAAACATCGGTGCAAATTATAAGTCTGTATCATGATGTCTGGTGTTTTCGTGTTTGTTGGTTTGTTTTTATTTTGTTTTATTTTGCGAGTTGGCTATTTTTTGCTGCTCCAGGCAGCCAGAGAATCCCCCGCCGCCCCGCCCTCTCCTCCCTGTGCCGCAAGCAGCAGGCGCACCTCGCAAACGGAGGGCGCCCTTACTCCCAGCAAATGGGCGATAGAAAACCGATCGATGCCTATGACTTTCCCAAAATGCGCTGGCTGATGTCGGGGCAGCATGAGTACGAGCAATTTTTTTTATTTTTTTTTTGCCGATGCCCGTGATGCCGCCCCGGGCAACCGCCCGTGTCGCCCGTATCAAAAACCGCTACTGGCTGTGCTAGATAAGGACAATGCTGAACAATATGAGTAACAAGAGTGAATAGGAGGATGTTTATAATTGAGCTATTTTTATATATTAGTGCTTTTGTAAACTTTGTAATATATGTTATTATTTAATTTAGGTTAGTTTGTTGTTCTTATTGTCTTGGAGCAGCTGTACTGTTCTTATTGTCTTGGAGCAGCTGTAACTGCATAATATCCTTAGGTATTAATAAAGTATTCTGATTCTGATTCTTGGGTAGAGTTTTGCACTGTACTGTCTCTGAAGATTCTCAGTTATCCAGATTACATTTTAATATTTTGCTGTCTGCAATTATACATTAAAGTTACACTTATGAATATTCGTGCAAAATCATTAAGTGATTCAGAAACAGTTAACATGACATTATAGCATTAAAGCCTGAACGTTGGTGTTACATGCTTATAAAATGTATATATGTATAGATGAGTCAGATAACACACATCAGTTAGTTAAACTGCAGGAATGTCTTAAAGACATAAAGACCTGGATGACCTCTAATTTTCTTCTTCAATATTCAGATAAAACTGAGGTTATTGTACTCGGCCCTGACAATCTTAGAAATATGGTATCTAACCAGATTCTTACTCTGGATGGCATTACCTTGGCCTCCAGTAACACTGTGAGGAACCTTGGAGTCATTTTTGACCAAGACATGTCCTTCAATGCACACATTAAACAAATATGTAAGACTGCTTTCTTCCATTTAGGACCTTCATTGAGTTTTGTCTTTATGTATTATTGTAAACTCCAGGGTCTACCTTAAAATTCAAAGCACTTGTCGGTTGTTGTGATTTGGTGCTGCATAAATAAAACGGAATAGAATTGACTCATATTTATGCAATATAAAGTTGTGAAAGTAAAGTCATTTACAAAAAGGAAATCTTATTATTTAACAAATTTGTTTTGGACTTAAACTGCATGTTTCCATTGAAGATGAGCCAGAGTAGAAATCTGCTATCTGAGCATCTGAAGCACAGCTGCTCACAATATCTTTGCCTTTAGCAAAAATAACTTGCGGTAATTTGAAGTAACTGTTTTCTGTCACAGTCTGTCACTGTCACGGCCCGGTGGATCAGCAGGTACCTGATCAGCTGCATTGTTGCTTTCTCACTCTCGCCGGGGTGGAACTCATTGCAGGTTCACGCCCTCGGCCAACGCACCCATGAAGTAGAAACACCTGAGTCTCACTGACGCGGCCAGCGTTTAAGCAGAGGGATGGCAGCCATTCATCGCTGGATTGTTGCGTGAGTCGTGTCAGTGTATCTCCCCTCTCGTAATATTAGACTCCTGTTGTATCTGTGTTCTTGTTCTAACGTGTTGACTCTATGTTTAGATCCCTTGGACCCATCCCTGTTTCCCGGTGAAGATCCCCAGTTGTGGATGATTTAGAATAGCTGGAAGCAAACAGTGAGTGAAGAAGAGCGAGGGCTTTCCCCCCATCCTCCCCACCTTGGATTCCCTGGAGCCTGGACCCCTGTCACGCTTGTATGTAGCACAATTCCCTGCACTGTCTGTAAATACACCTGGTGAATGTGAAATAAACCCCACTTCAAACCGAAGAGTTCCGTGTGTGAGTCCACAGTGAACCGTGACAGTCACACATTATACAGGAATTTTCACCCACTTAGCTGTCAGTCTCACATTTTTAGCCCGTAATGGCAGAGACGGTGTAGACAGACAGGGAAGTGGGAGGACAGAAGGGGAAACATTTAGCAAAGGACGACGGGTCAGACTCAAATTCAGGCTGCTATTTTCTGGTCATGTGGCACATGGTCGCCTGCTCACCTACTGAGCTAACCTGGTGCTCAGTTGATCTCACATTTCCCTTCAGTACACTTCATGAGTTCATGACAAACTGCCAGAACTTCTCGTCTTAAAGAGCTGGTCAAACTTACTGTCGATTATTTGACGAGGTGCAGTTGATATTTACTACCTGGCTTTTATTTACCTTCTTAACTTCTATGGAAGCAGCTAAGTGCACTAAGAACTTCACAAGAATGCAAAGTGTCCTGAGAAAACTTTCTTTTCACAACGCTATGGTTAAAAAAAGCAGATTTCTTGAATAATAATTCAACTAGAGCCTTTTGTTATAATTAGAAATGTCTTATATGAATGAGCTTGGAAAAATTGGGAGTGGTAGGAGCTGGACAAGCAGATCAGTTTCATTATTTTAAGTTCACTAGCTGGGCCCACGTCCTCATTTTAGGTTTGACAGTCTTTTAGTGGGTAAAGGTGAAAGATTGGACATGAATTGAGCTGCGGTTTGGGGAAGGCCTCGAAGGGGACTGGCGACGGCTCCCGGGTCTGGCAGATCCCGTGTACTAGATAGAAGTGAAGAAGTTAAAGAATTGAAAAGGGAGGAGGGGCACATAAACGAGAATGAACAGCTCCGATGTTCAGTGTTTAGCATGAGCAACTATGCAAACAGTCCTCCCAGCCCTCACAGACTACAGCAATTTTTAGACGATCCAATTGGGAGATTATTAAAAGCTGATACCCATTTTATACATTTTCTAAGCATCGTCATATGACCCCAGCCACCCCCAATCCTGATGATGAATAAGTAAATAAACATTTTAATAACACCATGTGTTACTTGTATTATGTAGACATCTTAACAGTAGTTTTACTTATAATGTAAGGGTTTCATAATTTTAAAATGCAGTAAATGCCTGCTGTCAACCACCTTTTTTTTCCCTTTTGCACTCATTGGAACAAACTTTAGAGAAAGCTAAGAGAGGCCAGACTATCATTAGCATCCCATCAAATTTATATAAACAAATGGTTTATATGGTGCAGATCATCAGATAACACAATTAAAACAGCTGGATGCTTACAGGAAGTAAAACAAGCAAAAAAAAATGTTTATTAATTCATAAAACAGTTATTTAAAAAGAGTGAAAAGTAAAACAGGATTTTAGAAATTATAATTAATCCATTAATGAAAATGAAACTACTTCAATCCTTTTACGTTTTTTTCATAAAAAGGGGAATAAGCTTATTATCAGTTTTGTTTTCAATGCTTTTTGAAATTCAGATGAAATAAACTCAGTTTTGTCCTCCATTCAGTTGGTTTACAGACACAGATCTTCTTCTTGATCTGAAAGAATCAATAAAGGATTATTTGGTGGTTAAAGGTGATTTAGGATTAAATTTACTTCCTGTAAAACTTATTTGACTTAAATAACTTACATACTGTGGTTTATCACTGTAAGCTCTGTTATTTCTGTACATTTTTGTACCTCTTGGTTCAAAATCATAACCTGACTTATTAAACAGTGCAAACACAAAACAAAATAAATAATCTTTTTTACTTTTTTACTTTACTTACCTTCATCTCTCTTGTGTTTAGATCTATTGTAGTAGACCTGTGCATACAACACACTGTCATCTGAAAGAGGATGGACAGATGATCAGGATAAAATAAAGTGAAGGGCTTTAATTTTCTTTATATTTACATCTTTCTGTCGGTCAGTGCCTGACTCACTTGAATTCACTGAAGGAGATACTTTCTTTATAAAAGAAGAGATTTTATGACAAACTGCTGCTGTTCGCTCTCATCTCAGTGTCACATCAGCTCAAAACTCCTCCACCTCTGATCAGCAGGGTCAGGGACTCTGTACTCCTACATGGGATATTTCTGTACTGTCTCATGCATCACCACGCTTTAAGAACAGTGATGTCATGATGCCGTCAATGGTTTTAATTGTTTGGTGTCAGAGGTGGGAGGTCATGAAGTACAAATACTTTGTTACTGTATTTAAGTTGAATTTTCAGGTATCTGTACTTTACTCTACACAACTTTTTACTTTTGCTCCCTACATTTTTAGACAAATATTATTTGTATGTAGTATTTTCTACTCTTTACATCAGGGGTCCCCAATCTCAGTCCACGAGGGCCGGTGTCCCTGCAGGTTTTAGATCTCACCCTGGGTCAACACACCTGAATCACATGATTAGCTCATTACCAGGCCTCTGGAGAACTTCAATGTTTCTATCAGCACAACAAACATTAACAAACACACAAACTGTTTGTGTGCAGTTTGTCACACAGTGTGTTGTAGCTAAAGGTCCAGCTGATGTATTTAACAGGGAGAGAGAGGAAAAGAAAGCTAACTTCACTCAAAAGAAAGACAGGACAGGAGAGGAAGAAGAGAGGTTATATTTAAAGGTAAAGACTGCTCAGTGGTGTTTGACAAACTGGAAATTAAAAGCTTGTAATGCTCATTTTTTTAAAATCAGATATTGGATTCATACATGATGGGAAGTTGTGTTTTTTCATATTGTGAAACACTGCAAAGCAAACTGAGGTATTTACTAACTTTGTGTTATTCATAGGTTGCATGGAAATACTCTGCAGGTTAGTGCAGGATAAACAGGTCAGTTTGCTGCACCGTGATGGCTTTAAAGTAAAGAACAGTGTGTTGGATTGGTGCACAGCAGCCATGGTGTCCAAGGTTAGAGTTAGGTTACGTGAAGAGTAACAGAGAGTGATATGAATTTAAGCTGTTGATGTTTAGATTCAGTCACTGATTTCCACCTTTACACTAACTTTATAATCTCATTATAAGTGAGTATAAAGAGTTTACTGTCAGTGTAGAGGATGGACATCAGGAAACAAAGCTTGTGAAACATCAGGTTACATCCTGTTGAATTCAGGTATGTAAATCCACAAAAACCAGCAGGTCACCTGATCACATCCTGTACACTAAGAAAACCAGGTGAATCTCTTCTCCCCCAACCTGCTGAATATACTTTAACTTACTCAATTTTTCTGAGCAGTCAAAAAAAAAACACAAAAATCTTTCAAAGTAAAAAAAAAATGTTTTTTAACTTCCATTAACATTATTACATTAATATAGCACAAGGTTCAGTTAGCATTGCACAAAAATAAATGGCAGAATTGTCCTCCAAAGAGCTACCTTTTACTTTCTTACTCTGAGTACATTTTAGAGCCTGTACTTTTTCACTTTTACTTGAGTAAAAAAGTAGAATCAGTACTTCAACTTTTACCAACTTTTTTTTTAAGTATTTGTGACCCTCGGTACCTTTAAGACCTCCGTTTTGGAAAAGTGTAAATGAGACAGCAAAAATAAATAACTTTTTTTTTTACTTTACTTACCTTTGTCTCTCTTGGCTTTAGATCTACTGTGGGAGACCTGTGCATACAACACACTGTCATCTAAAACAGGATGGACAGATGATCAGGATAAAATAAGATGATATCTTTCTGTCAGTCAACAACTCACATGAACTGACTAAAGGAGGTTTTCACTCAATCAAAGAAGAGATTTTATGACAACTTGTTGCTGTCATGTTTAAAAACCTGTTTCCTCCTAAGCTGCTGTTAGCTCTCATTTCAGTGACAGATCAGTTCAAACCTTCTTCATCCCTGATCAGCAGGGCCAACAACTCTACACTCCAACGAGGGATATTCCTGTACTGGCTCATATCATCACTACCCTCTTAAAATGATGAAGTCATGATTCAGTCAAAGATGATTACTTGGTGTGTAAGACTTTATAAATGAGACAGCAAAAGTAAAAACTTTTTTTTTTTACTTTCCTTACCTTTGTCTCTCTTGGCTTTAGATCTACTGTGGGAGACCTGTGCATACAACACACTGTCATCTGAAAGAGGATGGACAGATGATCAGGATAAAAAAGCCTGGAGATGATTTAATTGTTTTTGGAGCCTCTTTCTTATCTTTTAGATTGCTGTATCCCACTATCCTCTTCACTCTGCCTACTTGAGATTTATGTCACAAAGCAATAACAAACCTTTGGAAAAATACTTTAAACAGCGCTAATTATCAGCAAAGAGGACTATTTTCAAAAACTGGAAGTCAAAAACCAAATCAGCACCATTTTATGGAAAACGCATTAACTGAACAAACATCAGTGGAAAAACTAAAAGCTGCTGCTGCTGACATCAATATATGGAAGTCATTCCTCAATTAAATAAACTCATTACATCATCTTTCATGCTGTCCTTACCCGACCTCTTAACCTGTGATCTCTAATTATTTACACTATCAGAATAAAATGACCCCAATCATACACACACTATGTTGTTCATTATCCTGTATTTATTATTCTGATTTCTTGCATCTGTCACTGTGGCAATAATAAAGTTTTTTTATATCAAATGAAACAGAAGGAAAATGATGCTGGCTAACCTCCAGGCTATCATAAGACATTATATTTTAAATCTTCATAAAGTACTTTCTGTGTGTCGACATTACAGAACACACTTGTAAGAATCATATATTCTGAGTTTTGAGGCTTTTTGTTAATTTTCCACCTTGAAGACCTCGGTGGACGTAAGACAGATTTTAATGGATTGCTAACATGACCCTGCTCCACACCCCTACAAAGTTTTATCACAATTCATTCAAAACATTTCCAGCTTTCGTTTTACAGACAGAATGACACCCAACACTACCAAAACATCACCTTCATGGTGGAGGTAACAACAAATAAATGAAAACCAAACACAAGGGCTGACCTTGGAGAGGAGAAGTGTTTTGTCTGTGTTGAGATTCATCCTGATTGATCATGTGGTTCATAGCAGAGCTCTGATTTGTGCTCTGAGTCCTGGTGGAACATTTAAAAATGAAGTGAAACATTAGATTTAATAAGAAACACAGGATGCAATTCTAGTATGTTAAAGTGAGAGAGAGAGATTTGAACCAATCTGATAAAGAATGAATCTGAAAAAAAAAGATAATTACATGTTTTTAAAATGTTCAAACTGTTGTAGTGTTATAATAGTACATGCAGTGTTCAGGATACATCTGTGATTCTGAACAATTAGATCATATTCAATCTAATATCACACAGAAATGATCTCACCCTTTGACTGTTTGAAACGACACACACGAGCAGAAGAAGAAGAAAAAAATCAGTAAAACTCCACAAATGAGTCCAACGATCAGAGGAGAGAAAATGTCCCGGCACTGCTGTAATAAATAATACAATAATAAAATATTACGCTTATGTATATATGTTAAAATGTATATATGAGTAAATATCTTCACCACCATAATTTACGTGGGCATTTGTCTGACATCAAAATGTATTATTTACAATTCCAATATTCCTAATAACAACTAAAAAGAATAGACGTGTTTTACACATGTGATGTTTTTCATTATTACTGATATATTTAAACTTTTATCTGAATTTCACTTCCTCTCTCATACAATTTTTATGAGTTTGTCATTTTTATTGAAAAACAGTTGAGAAAGAAGATTTTCTCTTCTTAACACTGAACCAAAAGGAACAGGATCTCCATCTGTCTCAGATTTCTAGAAAACTCACTGATTAAAAATACAAGAAAGAAAGAAAATCTCACAATTCTTATCAATGCTGACTGCCTCGCTGTCCTCTGTGTAATAAACTGGGTTTCCTCTTCCTCCTCTGCACCTATAGAGTCCTTCCTGTGAGACTCTGATTTGTCCATCTGAAGGGAAAACTGCATCTTGTGTGGTCAGAGGTTCAGAGGAGTTCTGGTCTCTGTACCAGTAGTATTTCCATCCAGATGATGATGAGTTCACTGAGCAGCTCAGGGTCACACTGCCCCCTACTGGAATGTCTCTCACATCACAAGTTATTTGGGCCTTTGGTTGATCTGCTGTTGAGTTTAAAGAAAGATGGAAAGAAAATAAATATATTAAAGTGGTGACAAACTGTCTACAATGAGGCTACTATCAGCTGCAGCTCTGTGTCTGACTAACAATGGAACATGCTTTGTAGACCATTGAATTCATCCTGTGCTGACCATTGTGACATTTGTCAAATGGAGATCACACAACAAACATGACTTACTTGATCCTGACAATGTGAAGGCTTCACTCCACTCTGTTGAAGAATATGAGTCATCTCTGCGTCGACTCTTACACATGTAGTCTCCACTGCTGGACTCAGAAACTCTGAATGTCACATCATTATTGTGTGTCCACTGTGTGGGTGTGCTGGGTCCTCTCCATTCATACTCCCACTCAGTGGTTTCACCTCCTTCCTGCACCTCACATGTCAGAGTGATCGTCTCACCTCTGAATATCTGAGGCCAGTTGGGTTGTTGTTTTACAACAACTTTATTGGAAACTGTTTACACATATTAACAGTTGAGATACAAATAGAAACATGAATCAACACAGAAAACTTCACATTGTATGTTTGATAATCATGAGTGAATGTATATTTCAAACTAAATGACTGAACTCACAGGTTATCTCAATGGTGACATCATCACTTCTATCAGTGTAGTAAACTGGGTTTCCTCTTGTTCCTCTGCAGCTGTAGTTTCCTCCTTGAGATACTCTGATATCTCTGTTTTGTTGATCTTTGATTTGAACTTCAGAGATTCTTTGGTTTCGTCTGAACCACTCATATTTCCATCCATCAGAGCTCTGCACAGAGCAGCTCAGGGTCACACTGCCCCCTACTGGTATGATTGTTGTTCCTGCTGTCAGTGTGGCCCTGGGTTTATCTGCTGTTATGAAAAAGAAGGCAAAACAGATACAAACATTTTTAAAAAGTATGTGTTAATGTTATTAAACCTCCTACTTGCAGGAAAATCTACAAAATTCTACTTCATCATATTTTTTACTGTTTGTTTTCCTCAGCATGGTGACACAGCTGCAGTAATTCAGGCTGTAGATCTCTAATTAAACACAGTATAACTGTTTGTTTATTCTCTGGCCTGAAGAAGTCACACTAAATGTAAACTAATATAGCTCAATGCTGAAGGAAACACAATGATGGGATAAGATGGTTGTTTCATAACATCAGGAAAAAAAAACATTTCCATGACAACATTAACTGAATTTACATTTATAGGATCATAAATGTATGTTGTCAGTCACTGAGCACTTACCTAATACAGTTACAGAGACAGTATTACTGTTCTTTGTATCACGTGAGCTCTTCATCTCACCAACGCACTGATATTCACCACTGTCACCTGTAGATGTAATGTTTGATCTGTGTTCTTTATAGTCGCTGTAGAGGATAAAGTCTTGACCACCTTTATTGAATTTGTATTTCCAGTCAGTGTCTTTTCCTTCATTCATGTCACATTTGAGGACAATGAACTCTCCAATGAAAAAACTGGACCAGTTGGGTTCAATAGTTAGCACAGCATCTAGAATCCAACACAACCACAAAGTTAACAATATGAAACACTTTTATTTAGTCAAGAAAAAACATGTTCATAAAATTATAAATGCATTGAACAAAATCAGAAGGTGCTTAAAACTGATGCAGTAGGTTGAGATGAATCTTTACTAAATGAATAAAAAGAAATAAATAAAATAAAGTGAAAACTGTTCAGTCACCTTGAGCGTGTCCAGTGCAGAGGAGCATACAGAGCACTACAATAAAGACAGAAACTTCAGACATTAACAAGCTAAATAATCCTTTGTTAGATAAACTAAACCAGCTCCACTCTGATCTGAGTCACTGCACTAAAATCTAATCCAGTCTACAAACAACCATGTTGGTAACAAACATGAGAGTCCTCTGATCACATGACCTGAAATGGTACAAATGACTGATGCTCTGTTCTTCTTATCAAACGTGTTTATGGATCAGTATGAATCAAACAATAGGAGTCAGTGATGTACTCACAGAATAGGCCCAGCTCACAGAGCAAAGTGGCTCCCATCCTCACATCCAGCAGTGACACGTCTGAAAACTTCTACAACTTTCTGTAAAGACAGCGAGTGAAGCAGCAGCACAGCAGATACCAAAGAACTGTGAAGACCACAAACACTTTTTTTTAACTTCTGCTTCCTTTTACACAGACATACCAACAAGATCTGACCACAACATACTGTCACATGTTTATTCTCTCATGTTGCTGCAGAGTGGGGTTGCCAACTGTCCAGTTTTATCCGGGACATCCCGTATTAATAAGCAAAATGGTTCATCCCTTACTCTACCTTAAATGTCCCGTATATTGAGCGTTACATGCAATGTCACATTCAGTGTATAATTACACTATACCGAGCTGGTTGTGCACTGGGCTTCTGGCACGACAGTGTCCCTTATTTGATAGTTTAAAAGTTTACGGCTGTCAATGGAAAAACCCTTAGAGAAGCAAGAAACACAAACTCAAGTTATGGCATGTACATGGGCGAGGCTTACTGCGTGGCAAGACACAGGCAAGTCGCGCAGAGCCTCAGTCCGTTCTTTATTTTATAGCAGAGAAAGCTTACACAGCATCTCTAGGTGGAGCATATATAATAGAAAAACATCTCTAGATATGGTTATCGCATGAGTGGCCGTTATCCGAAAGACAAGAGGAACTAGTATCTTTTGTCACATCAGCTTCAGGTTGGAACTGTCTCTGCCTGAGCGTGTGTGACTTTGCATGCTTCTGTTCCTTAATCTGTAGGTTGCAGGCACATCATGTTCTCACAAGAAATTATACTTAAGCAAAATAAAGGTTATCAGAGTAAGTAAATGTAAAAATCTCTTAACAACGGCCCTACTGCAGAAACATGTTAGCCACATTTTTATGAAGAGATCACAAGTCAAAGTTGTAAGTGTGAAATCAGTCTAACAAGAACACAACTCTGCACCTTCACATAACATACATGACATACCTCATCTTGCCTTAAATGTCGGGGGCATTGGGTTTCAACAGGTTGACTCTTTGTTGCTTAATTAATTTGTGCAGTAATTAATAAGCAAAAGCCTCATTTTTATGCATCTACTAATAAAAGGGAGAACACATGAGTTTTAACCCCTTCGAACACAAATCATTGTACACATGTAAAACTTTATTTACTTGTGGATCAAATCATACACATTTGTGACCCTTTTATGACAAATTTCTCTCCATGTTACTCCGCACACACTGCAGAGAGAGGGGCGGTCCCTGGCTTCCCCACAGCATTCAACCTGTAGCACTTAATGCATCATCCATCAGGCATAACCTTTTGCCTGTAACATTGTCAATTTTCTTAGTTTTATTTTTTACTTTTCACCCAAACTGTTAGTGATTTAGAGCCAGATTCAGTAGCAATTTAAATGCATTTGAAATGATACTGACCTGATCTTTTTCTGATCACAAAATCAATCATTTAAATTATTAAAATAATATAATAATTTAATTGCCCATGATCATACACAACATGGAAAAACCTACAGTTTTACCTTCCTTTTAACAAATGCTGTAATTGCAGCTGATGACTGGTGAGTTTGATGGTATTTTATGTTTTCCTGGATTAATATCAAATATAGGGAGAAGCAGCATCAACAATCACTTTTTTCATCTATTAGAAAATACCCCAACATGCAGATGTAAATGAATCTGTATTTTTATGATTTTATCAAAGGCTTGTGTGCATCAACCTTGACTTTTGTTTGCTATTCATTTCTTCAGGCTGCTGTTTCAACACTGTATAACTTTACTCATAGAAAGGCTGGACATCAAGTCTTTTTATTCCACTTTTAGATAAAGACAGGGATCTCTTTGACACAAGTATTTCTTTAGTTTTATTTGAAACTAAATGATTGTCAGCTAAAGATTGAACATTGTAGTTTGGTTTGACTTAAAAAATAATAATAATAAAACACACAAAACATTTCCCTTGTGCCTCAAGAACCAGCCCACTGTGTGGTCACTGAGTGCTAAAGAACAGCTTACACCTTCATGAATAGAGCAATTACAGCTACTTTTAAAGTAGCAGAGATGAGCTGAGAGAGGGAGCAGGATGTGCCCTGATCAAGCTTGATCACTTCCTGTAGGTGAGTTTAAGACCAAACCAGTGGAAGAGGAAAGATTTCCAACACCAGATGTGAACATTTACCATCACTGAGTATGACATCTGTTTATCAGTATCTGTTGATACTTTATTCTTTTATGAATCTATACACACACACACACACACACACACACAGGGCCTTGATTTAGGTCTGGACTTTAACACGAATATCCTTTGATCTAAACTATTCCTTTGTAGCACTTGCTGTAATTTTAGGATCATCGTCTTGCTGTTAGGTGAATCTCCTTCACAGCCTCCTACAGGTTTTCTTCCAGGATTGCCTTGTATTTAGCTCCATCCATTTTCCCCATCAGCTCTGACCAGAGTCCCATCATCACACATAGTGCTTTGCATTAAGGCCAAAATGCTCAAAGTTGGTCTTGTCTGACCAGAGCACCTTCTTCCACATGTTTGCTGTGTGCCCTACATGGCTCCAGGAAAACTGCAAACAGGACTTTTTCTGTTTTTCTGTCAACAATGACAGATTTGTGGACTGCATGACTTGCAGTTGTCCTGTGGACCTGAGCTGTGGATTTCTGCACCTCCTCCAGAGTGACTATGAGCCTTTTGGAAGCTTCTCTGACCAGTGCTTTCCTTGCTCGGTCTGTCAGTTTAGGTGGACGGCCATGTCCTGGTAGGTTTGCAGTTGTCGCACACTTTTGAACACTGCTCCTTGAGATGTTCAAAGCTTCGGGATTTTTTTTTTTTTTTAATAACCTAACGCTGCTTTAAATTTATCTACAACTTTATCTCTGGCCTGTCTGGTGATTTCCTCAGTCTTCATCATACTGTTTGTTCACTAATGTTCTCTAACAAACCACTGAGGCCTTCACGGAGCAGGTGTATTTATAATGAGACTAAATTACACACAGGTGAACTCTATTATCTAATTAGGTGACTTCTGAAGGCAGCTGATTGCACTGGGTTTTATATAGATGTATCAGAGTACAGGCGGCTGAATACAAATGCAGACTTTTCAGATTTTGATTTGCTTAAAATTTAGAAAACCCATGTATCATTTTCGTACCTCTTCACAATCATGTGCTACTTTGTGTTGGTCTATCACAGAAAATCTCAATAACAAACATTTACGTTTGTGGCTGTGACAAAATGTGTAAAAGCTCAAGGAATATAAATACTTTTTTAAGGCACTGTACAAAGATTCAACTTCCACATTCATAACCAGTAGCGGGAGAACCACTTCCAATACTTATTTTATTAAAAACACACTGTGCCTCATGCATTACGCCTTGTTGGTGTAAAAAAAAAAAAAAAAATACTATTTTATGTCTATCAAACTGTTCTTTGGTATTTTTCACATAAAACAACACATGAAATGGGAAGAAATCATATTTTCAACAGGCTGCTAGTAACAAAATGCCGAAAGATACAATTATTAAAAAATGGTCGTCTCTCATGTAGCCAACAGTGGTTCACCCTTTGAGTTAGGCTAGTTTTTGTGTTTGAATGACTCACAAGTCAGCGTTTTCTTAAGTGGCTTAAGAAACATATTTCTCTGAAAATGGTCGGGTACAATGACTGGAGGGAAAATGAGTTTATAAAAGCAGCCCATCTCCTTCCAAAACCCTGGAGAACTAATGCTCAAGAGCATAGCTCTTAGCCTACGACTGAAAAGAGGCGGTGGTCTACGACACCGGCAGTAAGCACACTACGACTAATCTGCAAAACTGAAAGCGTGTGAAAGAGAGACGAGTGAAAACAAACTACAGTTCCTTTTAATTTTATTACAAAAACAAAAACAAGATTTTCAGAATTAACAGTACAACATCATATCTACTCAGATTGACCCCAAAAAAAAGAAAAAAAAAAAAGGGGAGGGGACAGAGAGGAGGATAAGTGCGAGGGTGATGTGTGTGTCTGTGTCCGAATAAGTTTATAAATCCCACTTTAAAAAAAAAAAAAAAAAAAAAAGGTAAAATAATTAGAAAACTTGCATCTGCCCCCTCCCATCCCTAAAAAATAAAGGACATTTTCCCCATCTTATTACCACAATTTAACAAACATTGACAGAAATAAGAAGGAAAAAAAAACAAAGCAAAAACAAAGTGGACACTGTGGGGAAGACGACCGAGGGAAAAAACAATCAGATTTCTCAGTTTATATAAAACACTTGGCAGAGGAGATGTCAAGTCTTTTTATTTATTATCCATTAGTTAAGAAACTCAGCTTTCTTTAACAGAAAATAAACAATGCTTGCAATAAAAGCCCATTTAACCACACTCACGCGCACACGCAGACACACACACACAGACAATAAACCCTGATGGATGGATGAACGAAGGTGGGAAAACGAAGGTAATGAAGTCTGGCTGTCCTGCTGGTTCTTCAACATGACACTTCACCAACTTTTACTGCCTTACTTTCAGTTCATGTATTTTGTTTTGCACTATGCATATTTTATATGCAATCAGGTCATTTATTGTGAAAATTCTCATGTAGGAACTATTGTACTGCATGTTGGTTCCACTGGTGCACCTGAGGGAGTTGCACGCCCATGTTGATGTGTGAGCATGGCAAGTTGAACCAAGAGAAGCCAATTTAATTCAGAGAAAGTTGTTTCTTAAAAGTATCTGTAAAGTGCTCATTTCACTCGTCTTACTATTTCATTGAATTTTATGTTATGTTTTAGTTCGACGGTGGCGTAGTTTATGATCAAGGTGAAGCTGTAACAACCCCAAGACCTTACAACTAACATTAAAGCCAACTTCATGCCATCAGTAAAAGAACTCTTTATTGACTTTAAGAAGAGGTAGAACTGATACCAACAACAACTAAAAAATAAAAAATAAACAAAGGGGGCGGTGTCTACGTCTATGTACACTGTGTGTGTCTGAGCGCAGGTGTGGGTCTGTGTGAAGTGTGGGGAGCCGGCCGTGGTGGGAGGGAGGGTCAGGTTTGGCAGTATGAATGGATGTTTGGGACGTTTAGTGCCGTCGCTTCTTCTTGCTCGGCGGGGCTGATGGCCGCACCTTCCTCTTCCTGTTGGAGGTGTCCTCGTCCTCATAGTGGCTCTCTCTGTCAGCTGCAGGGGAGAAACAACCACCATGAAACAGCTCTGTTCTGTGATCAACCCTCGTGGCTGATACTTGTTCTTCTACAGGGACGTGTAGTGCAGAAATACACTCAACCAAGTGTATTCATTTCTTTAGTTTTCCTCAGAGATTTTGGTTCATAATGACATGACAGCATCACACAGCTGCAGATTCCTCCACCACATCCCAACATGTGCATTCAGAGACGCTGGTCTACATAACGTCTGCAGCCTTAAAGCAATCTGTGATCAACAAGGCAGTTTCTCTCAGAGAACTGCTGCTCAATGGATATTTTCGGTTTTTATATAATTTTCTGTAAACTCCAGAGACATTTACGTGGGAAACAACACTTTTAAATCACTTTTCTTCCCCTGTCTGATGCTCAGTCTGAATTTCGGCAGGTAGTCTTCACGCTTGATTGCATCGAGTTGCTGCCATGCGATTAACACAAATATTTAAGTAGCCAAAGGCCAACTAAAAAGGTGTGACTACTGAAGTGCTCGTGAGTTAACAGCCATATTTAAATGTGTGATTCCTGAAGAGACCGTTTGTATTTAGTCACATAACAGTTAGGTGCTGCAGATGTGAAAACTTTGCTTTTAGATGAGTACTGTGGGGTTTGTGTGCATTTGGTGCCCTCTAGTGGCTGATGCCAGACTTATTTTTAATTTTGTGGACTGACAGTGAGTCCTGAACACTCTTCAAGTGCAAGTTTTGAAAAACCAGAGTCTACAAATACAAACCTTTTCTGGCTTCTTCCTCCAGCTCATCCCAGTCTTTCCCGCTCTCCTCCTCACTGCCCAGTGACGCGCTATAATCTGCAACACACACCCAAACAAATCTGGTTCAGTGTGTACAAGTGTGAGTTCAAGGCAAAGAGCTGTTCGGGTACGAATCATTTTCTCAAACTTTTATTGTTCATTTCATTCATCAGAGGTTCAAACTGGCCCATGGAAATCATACCAGAGTCCTCCGTCTCTGAGCTGTAATCCTCATCACTGTCTTCCTCTTCCTCTTCTTCTTCATCTGCAGACGGGTTGAATGTCTCATCCTCCATTTCTGACTCTGAATCTTCCTCGGCACCACTTCCCTGAGGCAAAATACGGCACAGGGAGAGGCATGCAATCACAAAACTAACCGCAATTTTACTGTCAGCACTGTGTTACGATGTGGAGTTCTTGAGAGGAAAAACTGGAAACATGGAACACTTTAAAACTGTAAATGTCTGCTCAGGTTATGAAACCATGAACTCACCTCGCTCTCTGGATCCAAGAAAGACCAGCCTCCCTGCTCGAAGAACCCCTCTGGGTCGTCAACGATGGTCTTCATGATCTTGGTCCAGTTCAGAGACTGGACGCCTTCTGTGTACTTGATGTCACAAGAGCTAAAAAGGAGAAGAGAAAAAAAAAAAGTGTATTAATAATCCATCTGAGGTAATTTTTAATGCATCTAAAAGAATAAGTCACTGATTAAATCGACAGCCTTACTTGAGCCACTCTTTGATGGGGTCGAGGGAGTTCACGGGCACAGCGTTGATCATGGTGACCTTCTTGTTGTAGTCCTTGTAAACGATGACCACGTCAAAGTTCTTCAGGTGGAACTGCACACGCTCAAAATGAACCAGCTCCACCTCGTCTAGAGTGACCACAAAAGGCGGCTGCAGACGGAGGAAAAAGATTTTTAACAGACTGAACCGCCGGCACACATTTTAGCTTTCTTCTTCACAGACACGAATTAAACCTTTGAACCGTCTGCAGCTCAGTGCCAGCTGCTCACTCACCCATTCAGTAACATTGACAAGAGAACTGGACGTGGGTTGTAGCAGGCAGGTACTCCTGTAGGGGGCGCCCTGGAACCTGTAAACAAAAGAGGCACAGGCCACGAGCTCACAGGGGTGTCCACTTTGTCCTATAACGTTCGCATCGGTTCCCGACGGCTTCGTTTACTCACCCCAGGTCTCTGAAGGGCACCTCGAACTCCAGCTCCTCTTTAGTCAACGTCTCCACCTTCTCGATGAAGTTCTTGAAGGCCGACTTGAGCTTGTGCCTCATCTCCCGCTCCATCTGCTCGGCGTACAGGTCGTCTCGGTCGTGCATGTGTTGGTGTTTGCCCAAGTCTGTGGTGATCTCGCCCACCTCTGTGTAGAACTGGACGTCCGTGTGGCGTCTCTTACCAAACATGATGGCGTTCTGGAGAGAAACGCAACGGTTTTTTAGACCATTTTCAGACTATTTAAAGGGAATCGCTTGGACATAATGAGAGACAGCCGATGAGTGAATATGCTGAAGGATTATAGATCAGTGAGACGCTTAATTAGAGTTAACATCAAGCTCCACCTAGCAGAGCGCTCAAGGTTATAAAGGGGAATGTGGGGGTGGGGTCCGCTAACCCTGCTCCCATGAAAGGGGAACGTGCCTGCCTTCAGCTACTCTGAACCAAATACACTGTGCTAAGCTAAAGGCTCGGTCACAGACCAGTCAGTGGTTGTGCCAGGGGGTCACTGGCCTGTGCGACTGAGGCCTAATACAAGAAAAGATCAATTAAGCTCAATCTCAAATATGCCAGACATTTACAAGTCTCTTTTTTATTGCAAAGTGTTAAGTCTTTGAGGTGAAACGTCTTCAAGCAACTTAAAGAAGTCCAGACGCTTTTCTTTCCAAGCTCCTTAGATCAAATCCAAATCCAGTTTATTTATATAGCACATTTAAAAACAAAGTTTGCCCAAAGTGCTGTACAGAAACAAAAGGGTAAAAACACAAGATAAAACCACAGGCACTCACATAAAAACATAACAATACACATAATAAACATCAACTCACACCAGTCTGAACTCTATCGAAAAAAGGGGGTGTTTTCAAAAGCGACTTAAAAACAGGAAACGAAGATGCCCGTCTAATATTTAAAGGCAGCATATTCCAAAGTTTGGGGGACATAATTGAAAAGGCTCGTTCTCTTCTACGTTTTAGCCTAGATTTTGGGACAACCAACAGCAGCTGGTCAGCTGATCTAAGGGTCCGAAGGAATATAAGGCTGAAGTAACTCGGAAAGGTATGGGGGAGCAAGACCGTTTAGGCTAAATGGTCTTGCTAACTTGAAACTGTAAACCTTGTCAAAGCACCATTTTATTTTCCTGTGGAGCCCAGACATCACACCCCAACTATGAGCTCTGATGACATCAGATCACTGAGCATTTGGTTTTATAATAGTGATTTTACACAAATAGGAGTTTAAATATACAATGTTAAAATAAATTAAGGGAGCACTTGATCATCACAGTGTGGAACAAAGTCTGTGAAAGTTCAGTCTGTCAAGTGAGGAAGCAGAGACCGCTGTGAATACACTTCAGCTGCTTTGCTGCAAATCAGACTGACAGGAGAGAAAAACAGACTGCCCAGGATAGTAGCTGCTACCATCTCATGCTGATAAGGACGCAAGCAAAAACTAAAGAAAACCCAGTCTGGAGGTAGCAGCAGAGAGCTCTGCGGACACCTGCTACCCTGTGATTATCGAGTGTTGCCCTTACCACAGGAGAGTGAAGGCTCCAGATATTTTGAGGGTGCATTTTTGAATGAGCGTACCTTGAGGTGGAAGTGCAGTACGATGATCATCTCACCGTCACACGGCTGGAAGATGGCGTGTTTGATGTTGTTGTAAAGAATGTCCACTTTATCACCGCGGACCGACGTGAAACGAAAACCTGCGCGGGGGAAGAAGAGAGAGAGAGAGAGGGAGAGGGTTTCCCAGTTTTAAAGACAACATTTCCGAGATTTGGGCATCCTCGTTTCCCAGCATTCCCATTGACTGCTGTCCTCACCATTAGTATGAGCCTCCAGCGAGCCCTGCATCCTCTTCTGCGCGATGTTGGGTCTGATGTAGAGGTCTTTGAGTTTGGGGTTGCTGCGGTTGAGGTTGATGACCAGCGAGTCTTGCTTGACGATGCCCTCCTTCTCCTTCTCTTCGGCCTCTCGTGTTTTGTAGCGCTTCTGCACCTCCTTGATGATGCGGAAGGCGTTCTGCAGGTTGGTGGAGGGCACCGATGTGTCGCCGGGAGCCTTCAGGTTGGACGCCCGGTACGTGCTGAGAGGCAAGCGAAGGAGAGAAAAGGATCATTGGAACATCTGCTCCTTCAAACACACAGAGTGACCTGCCAAGGTGTGAGCAGAGAAATCTACACGCATGCCGATAGAAAGACCTAGAAAGACTCACATTTCTTTGACGAATGTGGCTTCAGGGTTGGGGAAGATGTTTCCCTCCTGTCGGCCCAGTGAGCTGCCAGGGACGTAGAAGTTGATCCTCAGGTAGGTGTAGTCTCCTTCTACAGACATACTGATGTTCTAAAAGGCACAGAAGCAAGAAAAATGTCTGTAATTAATACCAAAAAGGTAACGCAGACTCATTGTGTACATAAGTGCAACTGGATGTAGTTGTGGTACCTTGATGGTGGCGATGTGAAATGGTGTGGCGATGCCAAAGACGGGCATGATGACAGTCTCATATTTCTTGTCGATGAAGATCTTCATGTCCCGGATGTCCTTTTCTCTGGGCATCTGAGACACGTTCTTATAGGAGACGTTAGATTTCCGGGCCCTGAGAGGAAGCAGAGTGGAGTCGCTTAATGAGGAGAAACTTAATTAAAAGTCAGAATTTACAGTTCTGCTGCCAACTTCTCTCTCCTGGGTTTATTTTTTAAAAAAAGAACAAAAATCTAGGTGCTTATTAAAAGTTTCTTGTGTGGCGTGCAAATAACAAATAAAGCTAACACCCCAAACAGCTTTTCGCTCACACTGAGCAGACGCCGACATTGATCAATGCAAGTCAGTCAGAGACACACAGACTGTCCCGCGTCACTTTAGAGCACTTTATAACACGTCTTGCACAAAAGCGGACCAGCACGTTTTAAAAGGCGCAACTTTTATTTTGATGGCAAATGGATCCAACTTCCTGTTTGTTTTGCACTTTTTAGTTTCACTGAAGCTCGAAGAGTAACAAGTCAGACTGCGGAGCAACACCATAAGCAATTTGCCAGCTGATCAGGGAATGCATGATTTTTTTCTAGCAACAGGTGGGTTGCTAGAAAAAAAAAAATAAGAGTCACAACACAATCAAGGCTTTTGTGACTTGGCTCTTATTCACACGATCCAATTCAGACACCAAAAAGGTCCACAGGTTATTAGTGTCACACAGGACCAAAGTCTTTTGCTACCGCCCCCTGCTGGCCTTTAAACACTTTTCCCTAAAGGTCTCCACTTTTCAGCTCAACAAAACTCCAGCTTTTACATCATCTTTGGCAGGAGCCTTCAGCTCAAGTTTAAGGAGGTCCAGTTAGAAAAGTAAAATTAAGACGAGTTCAACACTATTTATTATTAATTATCACAATGACCTCGAGGGTCCGCCGATAATAAAATATTTATCATTTCAAGTTAAATAAAGTTTACATTAAAAAAATAAATCTACATCATTTGAAAAAAGGTCTAGTTTGAGTTTCTTTCACGCGTAAACGATCTCAGCTTCACAACTTCTTCCTCCCGTTTCCTCGATTTATCGCGCCTCCCCGCAGAGTTTTCTGTTTTCACACATGCTCTGAATAAACGATTTGATTGGTTGAGCAGCATCATGTGGGATGAGTTACAATGTAAGTGATTGGTCTGTGCGTTTCCTCTGTACAGACCAGACCAGTCTGGGTCCAGATCTGGGACTGCGCTACACTTACTGGTGACCTACAACCTACAGCAAGCATTTGCGTGATCGAGCACTACATTGACTCCCCCCACTCTAGTTTAACCGGAGTGGATCTCTTTAACACATTCATGCCGTTTCTTCACCTGATAGCTTCAGTTCATTATGGATGGTGAGAGTACCGACTCACTTCTGGATCTGCTGCTCTCCTTTCTGCTCCGTCAGACGACGCTTCGCTTCTTCATTCAAGTGATTGGCCAACTCCTTCTGGTGAGCCCGCCTCTTCTCCTCCGCCGTCATCTCGTTCTAAGTTTGACAAAAAACACAACTGAGTGACCACACGGAGACACCAAGGCCATGTTTTCTTTTAAAAGCTATTTTTAAAAAAATAAGGTGGAAAAACACAACACACATGCAGAGAACAGATGTGTTAAAGCTTTGGATGGACAACAAACAGAAACAAACACAAAAGTGTCACTCAAATAAAAATGACGATTTCATTCCCATCAGCAAAGGGATTTTTGAGACTAAACCAGTTCAGCTGATGAGATTTTAGGAAGAAACAATGAATACTTACCTTCCCAAGTAGCTGGTAGAGTACAAAGACATTCACACTCTTAGTTATCAAATCTCCGTCAAGGCGGCAAAAATCACAAAAAAAAAAAAAAGAACACCAGTCACACGTTGAGTGACGCACGTGTCCACACTTACCCTGGTTCTGTCTGCGAGCAGAGCGGCACTGCGAGCGCCTTTCCCCAGCAGCTCCTCTGCGTCGTCGACCTCCTCCTCCTCATCCTCCTCGTCATCATTCTAAAAGAAGCGAAAACAGCGATCACTTCCTGCTCTGTCTTATTTAAATCAGATTCAGCGCACAAAGAACACTTAAAACATGGACGGTGACAGAAAAGGTGAAGCACCACGGAAAGCATCTGTAATCATGTAAATATCAAGCACCTGAGCTGCATCTCAGGTGCTGCTGCTGAGGACGCACGATATACAAACTGTGAATAAGAAAGAATAAAATCCTAACATCTGGATGGCACATCAGCATTTCCCCACACACAGACTTTACTCTGCTAGACTGCCCAGTTGTATTATGTGACTTGTTTTAGCATTTTCTCACACTTTTGAACCCCTCCCTCTTATTTTGAAAGTCCAGTCGCTGCTCCTTCCCACTTTCCCTCCAACAAAGAAATCCTCTGCAAGCCTCACAGTCTGCAGCATGTTCATGCTGCTCTACCACGAAGCTCTCAAATGGACAAAAACCTGCATTTCCAGACCTGGAGTCCACGCACAACAACAAACTGACCAGAGTTAAAGCTCAGCGCTCACACATTAATTATTATAGCAGGCATCACTAACCCAATCACACACATGCAGTGCTTTTAAAGTGCACCAGGAGTGTCCAAACACTTTCCAAAAGTACCATATTTATTAATGGGGAAGAAAACCCCCACTTTGTTTTCAGTAACACAAGAATTGTCATGACGGTGATCAGTTGTGTTCAAGCCTAAACACAGAATAAAATAACAACGACAAAGCGGTCAGCAATACGTGAAACTTCAGTGAAGCTGCTGAACGTCAGCGTCTCAGGCTCATTTTAAATGTGAGTTACTATTGTGTGTATTATGTCTTATCCATGTTGTTTTGGTTGCAACATGGATCAGATGGTGCTGCCACCATGAGGTGAAAAGAGAAATTACACTTGCCACACACTGCGGTGGCAAGCCATAAATAATACATAGGTAGGAGGCAGTACCACTCAGTTAACCACCAGAGCCACAGCAACCCTAAGAGGTGTGGACCAACACCTCTGTCCATATAATACACGATTATAAATGTATAAAGACGTAAACACTCCTCTTCAGCTCCTGATTCATATAGACAGCAGACACAGTGACCACGTACCTTCAGGAAGATTCCCACGTTTTTGATCTTTTTCTTCACCGGTGTGAGGACTGTGGCGGCCTCCTCCTGTCATACACACACCAGGACATCAAAAAGATTGACCATCATGTTTCAGCATCAGCATGAAGACAGCAACTTAACCAGATGCACATGTATCTGCTTAATAGTGTGTACAGACCAGTCATTACTGTTTTTTATGAGGCTGCTTACCTCATTGATCTGTATAGTGTCACCAAGAAACAAGGCGTACTTCTTCTGCTCTTCTTTCTTCGCATCTTTATTCACCAAGTCAGAAAAACCCAAACTGACGCTGAGCACCATGCCTGAAGGACACAAACGTCTCCATTTAAGAAACTTATTGCAAAATTAATGCATAAAACCACCTGTGCGCTTAACAGAGTCGACAGTCTCACCTTTTTTTAGTTTGTACTGATTTTTGGCGTTCAAAACCAGCGACCCTTCTCTGAACTCGATCCCCATCGCAAAGCTACGACAAGGAAACAGACATAAGCGTTCTGAATTCGAGGACGTCCGAGAGAAGAAAGCCCCTGTGGGTACTTACCCGAGGTTTTTGGTCAGCTTCTGCGCGAGCTCCGCCTTCTCTTTCTTCACGTACTCCATGACTGCATTGTACGCGTCACAGATTTTGACTCCTGTGGAGGACATGCAGGAAGTTTACACACAGACAGCACTGACACTTTTCTCTCCCGCACCCTAAAACTCATTAACACTTCAGTCATTCTTTCAGGTTAAAGCAGAGACATTAACGAGTTACAGTTCAGGTTCAGTTAAAATGTAAAATATGTGATGCTGATTTTCATCATGTAAGACAGTCTGATCCCCCCCCAAAGAGCGAGGGCTAAACCAACTGTCTGACCTTTGACCTTGAAGCATTGCATATGTATTTTCTCTGACCTTTGGCGCTAACAATGAAGGTTAAAGCAAATCCTCTTTCAGTGTTAGCAACTTGAGCTGTTATATGCAAAACTTTAACATCTTACACTGTGAACACTAGACTGCTAACAAACAAATCGACCAATGGAACAGATCACATCCCTCCAAGAAGCAGCAATGGGTATTTTTTAAAGGTGCTACTCAGGTGACCTGAGTTTTTGTATTTGCACACAGACTTTATTCCCAGTGCTTCAAACTCTGAAACTCTTCACTGTGCAAAGATTATAGAAGAGACCACAAACCAGCTCACTCCCAGTGATTCCATGCTCCTGAACTCACCGTGCTTGAGCTCCTTGAGCAACTCCTCTTCCACCAGCAGCAGGAAGTTGTAGTTGTCCTGCATCTCCTGAGAGGGGTCCACCATGAGTGTGCGCACCAGGTTGGAGCAGTATGACTTGTAGCGGATCCCCATGGCACACGTAATGGCACCAAAGTGCATGTGGTTCTTATCGCTGCGCAGAGAGAAAACAAGGGAGGGTTATTGATCACTGGTCTCTGCTCCTCGTCTTGTCCTGCTGACTGAGTCTATAATCTGTGAGCTGTACTTGGGCACAGTTTAATAAATCCTAGTGTTTTCCTACTTGATTTTTAAAAAAAAGAAGAAAAAAAACTGTTTAAGAGCAGCTCAGTATTTTGGGGAAGGTGCTGGTTTGAGTCAGCGTTTAGAGATGATTAGCACAGCTCATCTATCTGGGTGTTAAACAGGTGAGTCACCAGGTATGTTAGCTCTGCACTGAGATCCACCTGAAAGCATCTCTGAAGCTCATTAACACTCGAACACTTTAATCCACATCAAAGATTAAACCATAAAAACATCAAGCTGTGGCTAAAGACTCATAAATCTACTCATCTAATGCTGCACTACATGTTTCCCATAAAATGTAATGGGGGTTTTTTTAATTCAAGGCTGCTGGATTTCTGCAAAAATCCTGATTTAAGTTTTCACTCCTTGAAAGTCAACTAGGACCAACCTTAAAGCTCTTGTGAATGTGAATCTTAAAGAAAGCTTTGCTTAAAAATTAATTTTAAAAACAAAAAACAATAAATTAATCATTTCCAGCCCTACCAAAACCAATTTATTTAATTGTGACAAAATCAGCCGCAGACGCCTCCTGGCTCTAAGTGAGACTGGGCCTGCACACACCTGACCACGCTGAACTTGAGACTGTAGTTCCCGCCGCTCTGGATGATGGGAGGATAACACATCTCCACAGTGGACGGATCCGCACCGCCCAGGTACTTCTTCTCCTCGATGGCCTTCTCCACTGACTCCGCCAGCTTGCTGTGACGCACTTTCTGTTGGAAATGAGCAAAAGATACAAATAAAGACGAGTGGAGGCTGCTCCAGTATTAGTTACACCTTCAAGGACAGAGTTTCCAAAACTAATCTGAGAGTGTTTGTGCATTATTACAAACTGTGCTACACTGGATCTTGATAATCGACCGATATACTGATGACCGAAAAGTGATGCAAACACTATGATATGACATGGATAAATTGTGTCTTTTAAGCTGTTCTGAGCACTGAAAGCAGACAGCAACACACAGCTTGAAAACACAAAATGACACAAAGTCCAGCTGCTCCTCCCCCCTCACCTCATCAGCATCAACGATCTCCATCACGCGCTCCTTGAAAAACTTTGAGTAAACCTCGCTGGTGATGGCTGCTGCCTTCTTCATCAGGGCCAGCTCTCCGTCTTCCTTCACCGCCATCGTGTAGGCGACCACAGCACTGATGTCCACCTGAGGGCAGAAGCAGAGTACAGCTGATCACGACTGAAACGGGAACGTAACATTCACAGACCTGGCCGATGTGTTGGGATCGCGCCTCACCTTCTCCAGTCCCTCAGCAGAAAGCGTGTCATTCCAGCTCTTCATGTACTCTCCTGGGAATTTGTCTTTGCTGAACACGCCCACCGTCTTGCCCTCTTTGCTGCCTCTGATGGCCTCGATCATCTTGTCAAAGTTGGCCTTGTTGCTCTCGTTCTGAAAGACAAGTAATACATGAATAAAATGCCGAAAGGAAAAAAAAAATAAAAAAATCATTTTTAGCAGACTCCGCCTTCCCCTCCTCCAAGGCTGTTCAATTTAAAACCTTTTAAATCCCACACGAGGCATGTGTTGACCACCAACGAGGCGCTACGACAGGCACTGATGTTCCCGTTTAACGTTCAGCACATTTGCAGAAACTTTGATTCCTGCCAATCCCAACTTAGTGCTCTCTGCAATCTGACAAAAACCTGCCTCTCCCGTCTCCACACGAGTGCAAAACCATCACATCTGAGTCATCCTTCTCTCCACACGACCATCTCCTCTGTGCCGGCTGCATCTGCTGTGGTCTCTCGTCTCCAGCTACAGGCTGACAATTAACCACAGTCCTTTAGTGGAAGTGGCAGCCACGTGCATGAGAAGGATGCAGTTTTTGAAGTATGACAACTCCACCCTCTACAACCCTTGCTTTTCTCTGCAAAAGGCCCTCACAACAAGTCCTCCACCTGCTTTGAGCGATTCGAGCATGCAGGGGGTGTCCAGAGAGGAGGAAGGACATCAGATAACAGCGTCAACCCAAGATGTTGACGTGATAGTTTGTGCAAAACCTCACTGGACTGCACCTATGACTACACTCTGACTGCTCTACAAAGTGCAGAAAAAGGTAGAAGGGAAGAAAGTGCTTATATGAAAAAGGCTTGTGCTAAAAAGCTCAAAATAGAAAACTGATATACAAGACCAGTCCATCTGTAGGATCATGACCGCTGCCTGTCCTGCTCTGCTCCTCTCATGGAGTCTTTTATCACCTATGAGTACGACTCTGTTACAAAATAAACTGCCTTGAAATGACTTCTGTTGTAAATTAAAACAAGTAATAATAACAACATCTTTAGTGTCACTGCACAAGTGCAATGACACTAGAATTTGAAGATGAAAGTCAGCAGATACATACGTGGCTAAAAATCTCAATACCCTCCAAACCGAACAAGCTATTAGTTATTATCAATCTCTGGCTCTCTTCTTCCTTTCACCACCAAATATTCATGGCAGATCGCTGCCCCTCCCTTCTGCCTGGTTCTGCCATAAGTTCTTCCTGTTACAAGGAGATTTTGCCTTCCCACTGTCGCCAAATGCTTGTCATGCGATTGTTGGGGTTTTCTCTGTAGTACTGCAGGAGCTTTACCTTACAATAAAAAACACTTTGAGATGACAGATAAGTAATAAAACTGCATTGGATTGAACAACATGTGATTTGTAAAGAAAAAAAAGAAGGCTGAAGAACTCAAACCACAAAAGAGGAAGCTTTCCATTTTTCTCAAGCACTCGATAACAAATCAGATTCCTCTTTTTGGACAAAACCAGCCATTAACAAAAATCACACTCTCTCACCAACTTCCGTGTGTGTGTGTGTGTGTGTGTATGAGGCGACTTCACGTGCGTTACCTTTTCTCTGGTGAGCAGGGTAATGGGCGGGACACCATTGGCATTCTCGTTGCCTTTAGTTATAGCCACCTGCTTGAGGAAATCCACCTTTTTCTTGCTGGCGAGGAAGATGATTTTGGTGTCGCAGAATACCATGATGGTGTCGGTCAACTCGTAGCCAAACAGCCACGTCTAAGAAAAAGAAAAAAAGAAAGAAAAAAAAAAAACAGTACAAATTTAAACAGACTCACTGGAGAAGCTTGAGGGCTGTTTTTTGGAATTTTGGGGGGGTTACTGTTTTGGAGCTAAATAATGATTTTCTACTTGAATAACCCTCGAGGACAGCTGGTTGTAGATGCATATTGCATTTGCTTTTCTGGAGACACAGGATGTAACAAGCTGTAGCTTGTGTCCCCCCCCCCAACAGTTTATATCAAGTTATTGCAGTGCAAGGGCAAACTGCATCTTAAAACCTTCGCACAACACAAATATTCAAAAGGTAATCCACCCACATCTCCCCTAACATGCAGGCGTTAACCGTTGTTATCTGCAGCCAGACTGCAACTCGATAAAGACAAAGGACAAATGAGCCTTCACACAGCTGCTGTAAAATGTTTATCTAAGATATAACAGATACAATGTGCTTAAAGACTTTTGGGAACTACAAAAGAGATTTAAGCCAGACCCAATTTTGTTAAATTAGGTTTCAAATACTCAATGGTAGCTGAGATTCTTGCAAAAAACAAACAAACAAACAAACAACAACAAAACCAAAAAATAATAAAGCCAATTGAGTAGCTCAGACTAACTCCAGTCGCTCTGCAACAACCATTTCCCTTCCTAAATGCACAGAGAGAAAGGCGTATGCTTGCATTCCTTTCACATGCTGCTCCACACTTACCTGTATGGCTGTGGATTTGGCATACACAATTTCCTCATCAACCCCCACAGACACCACGATAGCGTCGACTTTGCCAAACTCATCTTCTCCCTTCTGCAAAACGCAAACATACACACAGTTTGATGTCACGCATGAGATGATAAAGAGCATATAACAATGAGGTCCACAGTGAGGTGCTCCTACTCCATCTGGACTTGTTCTTTCGGGAACTTGTGGCACAGACACACAACTCAAAGTTAATCCACTTTATCATTCAGGATATCCGGCTATATTATATTAAGTCCCATTAAAAGTGCTTTGGAAGCTTTAAATGGCAGTTACAATGCACATGAAACAGTTATGCAGCCTGAGAGCATGACATGGGGTCAAATATGAGCTGAAAAGTCAGCAACAAGAGCCAGCAGCTCTTAAAATGTACTTCAATCTCTGAAAAAGAGTGCATTTAAGATTAAAATAATTCACCCAGGAATCCTCAAACAAAGGCTAGAGCGGTTATAAAGAAAGCAGCTCTGGGCATCTTGCACATGTCACCAGGATGCTGGCGTTACTCTCAAGCTAACTAGCCTGCTAACGTTAGCATGCAGCCAAGTGCGAAGTGGCAGTAAATGTAAACAAGTGGTGCAGTTAGCCACCTGTCAGGCACATCTATGTGCCTGACGAAGCTCACAGCACGGCTTCATCTCAGTTTAAGTGTTAAATCAGAAGTGGCTGGTTTATTACACAGTTAGCCGCTCGGCTAATAAGTTAGCTTGGAGTAAAGTTAACATGCTAGCACGCTAGTTAGCGTAGTGAATGGGGCGATTTTGGTGCGCTAACCAGAGGCAGCCAGCCTGCCAGTAGAGACAAGAACAAAACAAAATAAGTGTGGTGCAAAGGTTGGGTTCGTGTGTGAAATAAAAAGGAATAAGAGCGCAGGTGGCGACCAGTGTTCGCCCTGGACACGAGTGAGGGACACATCACCGCTCACCCCAACAACAGTGCACTCGCTCGGGCAAGAAAAACGCGGCTAACTTGACGCCAGCAGCTCCACTTTTCTACACTAAAGCACACCAGGCGGACTCTCGCCTCACATCAACTCCCCCTTTACTTCATTTTATTTATTTTACCTTCCAGTTGCTGTATAGTCTCTTGATCCGGCGGTAGTATGCGTCCTTATCTAGGTTTACCGCCATTGTGAGCGCTCCGTTTCAAACTCCAGCTCCCGGCTTCGCTTCGCAGCAGGCCGGATGAGGATGATGAGCAGCGTCAACTAACAACAACGCACTTTCTTTCCACGCCTGCTGGGCTCCAAATACCACCAATAGATGATGCTGCTGCTGCTTCCCTTATAATTATACAACTGCGGTCCTCTGAGCTGAGGAGACATGTAAAAACACAGCGCACGCTAACCTTACAGCACGCTTTTACCTGCTTTAAAACTCGCGAAATTATTAAAATTATAATTTTTCCCACCTCCCACTCGACACACACGACCACGTACACGCCAATCTGTTATAATTAAGTCCACAGCACCCCCCTCCCCTCCAGTCTTTTTTCCTCCCTCCCCCCTCTCCGAGACTTCACACATCAGATTTTATAAAAACATTTAAAACCGTAAAACATAACATAACGCTTCATTATATTTTCTCAGCAACAAAAACATAATAGAAAAAAACAATCGTGTAATTTCACCTCGATTCAATTTTTACTTTCTTATTTTTATTTTTATTTTTTTTTATTTTAGTATTTTTTGTGGCGCATTTCACACATTATCTGCACAACAGCACCCCCTGTCTAGTGTTGACCACGCTGCATTTCCCGCCACCGTGGTTTTTCCCGCCACCGTCATCAAACGACTCTTTTGACGTCATTCTCGCGATACCAGCCGTGGTTACGTATCGCCCGTGATTCTCTCCCAGTTTAATGCTTTTTCTCTGCAGGGTGATGTTTTATGTGACGGACGCTCATTCTTTGTCGGGTTTTCATTGACTAAAATTAACCCAGATTTTTATTTAATTTATTAGTTTTATATGTTTGTGTGTTTGTGTGCAAACATTAATCACTGTTCTTCTTCCAGGGTGGCATGATTGTACAGCATGATTTAATTACCTTGAAAAGAAGAATTGGGTACACAAGTCTGAATTCATTTGGGGTTTCTTTCTGATTCATACTGCGTGAACAGTATGCATTCAGGCTCAAACGTACAAAAACACACAAATGTTTTAATAAGTGGAGCTGAATGTCTTAACGTATGGAGGTCTATTATATAGCTTGTTTTTATTGACTGAGTAGACCTGGTACTGCCGTTTTGCAGAATAAGGAAGTCATTTTTTAAAGACGTTAATGAATGTTAATGAACCCGTTTTCCTAATAATAATTGTTAATTAATAAACCTTTTTATCATTATAATATTTATAATAATGATAACAATTATATTATTGAAGCTTGTCTTTCCTGTTACATCACATTCCTCTTGAATTTTTCAATTAATGTTAATGAACATATTTTCCTACTTCAAGAGAACCATCAAATCCACTTTTTATCAAATTAAATATTCTCACATTTAAAGATTAGTTGACCTCAGAACTGTGCAAACAATGTACAAAGCAGCAAATAACTCTTTGTCCCACAACATTCAAAACTTGTTCCAAATAAGACCAAATACTCATGACCTGAGAGGAATCCTTATGTTCAGCAAGCCAGGAGTAAGGACAAAGGTAGAATATCACAGCATTACAGTCATAGGAGTGAGTATGTGGAACACCTGTACAGATAAAATCAAGAAAAGTACATCAATAAAAAAAAATTCACATGCTTGTTTAAAAATAATAAATTGAATCAATATAGGAATTCTTCCTTTCAGTGACTGAGTTGTCTCATTGTGTCCTCATTTTTATACATCAAGGCCAAAATACCCCAATAAATGATTATTGGGATAATTGAACAATTCAAAAGGAATGTGATGTTACGGTATAGACAAAGGTCAACACCTGTGGCATGGTGGCTAAGTGGCAATGCGTTGGTCTGGCAAACCAAAGATCATGGGTTCAGTCCCCATACGTGCCTTTAGTATGAGCTGAAAATCTACAGTGATTAAAACCTGTTCTGTGATCAAGTTGCTTTAAGTAAGGCAAACACTCTGCTCCCAATAACCAGGAACACTGAAAATAACTTTAGACACAAATCTGGTGCCACAACATCATTATTGCTAGCGCTTTACTCAGTGTGACTATCAGTTTGCTTTACTCACAGGCAGAGACGGGCAGTAACGCGTTACTGTAATCCGATAACTTTTTTCAAGTAACGAGTAATGTAAGGGATTACTATTGCAAAAACGATAATTAGATTACTGTTACTTTCCCGTAAGCACGCTGCGTTACTGCGTTACTAAAACCGTGATTTTTTTGCGAGAGTGTCTCATGACAATGACATAAGCGAGTGCGACGTTCGTACCAACAGCTGTGTGCAGATCAACAATGGATAATATATCGAGTGCGGAAAGAGTATGAGCGTGCAGCGTTTAAAGCGTGGAAGTACTGAGCTTACTTTGAGTTTGATTAAGGAAAAAGTGACAAAAACATTAGTGTCCGCTGTTCACTGCGTGGGAAGAAAACTTCTTTTTACAGCGAAAAAATCCCTTAACTTCCGAGCAAGCACCGAGTGCGCTACCACGGAATGAGAAATTCACAGAGAAACTCGCGGATTCTTCCACTGACCGCTGCGGCACACCTGCACCAGGGCAAACATCCGCCTGCTAGACAGGTGAAAATAGAGCAACAGGACCGCTGAGTCTTTGATTTTATTTATTTTCTGCTGTGTTTCACTTGCATTTATTTGAAAAACTGAGTGTAAACAGAAAAAAATATTTTATTTTATGTGCTGGAATATGCAGAAAATAGTTTTAAATGTTAAACAAATGTCTTCCAGTCAGAGAATGTTGCATATAATTTAATTTTTGCTTGATGCATAAAGTTAAAAGATTAAAACAAATAAAACAAGTTTTAAAAAGAGACTTTTTCCATTTGATTACATTTTGTATGATGGATTATGCAGAAAAAGTAGAATTGGGCTGAAAGATCTATCGCTGTATCACCTATTCAGGTTGTAAATCGTGTTTTTAAAAAGTAACTAAGTAATTAATTACTTTTGAAAAAGTAATCAGTAAAGTAACAGGATTACTTTGGGGGGGAAGTAATCAATAATTAGTTACTGATTACTTTTTTCAAGTAACTTGACCAACACTGCTCACAGGTTTATATATTTAACAGAATATAACACGTTGTGAAGAGTCAAAGTGGACGATCCGAACAGGATATCTGACAATAGGAGACATTCACAAATGCATATTTACACTGATAATTCATATTAATGTTAATAATGACAATTTAAATCATTGGTTGAAACAATAAAGGGAAAGGAGACTCTTCTAGTATGACAATCATTTTTGCAATTGTTCATCCAAACACTTTTTTTCTGTTTCCAAAAAACAAACACACAAACACACTCATCTAAAAAAAAATTCATTGGACTAAAGTTTTAATGCTCATGCAACGTGTTTATTAAGATTGTCTCATGTCTGCGACGGTATCGTCTCCCATGTCTGCGGACACCGGAGGCCTTGTGGGGTCTCCTGCGTCTGCGAACGGGGCGAGTAGACCTCGCATGTTTGCATCTATACCTGCGTGGTGGCATTGTCCAAAACAGGAGTACCTGCTCCGTCTCATGGGTTCTATTTATGGACACCTGACAACATTAGTGATGTCACTGATGTTGTCACTATTGGTGATGCTATACCTTGCTTATAGCATAATGTCTGAACTGTCATGTCATTGTGAAGTCACCCTGCAATGTGATTTCTCACCCTTGGTCTCAGACTCTTGGGGCTCCACTGCATGTCAGAAAAGATGTTATACCTTTTCCTTTCAGCACACTGATCTGACAAGTTCAGCTGATGTTTCATCAGAAAGAGTCTTCCTACAATAAAAACCTCCAGGAAGTATCAGATCAGTATTTAAAATCAGCTTAACATCATGGAAGCAGTAAAGCAGAGGGAATGAGAATGAATGGCACGTGACAAGAGAGGAGATGCTTCATCTGTAAACTATTACAGCCAACAAGGCAGCTTAACACAGCACTGCTTTTCAAATGAAGTGAAAGGCTTTCCAAGAAGGTCAAGGTTCATTCATTACTGAATCATTAAATACTACACATTAGTCAGAATCAAAACACTTTATTAATCCCTAAGAAAATTTGTCATGTAGCCACTTTAAAGTTACTTACACTGGAAACAACATCAGCAAGCAGAGATATAAGACTGTGTGTAACTGTAAAATAAAATGACAATGATTTATGTGCAATAAAATAATATAAATCACACACCAAAGTATACACGGGACTTTTTATTAGTAAGTTACAATGCAGACACATGCGCTGCCAAGGACATTTCAAAAATAATGTAATGACATTTCATCATGTTTCATTTAAACAAGTTAAGAATTAAGCAGTGAATTGAGAAAACATTTGTTCTCTTTATAACAATAGAGATGATGCACTTTACTGCACATAGAAAATGATCCTAACTGTGGAAAAACACATCCTTTTAATTTGACAAACACTTGATGCTAAAAATGTGTTTGCAGTGACTGACTCACCTGAGCTTGCTCCGGAAGCCATGCTCTTTGGACACTTTTTCAGCGCAGCAGTTTGAGAAAATATCATAAGGTGTCTGAATATCACCGGTGAGTGTGCGAGTCAACGGTGTGAGCAGGGATTCCTTCAATTACGTCACGAACGCGGAGCTCGGATTATGAATGACTGGGAAGAGTTACGCTCGATGGTTGCCATGGGAACGAAGATTACGTGACGCGTCACAACGCTGAGTGCCCCTCTTTGAAGTGCGGTAGTTAGGTCACGCCTACTGAGGGCATAAATACAGGTCAAAAACCACATTAGTGTGTGTCTGTGTGGGTCTCTGTGTGTGAGTCTGCTTCTCTCGTTCTGGTCTTGGCTTCTTATCGCTTTGTCCGTTTCCATCAGCATCGGGGGGCGGAAGCCAAGTGCTTCTCTCCCTCTGAGATTGTTGCAACTTAGTTCACAGCACTTTAAGTAGCTTGGAAAGCGACGGGAGTTTTGAACATTTTTATGAAGCTTCATCAGTTCAAATTAAGAAAAAAAAGAAAGAAAAAAAAAGGAAGAGAGTCCCAGGAACTAAAATAGCTTCTGGGGTGGGTGGGAGGTAAGTTAGTTTTCCTTAATGGTAGACCTTATTTGCTCCCAATAGCAATTCTTTTCTTTTCACATACCACCAGATTTCTTGATGAGGAGGAGCTATGCAAGACCTGGAAGAACAGCAACTTATATTCATGAAAAAAATAATACTAGGGTAAGGGAGTCCTCTTCCTTACACTACAACTAAACTCTCAGTGAACATTTAAACGCCGCCTGGTCGTGACAGATGGCCACCCCTTCCTGAGCCCGGTTCTGTCGGAGGTTTCCCCCCATTAAAGGGGGGTTTTTCTTCCCCGCTGTCGCCAAGTGCTTGCTCATAGAGGATTTGGGGGCTTTTTAAAAAGGTTCACTGGCATCAAATTTAGGACTCAGCAAATATGTAAATGGATGATTCCTCATCAAATGAGGAATCATCCATTTAAAACATATTTACCAGTCATTTTGTTGTGATCATGCAACCAAGCATGCCGACATAAGGAGTCGCCCTAAAAGGAGGAATTTTGCGCATATTACATTTATGTTTTAAAGGGATGAGGAATCATCCCTTTAAAACATATTTGCAAGTCATTTTGTTGTGATCATGCAACCAAGCATGCCGACATAAGGATTTGCGTGTAAAACTAGGAATTTTGCGCATATTACATTTAAACGCCTCCTGGTCGCGACAGATGGCCACCCCTTCCTGAGCCCGGTTCTGTCGGAGGTTTCCCCCCATTAAAGGGGGGTTTTTCCTCCCCACTGTTGCCAAGTGCTTGCTCATAGAGGATTTGGGGGCTTTTTAAAAAGGTTCACTGGCTTCAAATTTTGGATTCAGCAAATATGTAAATGGATGATTCCTCATCAAATGAGGAATCAGATATATTAGACAATCTCAATAAACATGTGGCATGAGCATTGAAACTATTGTCCAATGAATTTGTTTTAGATGAGTGTTTTTGTGTTCTTGTTAACAGTAATGTGTACAAACTCTGTACATCCCAAAACTTGTTGTTAGTTTTTTGTGTGTTTGTTTTTTAGAAGTATAGAAAAAGTGTTTGGGTGAACAGTTACAAAAATCATCGTCCCACTGGAAGACTCTCCTTTCCGTTTATTGTATAAAACATTTTTAAAATGTTAATATTAAGATAAATATGAATTATCAGTGTAAATATGCATTTGTAAATGTCTCCTGTTGTCAGATATCCTGTTTGGATCGTCCACTTTGACTCCTCATAACGTGTGTTATATTCTGTTAAATATATAAACCTGTGAGTAAAGCAAACTGATAGTAAAGCGCCAACAATAGTGATGTTGTGGCACCAGAGTCATGTCTAAAGCTCTGTTCAGTGTTTCTGGTTATTGGGAGCAGAGTGTTTGCCCCACTCAAAGCAACTTGTTCACCCAAATACAGAATCAAGTAGGTTTTTAATTACTGTAGGATTTCTCCTCCTATTAAACAAACAGATGGGGATTGAACCCATGATCTCTGGTTTACAAGACCAACACCTTGCCACTTGGCCACCATGCCACACCTGCAGGTTTTTGTCTGTACTGTAACATCACGTTCCTCTTGAATTGTTCAATTAACGTTGATGAACATGTTATCCCAATAATCATTTATTCATTGACTTTTTCACTGGGAACTGCTACTGGCTGGATTTGACTAAGTACCAATCTGGAGACTATGAGAGGGTCTGTACGACAATGAATGTGCTGATACCCTGAGGACTGTGGGGGTTCTCCTGCCTCCGGGCTTAAATCGACTGATTTGACTTACCTATTTAAAAGTATGTGTCAATGCAAGGCCCCTTTCTCAGCTCGCTGAGGCACTTCTTGCTGCCTTGGTGGATTTTAAGGCCCATGTCAGTTGTTAGTTTTGACCAGCCACAAATGCAGTTCTGCAGCTTCTTTCCTTTTGGCATTTAAGTTTTTAATGATTTTGCAAGTTTTTTGAAAACATATACTTAAACCTGTATAAGAGGGGGGGAAAGAGAAAAACCAAGAAAACTGCTGGTGTGCACCCCTCCCCTTAAAAGTCTAAGAAAAGGAAAGAGAAACCAAGAGAAGAAACATTAAAAACGGGCAAATAAAGATTAACATCACATTCCTCTTGAATTGTTCAATTAACGTTGATGAACATGTTATCCCAATAATCATTTATTCATTGACTTTTTTTTAAATTTAAGGTTATTCAGTTCAGATACTGGCATTCGGCCTGGGTGTCTGATGATTTCTTAACAAAAATAATTCAATTCTGATTTACAAGGTCCTGATTCAAGATTGATTTCAATTCAATTTAGACTCTGTCAGAAATATTATAATTATGATCATTTATCTTGGATATGTACTGTCCAAAGAAACCTTATTATGATTTTTGTGACACTTTCTGTGTCAGACTAATTTGAACAATTAATTAAAAGTTAATAAAAAATATTTTAAAAAATAAATGTTTCATTGTTTCATATAGATTTCAAATAACATACCGTTCTGGGAACTAATTAGATTTTACAATGCAACAGCTACAGTCACTCTGGGGAAATCGAGCGAGGGCAACCATCAGGGCCTAGCTGGGTCCGGACCGGTTGGTCCAGTGGTTTGTAGAAAAATCTCATCAAACTGTGTGTCATTGATAACAATCACACACAAACCAACAACAAGTATTGGGTTGTAAAGTTTGCACAAATTACTGTTAAATGGAACACAGTTACAGATTGACTTCTCCCATTATTCTTTACAAACAAAAGAAAAAAGTGGACAGTCCAAGGAACTAAAACAGCTTCTGGGGCAGGCAAAAGCACAAATGGTCTTAAAGCTACTTTGGAGTCACGAAGAGGTTGAAAGGTCTGAAGCCATTCAGAGACCCGGTGATCTGCTGTCTGCTAAATGCTGTTTGTCACCTTTTACAGGACGCCTGAGGGGAAAAGAAACAAAACAAGGTTACTTCCAACTTAAATAAGGTGCTAAGATTCAGGAAAAGTATCTCTGTCTGTCGTTCTCTCTTCCTGCTGGAAGGCCCTGTATCCTGAGAGCTTTTTAAATGTGTGCTGGGTTTTTCTTAATGAGGAAAAATTTCTGTTTGAGGAAAGATAAACAAAAAAAAAGAGAGATGTGTATCGGAGTAAAATACAACACACCAGCTCTGACAAACACTACTTACTGTAAAGGGAAACTAGTGTTAAAGCTTTATTTTTTAACCGGGACATTATTTCAGGTGAAACTGAAGAATGATGGCTGCTTCCAAAAAACAAACAACGCTTCCCAGTTTGATGAGATCCTGCAGCGCAGATGTACTGGAGATGTTTTTAATCATGAAATAAAAATATTTTATGTTTCAGTACACACCTGGTGACAGTTTGGCCTCACGTTTTATGGCTGTAGTAACAAGAATACACACTTTTATTTTCTGTTTATGATTTTTCTTCTCATGTAACAAGGTTAGATTTGCTGCCGAATGTCTGACTTTGTTGTTGTTTTTATATTAATTTTTTAGAAAGTGTGTGCTCAATTCAGGAAATATAAGTAAATAAATACACAAACTGTATGACACAAAAAATAACTAAGCTAGATGCTACGGCATCGTGGCCTTGGACTCATTTTTAAAGCTTTTTAATAGGAAAAAAAAAGAGGAATTTTAATTTAAAAAATGTTTGACATTTGTGAAAATGTAATTATTTTTCCTTTAATTTTTTTAAAAAAACATTTGTTTTGGTTTTTACTGCCTTTTGAGTCAAAATTCTTTAGATGCAGACGTTTGGTTTCCTGGTATTTCAAGACATTTATGTGATGAAGGTGGATACAAAAAGAAACGGAAACAAAAAGAAACAGCACTTAATACTTATTTTAAAGCTTTAGTTGTTTTTGTATTATAGCTCAATAAGTGCAATAACTATGGTACTAATAACAAAAAGGTGGCAAACTGTACAATGTAAACAGAATGTATATGTATATTATAGCAGCAAATCACAGTAACAATCACCTCAAGCTGCTTTATGTGAGGGTGGTGGTGCTATGGTGATTGTAAGACTAGCATGACCTGTGTACAGACAACAACTGTTCCATGTTCTGATTATTTGAGCGATCTTGAATTTCACCTCAAACATGTACCCCCCTCCACCCCCCAAAAAAAACCATAAACACTCACACACAAAAATAAAACTGAAAAAAAAAAACCCTCTCCAACTCTACCGTTGCCGGTCCCAAGCCTGGATAAGGAAAGACGAGGGGTGAGTGAAAGGGATGTCAAGGGTGTTACGATCCCCTCTGCTAGGCGACAGAAGGGGAGAAACATACACAAGCCCTCTCACGAAATCTGAGTTAATAAAGGGGTTTTATTACAAACATTAAACCAAAAACCGACAGGGCAGTTCAACCAACCACTGGGCAAACAATTATTACATAAAGAAAAAACAATCAAGAGTAAAAGCTAAAGGTTAACTAAGGCAAGCTGGCGGCACACAAAATAAAGGCTAAGGGTAACTAAGGCAAGCCAGCATCACAAAACTCTAATGAAACTAAGTTCAGCTGTATGTCAGGTTTAAACAGAGCAACACAGCGAACAAGTTTTAACAAACGAGCTTCACATGCAAAGCAGACGAGGAGGCCACTGCGTGTTCACTTCAGAGCAGCAGTTCCCCATAGAGTGAAAGATCTTCAGCCTTTTATACTCCCAGGTGCAGACAATCAGCCAGTCAATTTGTCTTGGAGTGGTCATGGAATCTCCAGGCAGCCAATCGTCTGCGAGGTCTGGCACACTGTGATCTGCATAAAAGAAGGCTGGCACAGGACTCCCAGCAGCCAGTCATCCACGAGTCCTAGCACACTTAAATTTGCATGAACACAAATAGGCAGTCTCACTCCCTCCGAGGCCCAGGGCCGTAACAAGGGTCACGAAAATCAACATGACTCATTCTAAAGGACACAGACGTGCACCCAAAATTAGAAAAAAAATGGATGAAAGATTTCTAAGATACACTAAATCTAAAATTTAAAGTCTCTGCTGTTGGTCAGGCTAGAGAAAAGGTTATGTCATCACCAGAAACCAAGAGTGTGTCAGTAATCTTGAAAAGATTTGAATGCAAACTTTCCAACTTTCCAATACATCTATTCTAAATGAAAAGTTTGGCCTGATGGTGGTGCTCAAGCTCCATTATGTGGCATGGTGGCCAAGACTGTGACAGCGCTGAGCAGCTCCTTCAGTGGGAGACTGCGGCACCCACGATGTGGGACGGAGAGATTTCGCAGGTCTTTCCTCCCCACTGCTGTCAGACTCTACAACAAAGACTTTAACTGATCAAACACACACATCCACACATGTGCAATAATCTTTTCTGGCATCGTTGTATTTTTACTCAGTTGTATATAGCATTTGTATTCTATTTTTATCTTATTGTATATTTTATTCTATTTTATCTTATTCTACTGTATATAGTATTTTATTTTATTCTATTCTGTACAGTTGTGTACTGTATTTATTCTTATTGTATTCTAATTTTTGCTTCATAACTTTTGCACTGTCCACTTCCTGCTGTGACAAAACAAATTTCCCACGTGTGGGACTAATAAAGGTTATCTTATCTTATCTTAGTTTGCTTTACTCACAGCTTTATATATTTAACAGAATATAACACACGTCATGAGGAGTCAAAGTGGACGATCCAAACAGGATATCTGACAACAGGAGACATTCACAAATGCATATTTACACTGATAATTCATATTTATCTTAATATTAACATTTTAAAAAAATGTTTTATACAATAAACAGAAAGGAGAGTCTTCCAGTGGGACGATCATTTTTGTAACTGTTCACCCAAACACTTTTTCTATACTTCTAATAAACAAACACACAAAAACACCAACAACAAGTTTTGGGATGTACAGAGTTTGTACACATTACTGTTAACAAGAACACACAAACACACTCATCTAAAAAAATAATAATTGGACTACAGTTTTAATGCTCATGCTACATGTTTATTGAGATTGTCTAATGTCTGCGACGGTATCTTCTCCCACGTCTGCAGACACTGGAGGCCTTGTGGGGTCTCCTGCGTCTGCGAACGGGGCGAGAAGACCTCGCATATCTGCGTCTGTGTCCACACGGCATTGTCAGTACACGTGACCTGCTCCGTGTCATGGGTTCTATTTATGGACTCACCTGGCAACATTAGTGATGTCACTGCTGATGTTGTCACTATTGGTGTGACCTCATGAACCATTCATGCCATCTGAACTGTGGTGTAATTATGAGGTCACAGAGGGACGTGAATTCATTCACAGTTGATAGAGAGATTGGGTCACAACTCAAAGACGCAACGATGCAATTAAATCATCTGGATTTAAATCTTTCTAAATTACAAGGTTTAGAGGGTTCTTTGGACAGTACATATCCAAGATAAATGATCATAATTATAATATTTCTGACAGAGTCTAAATTGAATTGAAATGAATCTAATCAATCTTGAATCAGGACATTGTGAATCAGAATTGAATTATTTTTTAAGAAATTAGTGGCGACACCCAGGCTGCATGCCCATATCTGAACTGAATAACCTTAAATGTAAAAAAAAGTAAATGAATAAATGATTATTGGGATAACATGTTCATCAACGTTAATTGAACAATTCAAGAGGAATGTGATGTTACGGTATAGAGACAGTTATACATGTCTGGCTTGGTGGCCAAGTGGCAAGGCGTTGGTCTTGTAAACCAAAAATCATAGGTTCAATCCCCATCCGTGCCTTTGGTATGAGCTGAAAATCTACAGTGTTTGCTTTAAGTGGGGCAAACACTCTGCTCCCAATAACCACAAACACTGAACAGAACTTAAGAAATGACTCTGGTACCACAACATCACTGTTGTTGGCACTTTACTCAGTGTGAGTATCAGTTGGTGTTCATCTGAACAACAAACTGGACTGGACTCATAATTCAGACGCCCTCTACAGGAAAGGGCAGAGCAGGCTGTACCTGCTGCGGAGACTCAGGTCGTTTGGAGTGGAGGGCCCACTCCTGAAGACCTTCCATGACTCTGTGGTGAGTCAGCCATCTTCTATGGTGTGGTCTGCTGGGGCGGCAGCATCTCTGCTGGGGACAGGAAGAGACTGAACAGGCTGATCAGAAGGGCCAGCTCTGTTGTAGGATGCCCTCTGGACCCAGTGGAGGTGGTGAGTGACAGGAGAATGGTGGCTAAGCTGTCATCCCTGTTGGACAACATCTCCCACCCCATGCAGGAGACTGTGACAGCACTGAGCAGCTCCTTCAGTGGGAGACTGCGGCACCCACGGTGTGGGACGGAGAGATTTCGCAGGTCTTTCCTCCCCACTGCTGTCGGACTCCACAACAAAGACTTCATCTGATCAAACACGCACATCCACTAATGTGCAATAGTCTTTTCTGGCATCGTTGTATTTTTACTCAGTTGTATATAGCATTTGTATTCTATTCTTATCTTATTGTATATTTTATTCTATCTTATTCTACTGTATATAGTATTTTATTTTATTCTATTCTGTACAGTTGTGTACTGTATTTATGCTTGTTGTATTCTAATTTTTCCTTCATAACTTTTGAACTGTCCACTTCCTGCTGTGACAAAACAAATTTCCCACGTGTGGGACTAATAAAGGTTATCTTATCTTATCTTATCTTAGTTTGCTTTACTCACAGGTTTATATATTTAACAGAATATAACACACGTCATGAGGAGTCAAAGTGGACGATCCGAACAGGATATCTGACAACAGGAGACATTCACAAATGCATATTTACACTGATAATTCATATTAATGTTAATAATGACAATTTAAATCATTGGTTGAAACAATAAAGGGAAAGGAGACTCTTCTAGTATGACAATCATTTTATCAATTGTTCATCCAAACACTTTTTTTCTGTTGCCAAAAAACAAACACACTCATCTAAAAAAAATTCATTGGACTAAAGTTTTAATGCTCATGCAACATGTTTATTAAGATTGTCTCATGTCTGCGACGGTATCTTCTCCCACGTCTGCGGACACCGGAGGCCTTGTGGGGTCTCCTGCGAACGGGGCGAGTAGACCTCGCATGTTTGCATCTATACCTGCGTGGTGGCATTGTCCAAAACAGCGGTACCTGCTCCGTCTCATGGGTTCTATTTATGGACACCTGACAACATTAGTGATGTCACTGATGTTGTCACTATTGGTGATGCTATACCTTGCTTATAGCATAATGTCTGAACTGTCATGTCATTGTGAAGTCACCCTGCAATGTGATTTCTCACCCTTGGTCTCAGACTCTCGGGGCTCCACTGCATGTCAGAAAAGATGTCATACCTTTTCCTTTCAGCACACTGATCTGACAAGTTCAGCTGATGTTTCATCAGAAAGAGTCTTTCTACAATAAAAACCTCCAGGAAGTATCAGATCAGTATTTAAAATCAGCTTAACATCATGGAAGCAGTAAAGCAGAGGAATGAGAATGAATGGCACGTGACAAGAGAGGAGATGCTTCATCTGTAAACTATTACAGCCAACAAGGCAGCTTAACACAGCACTGCTTTTCAAATGAAGTGAAAGGCTTTCCAAGAAGGTCAAGGTTCATTCATTACTGAATCATTAAATACTACACATTAGTCAGAATCAAAACACTTTATTAATCCCTAAGAAAATTTGTCATGTAGCCACTTTAAAGTTACTTACACTGGAAACAACATCAGCAAGAAGAGATATAAGACTGTGTGTAACTGTAAAATAAAATTACTGATTTATGTGCAATAAAATATAATATAGGGGTGGCTGTAGCTCAGGTGGCAGAGCAGGTCAGCCAATAATCAGAAGGTCGGTGGTTCGATCCTAGGCTGCCTCCTGGCTGCATACCAAATATCCTCGGGCAAGATACTAACCCCACGTTTGCCTACTGGTGGTGGTCAGAGGGCCCGGTGGCGCCAGTGTCCGGCAGCCTCGCCTCTGTCAGTGCGCGCCAGGGCAGCTGTGGCTACAATGTAGCTTGCCATTGCCAGTGTGTGAATGACTGAATGTAGTGTAAAGCGCTTTGGGGTCCTTAGGGACTGAGTAAAGCGCTATACAAATGCAGGTCATTTACCATTTAAAATAATATAAATCACACACCAAAGTACACACAGGACGTTTTATTAGTAAGTTACAATGCAGACACATGCGCTGCCAAGGACATTTCAAAAATAATGCAGACATTTCATCATGTTTCATTTAAACAAGTTAAGAATCAAGCAGTGAATTGAGAAAACATTTGTTCTGTTTATAACAATTACAAAATGTATGATTGAACACCGATGATGCACTTTACTGCACATAGAAAATGATCCTAGCTGTAGAAAAACACATCCTTTTAATTTGACAAACACTTGATGCTATAAATGTGTTTGCAGTGACTGACTCGCCTGAGTTTGTTCCGGAAGCCACAGGTTAAAAGGTTAAATGAGGTTTATCGTCTCACACAGCATGCTCTTTGGAAACTGTTTCAGCGCAGCAGTTTGAGAAAATGTTTACGTGTTGCTTCCCTTTGCCTTGATGGAGTCACAGCACAGATGATGACAGGGAAGTGTTGCTGTGGGTGAAGACTCAGAGCAAGGGTTTCCCTGTGTGCAGCGTGTAGAGGTCTGTCTGTTGTGGATGTTAAAGACTAAAGCCTCACCGGCTCTTTAATCAGGCTGCCATATTGGAAGCATTGTTTCTACTTCTTCTGCTTTGAGGGATTAATAAAAGCAATACACACACGCACACACACACACACACACACACACGCACACGCTCGCCGCTTTTATTATTAATGAAAACAGAGAAAAAGAAAAACCTTCCATCATTCTGATGGATTTCCACTTGCCTCTTAGTTATCTTTAAGCAGGTTTCACCCGAAGAGCATTTAACCAGCTCCACCAAGCAAACATGGCTCATTAGCATTATATAAACAAACACTACGATTCATATATCTTACATTTTCTTAAATCAGCAGGAATAATGTTTGTTTGTTTGAAACAATGACTTCGCCTAAACTTGACCTTTAAATCAAGCTGAGCTTGATGTGTCCCGTGTTGAGTGGTTGAGTTTAGATTGACTAAGGCTTTGTGATGCCATGAAAAGAACTAAAGAGGGCATCTTTTTAGATTTAGACCATGAAACCGTGTTTCTGATGTTTGGTGGTGTGTGTTTCACTTGATTGAACCCTGCATTATGTTTAAACATCTCTAATTTTCCCCTCTGATCCTGCAGGGCATCATCCTGGGCTGCACCCTGCTCCCCATACGGGTCTTCCTGGCGTGGATCTTGTTAATCTCTGCTTGGATCGTCGCTGTGCTGCGATTGGCCGGCCTGTCTCAGGAGGAACGCTCCAAACCCTTATCAGGCTGGCGGCGCTGGCTGTTCCACCTGATCCTGTGGCTGCTGGGCCGTGCAGTGTTCTTCTGCGTGGGCTTCCATTGGGTTAAGGTGAAAGGTCGTAAGGCGGACGTGAAGGAGGCGCCGATCCTGGTAGTGGCGCCCCACAGCAGCTTCTTGGACATGGTGATCATGTTTCCAGCCGGGATGCCGGCAGTTGTGTCGCGGTCGGAGAACATAAACCTGCCGGTCATAGGAGGTGAAGAGAGAGAGAGAGAGAGAGAGAGAGAGAGAGAGAGAGAGAGAGAGAGGAATTTGTTTACTTTGCCATTGTTTATACACCTGGAAGCACCTGTTGGATCGCTAAAGAGTTTTTTTTTTTTTTTAAAGTATCCTGATGGGAGCTGTTGGTGTTTTTTTTTTTTGCTGACTGAGACAGTTCACATTTTACAGGCTGAGCTATCACTTTAGTCATTTATATCACACCTTAGGCCAGTGGTTCCCAAACTTGTTTTGCTGGGCCCCCCTTTGTTTTACAAGAAAAATGTTCACGCCCCCCTCTCTCGCGCGCGCACACACACGCACGCACGAACACATCCTCCAACCACACACACCCATATTTTGCTCCACTGCAGTTTATTTCACACCTCAAACATTTAGTAAACAATTAAGCAAATACATGTAATCTGCAATAAATTACAGGTAGTAATAAAATACACTACTAACTCTTTTACGCTCGTCCGCACCTACACACGGTATTTTTGAAAACGCAGCTGTTTCTGTGCATTTGGGCTTTTCGTCCAAACGTAAACAGCCACGTTATTGTTTACATGAGATGAATTGCTTTTCATGTTTAAAGAATTCAATCCACCAGAGGCCTCAACACAAAACTCTGGTGTACTGTGAAGTGCAGAGAGACACCTCCTGCTCATAGGCTTAATCATCACAGTAGAATCTCTTTAGTCAAGAGACTAGAAGCATTAACTGTTTATTTTATATGTAAAAATCTGTGATTCAACCCCAACATGAATTCGATCTTAAAGGCTGTAAAAAATTATGCATCTACAGGTTTCAGCTGGCGAACCAGTGCAGCCATAAAAGGTGAATATTTCAGTCAAAGTGCAAGTGGTCAGACCCGGTAATGTAATTGAAGCAGTGCTTAAAAGGATGACCTTAAAGGGAGATCAGCTGGATTTAAATCCAGTATAGCTTGTTTTATTCTCTCTTTCTTTCCTTCTTTCTTGGAAGATCATTTCAGCAAACTTAAAGCTACTTAAGAAGAAATGAGGGAGACGTTCTGGGTTTTTGTGCGTACCATCTCCACTACTTCCACCTCAGCATCGATGCGTAGCTGATAGGTGAAGGTTAACAAATCCTTCTTCATCTGGATGGAATTATCCTCCATCTGGGCCACTGTGAAGATTCGCATTAAACACTTGCGCCACACCTGGGCAGAGACAGAGCAGAGGGTTCAGCGGAAACTTTAAAGGCTTTGTTAGAGTTTAAGATCAACACTTTGTTTTCTTGCCTTGTGTTGTCACAGGAGTCTGGAGCAGATTCTATCTGGACCTGCTGCCTTCCTTTCCTTTGTCCTCTTGGGCTGTCGATGTGGGGCTGGGGTGAGGGATCCCCCCCGCCCCCGCCCCCCACCAGGTGGGATGGTGGGGGGCAGAAATGAAAATCCATGTGAGAGATTATCTAAAGTTTGTTTGGAGTGGGGTGGGGTGAGGGATGGGGCTGACTCTGGTCTTGGTCTCTTTTTAAAGAGATGCATAGTCCTGTAAGAGATCAGGATGTTTGCTCAGCCGTGACACTGATGAGTGACGAGCAGCAGTTTAATGGAAAGGCAGATTATATGGTAATAACAAAATTTTAAGAAATTAGTCAAAATGAAAGGTTGTAACTTAAGCCTGTAAGCACACAAAATGTATTTCTTAACCTTTTTTTGGTACTTTTTGATTTATTTGCAACATATTAAAAAAAAAAAAAAAAAAAAAAAAAAATCTTGCTTCCCTTATAATTCTGTCCAAAAGCTGTGACCACAAAAAAACAAAAAAAAACAACAAAAACTGAACGTGAGTCGATCGCATTCCCGCTGCTAGTGCTGGGCGATATGGAAAAAATATTTATCATGATATGAATTATTTTATATCACGATAACGATATATATCACGATATACCACCTGACCTGTGGTCATCTGGAAAGTACGCAGTTTGTAAACAGCGAGTGGAGAGGGTGCAGTCTTTGTTTTGAGTTACCGTAAAGCATGTCGCAAAAATCCGGGCGCACGATAGCAGCACCAGGTCGCAAAACCACAAGACAGTTTCTTTGCGAAAAATATTTTTTTATACTTTTAACTTTATGCAAGAGAAAATGGAGCATGTATAGTGAGAAGACAACACTAATATATTTGCCACAGGCTATTTAACCCTTTAAGATCTACCATAGAACCAAGTCCGCCAGAGCTTATCTTTACATTTTACATGCTGTAGTGCCATTTGTGGGAGCATTTCAAGTTTCCATACATCAATACAAGTGTTATAGCCCAAATTTTAATAATATGTATGCATTAAGTCCATAGTAACTACATAAATTGCAAAAAAGTGCAATAAACTAGAAAAAAATTGAAAATCGTTTTTGTTTTGTTTTTTTACAAATATTTCTAGTTAGAGAAATTTAAGAGGTGTATCCTTCAAAACTGTAAATACAAAAAAATTGCACAAAATACTTTCCAACCACGAGAAATTTATTTTGAGTGTCTTCATAGTTTTATTTTTGAGATGCACTAATTTTTATATACACTACAGGAAAATGAAAATAAATATTATAATGCAAATTTGCAAAAAAAACAAAACAGCATGTGCATCAAAATAAACTATTTCCAACAGTGTAATTTGACTCCTAAGCATCCCAGAAACGATACAGAAAAGCATAAAGTCAAACATGACTTTTAAAAACACCAATATAGGCTTTGAAGGTAAAAACTACATTTTCTGCGAAAATGACGCGTCTTCCGGTTTCGGACAGGTAATGGCGGACATGCGATAGTTCGCGCTGACTTAGATTCCAAAGTAGGAAGTGTTATGAACAGCTGATCGGATCGGCAAAGCGTGTTTCTGGAATATTTTGTTTTTGTTGCTGGAAGTGCTTCTTATGTAATTTTTGCAAAGCTATATGTGGAAGGAAACTGTGACCTAGGGCAGGCTAATGGCATTAGATGTAAGTACAACTCCTCCGGTTTCATATGCAAAAAAAAATTATTGCGCTACCTTACGTGGTTCCAGTTCTACAGGGATTTAAAAATAGTTAGGCAAAACGGAGTGTGCCTGCTCCGACCGGTTGTAAAGGGTTAGTGATATATTTTATGTAATAATTTATAAAATTAGGGTTAGAAACGATAGAAGACAAATGGCACGATAGACACTTTTCTATCGTCCACACGATATATATCGTCATATCGCCCAGCACTACCCGCTGCAATAGCGCCGCCAACGACATGCTGCAACTCGTTCCATAACAGCATCCTCTGCTGCAATGTACATACGAGTCTAGTTTGACAGGAGGCGAAGACCAGAAATGTAATTTTTCCTCCCACTACCAGGCAGGGTTTGTGAGCTATTTTAGCCCAGATGGCTGCAGTTAAAGGTTACATCTATCTGCAGCTGTTCAGCAAGCACAGCGAAAGAGTCACAGAGCAGACATCAGTGAGCAGATGTGATTTTAGGCCAAATACAGCACAGAAGGAAAAGGAGGAGCTGGAGTGGATGTAGGCTGCCGAGCCCACCACCAATAACTTTTAAATAGTCCTGCTAAAAGGAAGATGAACACACTGGAGCAATCACTTTGAGCACTTTCTACTATATGCATTGTTCACCTAGTCAAAGAGATTCATATAAGCCCTTTTGGGTTCAGTAGCTCCCCATGGATAAGTAAACATGCAGACTGTGGGAGCAGAGGATCGAAACACTGCCCTTCCAGCGACTATGGCTTTCTCTGGCTCTACCTCCTGACCTCCAAGTATCCAAGAAAGTTTCTTTGTCAGAGCGATGAAACTAAACTGCTCTGCAGACACAGAGTACAGGCTGACCAGAGGTCCTTACACAGAGGAGGACAGTAAAGTTACATAATAAAACAACAAAACAGAATGAAGACAATCGTAGTGATAATCTTAATACTGAAGGAGAGTTAATCCTAGACTGAGAGAGCCAAATCAGCATTATTAATGTCATGTGGGAGTCTTTGATATAGTCACTGACTGATGAGTACTTGTGAGGCCTTATAAAAGGAAACTGTTTGTGGTGCCAGGCACCAGCTGTATTGTGTGTTAGCGCTTCCCCAGCAGTAAATACTTTGTTTGCGTCATGTTTATCTGTCCAAAGATCCGTACGTATGCACACTAACCTACATCAGGCTGCGGCTACATCTTCTAAACAAACTGTGGTGTTTGTCCAGGACACTGTTTACATACTGGGTCCTGTCAGCGTGTGCAAAAGGGGGAAATGAAATACTGTTAAAGTCATACATGCTGTGAGAAAATGCGTCACTCAGACTGATGCTAAACAGTTTAATGCAAGCTTTTCTCTGACTCTCCTCAGGATACTATTCGCTGGACATACAAAGGAAGCAACTGGTGAGTCTGTTCACTTCTCCAGCTCAGAATCTGTGTGTTTTATTGATGACATTATGAGGCAGCAGAATGAATCAGGTAGTAGCCTCATGGACTTTGAACTTATTTTTTTGACTTTGAACCTGCTCACGGACCTGAGAAATGCTGCTCATCAGTTTTAACTGTCACCAATACACAGAAAGTGTTAGCTTCATATCAGTGTTATAAATCCTGAATGGTTAGTTATACAGAGGGCTACTTAACAAATAATGAATTTAACAGACAGTTCAGACAGTTGAAACTGAGACTGAATGTAAGCACAGGTTTTTGCACAGGTCCCGTTTTTAACTGGTGTCAAGCCAGCCTCCAATTCCAGCATTGCAGTCAAGCCAGCCTCCACTTTGAATACACAGGGAACCTAAAACAAAGTATTAAGGGAAGGGATGTGGAAACCGGATTTCAAAATAAAAGCTCCCGAAGCATGATTTCAAAATAAATACCAACTTACAGTAAATTAAGAGCACATTCACAAATATCAATTTCTCTTGTTTGCACACTTTAATGTTGGATACAAATGACATACCCTATTATTCTAGTAGCAACATGTCAATATTGAAATGCACAAGGAGATGGCTTTAAAGTAAAAGCCCTCTGAATGTTAATTTTTGAACTACTCTTTCAATTAATTCAGAATGGAAAATTCACGTTTCCACAGACTAGTTGCAGTCTATATTGACAGTATACAACCACAGTGATACCATGTTAATAACAATCATTCTTATTTTGCCTGTCAAAATAATGGCCCTTTCAATTTGACCATATATCGGTGTGCGTTTTCAATGACATCAGAAAGCTCTAAAATGGAAAATTGCTGTTTCCACAGAATAATTACTGTCTATATTGACAGTATTCCATCCCACAGTGATACCATGTTAATCTCAAGTCATTCTGATTTTGCCTTTCAAAATAATAGCCCTTTCAAATTGCCCATATGGGAAATAATCTTTCAATGAATTCTGATTTCTCTAAAAAGAAAAACTCTTGTTTCCACTGCATAATTTCACTCTAGATCAAGAGTATGCAACCCCACAATGATACCATGTCATTATCAAGTCAGTCTGATTTTGCGTTTCAAATGGCCCGTTGAAATTGCCCATTTAAGACCTACCTTTCAGTGATTTCAGAATGCTCTAAAAATGAAAATTTGTTTCCACAGGATAATTCCACTTTAGATCAACAGTATACAGCCCCACAGTGATACCATATCAAAATCAAGTAAGTCTGATTTTGCCTTCCAAATTAAAAGCCTTTTCAAATTGCCCAGAGACGACCTACTCTTTTAACGATTTCAAAATGCTCTTAAATTGAAATTTGCTGTTTCCACAGGATGAATCCATGTTAGATCAATAGTATCCAACCCCACAGTGATACCATATCAATATCAAGTCAGTCTGATTTTGCTTTCCAAAATAAAAGCCTTTCCAAATTGCCAATATCTGATTACTCTTGGAAGAATTTCAAAATTCTCTAAAAAGAAAAATTCTTGTTTCCACAGGATAATTTCACTCTGTATTGACAGTATGCAGCCCCACACAGTATGTCATGTCAATATCAAGTCAGTCTGATTTTGCCTTTCAAATTAATGGCCCGTTGAATTTGCCCATATGTGATATACTCTTTCAATTACTTCAGAATGTTTTAAAAATGAAAATTTCTGTTTCCACAGGATAATTTCACTCTAGATCGACAGTGTGCAGTGTACACTATCACGGGGATACAAAGTCAATTTCAAGTCGCCTTGATTTTGCCTTTCAAAGTAATGTCCCGTTGAAATTGCCAATATATGACCCACTCTTTCACTGACTTCAGAATCCCTTAAACCCTTAAAAGCAAAGTTGCTGTTTACACAAGATCATTTCACTCTACATTGACAGTATACAACCCCACAGTTTTATCACGTCAATGTCTTGATTATAATTGTTTGTGAGGTACCTTTTATAATTAAACGCAGATGCTGTTAACAGGACAATTACTGTTTCCACTAAGTAATTGGAGTTCATGCAAACCATAACACAACTCTACAGTGGTAACATCTCAATCTCAAATCAATCTCATTTTGCATTTCAGAGTAAAAGCCCTTTGACTTTGTTTATAGGGGCTTCTCTTTCCATAACTTCAGAATGGCATTAAATGGAAAGTTCCAGCTTCCACCCATTAATTCCAGTTCCACTGTCTTTATGCTTCAGTGTTTCTCTAATCAGGAGTAGATGGTGATGACTTCTGTGAGATTATTATATTATCTTATGCAACGTTATACCCTAATTAAAGATTGTGAAATTATTATGTAGTTTTAGTTTGCATTATTCTCCTGACTTAGAAGAAGGGATAACTATTACATTTATTAAACTGATTTGTATTGCATTAGACTGCAGATTTATTGTGAATGAATGATATTGTTTTATGACCCATGATACTGCTGCGTTATAAGAAATACTGTTTTCAGAGAATCACTGCCTTATTTGTCTGATTAGAAAAGAACAGAGCATACTGCACAGGAAGCCAAGGTCATAACTTAGGCACCGTAAGAGAGAAACAATGTGAATGCTTAGTTTGGAGGGGCTGAAGCTATAAGAATGTGAGAAACACTCAGACACTTCGAGATCAGGCGGACACCCTCCTGACCTGTAATAATAAACTACAAAAAAATGAAAATCGTTTTTGATTGTTTTTACATAAATTTCTAGTTAGAAAAATTTAAGAGGTGTATCCTTCAAAACTGTAAATACAAAAAAAGTTGCACAAAATAGTTTCCAACCACGAGAAATTTATTTTGAGTGTCTTCATAGTTTTATTTTTGAGATGCACTAATTTTTATATACTACAGGAAAAATGAAAATAAATAGTATAATTTGAGTTCTAAGCATCCCAGAAACGATGCAGAAAAGCATGAAGTCAAACATGACTTTTAAAAACACCAACATAGGCTTATAAGGCCCTTTTCGCGAAAATGACGTCACTTCCGGTTTCTGGCAGGTAATGGCGGACATGCGATAGTTCGCGCGCTGACGATATGCCAACGTAGGAAGTGTTATGAACATCGGCAAAGCGTGTTTCTGGAATATTATCTTTTGTTGCTGCAAGTGCTTCTTATGTAATTTTGCAAAGCTATATGTGGAAGGAAACCGTGACCTAGGGCAGGCTAATGGCATTAGATGTAAGTACAACTCCTCCGGTTTCATATGCAAAAAAACCATTATTGCGCTACCTTACGTGGTTCCAGTTCTACAGGGATTTAAAAATAGTTAGGGTAAAACGGAGTGTGCCTGCTCCGACCGGTTGTAAAGGGTTAATTATATATTTTATGTAATAATTTATATAAAATTGGGTTAAAACGATAGAAGACAAATGGCACGATAGACACTTTTCTATCGCTCACACGATACATATCGTCATATCGCCCAGCGCTACCTGAAACCTTGTAGCAACGCCTGCCTCTGGCCTACCACTGTTGCTGCTACTGCTAGGGCTCTCCTGGTGAAAGTGGTGAACAAATGCTTGTTAAGACCCAGCTTGCATAAAGTTTCAAACACAACTCCTAATCAACCCTACGCAAACCTACAGGCATTTTTCACACCACACAAAACCCCGCTGTAAGCTTTCCACACCTACCTCTCTGTGCCGATTAGATTTAGACAGTCGCATCTGTCTCAGCATCTGAGACCTTTGCTCCATCATCAGCGTCCTCACAGGTATATGATGTCACTGTCGTGCAGAGAAGAGGTACATGGACATGCTCAGAAGAGGTGAGAAAACAGCTGTTGTAGAGATTAGTGGAAAACAGACTGGAATTTATATTTTATTGAGATCTCAGGTCCACATTTAACCTTATCCGGTCTTTAAGTGATGACGTGATTTAATCCTACTTCCGGCCCTAAAGTAGTCTGCGTTTAATATGGCTTTTGTGTTGTTAACGTGTTTAATGTTTTGTATTTTCTTCTATTTAATCTCAAAAGCTCCTAAAACAGTCAGTGATCACTGTTGACCTCCCTCGGCTTTTATTACTGCTAATCATTTAATTAAGCTCAGTTTTTAAACCTTACGATGCAACTACAGCCCAGCCCGTGCAGCAGTATATGAATGACTAATGTGGATGGATTATCTCAGTTGTTCTCCTGGCTGAAGTTTGGTCCGTTTACGGCATCCTGCCATGCGATTACATTTGTTCCTGACCGCCGAGAATCTTCACGTTAACTTTTATCGAGCGGAAAAAAGTTAGCTTGTTTATATTATGCTCACATAGCTGCGTCGCTAGCGGTCACGTAGCACATAGTTATATACCAGCTGGCCAAACTTCAGTACCCTACAAAAGTCACTGCTGTTTAGTTTTCTGTCTTCATTTATGTCAGAAGTGATAGCAGAGCTGTACGTTTGAATTTGTTTCCAAAACCCTGCAGTCAGGACATGCTATATTGTATTTAGATGGAAGCTAGCGAGCTAACTTCCTGCTAACTTCTAACTCCGTTAAATATCATAAATTCCATTTTCATGGATGCCTGGATGTTAAACTCAATTGCTACACCTGGTAGAGCAGAACACTGATCATTTTATTAAAATGAAAGACTTTAGAAAGTTTTTCAACTCTCAGTAATGCCTCAGTGATCGTTTGATATATGGACCTGCAGCGGAGTTTAAGCCCAGACACGGCTAGTGACGTCAGACTTAAAGACCGGATATTCACGCAGTGGTTCAGTTTATGCACTTTAAGAACTTCATCCAGTTCAGAATTAACATTACACGCAATTCTTTGAACTGCCGGAGGAAGTGCGAGTACCCGAAGGGATTTAAAGCAGGTTCCTTCTTTCTGTTTTCATGTTTAAAGAATTCAATCCACCAGAGGCCTCAACACAAAACTCTGGTGTACTCTGAAGTGCAGAGAGAGACACCTCCTGCTCATAGGCTTAATCATCACAGTAGAATCTCTTTAGTCAAGAGACTAGAAGTATTAACTGTTTATTTTATATGTAAAAATCTGTGATTCAACCCCAACATGAATTCGATCTTAAAGGCTGTAAAAATTATGCATCTACATGTTTCAGCTGGCAAACCAGTGCAGCCATAAAGGTGAATATTTCTACAATGTAAATCGTCATGAAGAAGAAAACCATTGAATGAGAAGGCGTGTCCAAACACTCACTCTCTGATATATAAGAACACACACACGCACACACAAACTATGACTATTAGGAAATATTCTTTGGTACTGACACAAGATGAAACATGAGAGAAATATGTAAGATGTACAGGATCACCTGACAAAGCTGTTCTGTACAGTCCTGCAGCAGTCTGGAGCAGATTCTATCCGGACCTGCTGCCTTCCTTGCCTTCGTCCTTTTGGGCTGTCGATGTGGGGTTGGGTTGGGCTGGGCCGGGGTGAGGAATTCCCCCCCCCCACACCACACCACACCACACCCACACCCACACACACACAAGGTGGGATGGTGGGGGGCAGAAATGAAAATTCATGTGAGAGATCATCTAAAGTTTGCTTGGACTGGGGTGGGGTGAGGGATGGGGCTGACTCTGTGCCCCCCCCCTCCAGCTATCAGAACTGTCAGCAGCAGGGCCCACGTAGGTTCCCAGTCATCTTTCCCGTGGCCAAACACCTGCCAGAAACACACAGATTTCAAATATACACACACAAACCCAGCAAATCACACTATGTTTAAGGAAATGGCAAGTACTGCAAATGGAAAAATAAAAAATCTGATAGAGAGTGGAAGGAGACAATAGCCTGAGCACTGAGAATCAAAGAAATAATCAAAAGCTTCAGTGAAAGCAGGAACTGCAGAAAATACAGCATCTCCAGGTAACTACTAATTACACTTAAACTACCTAAATAAATGGGTCACACTGTACATGAGAGAAAACATAAAACACCATCACTTTAAAGCATTTTAAAGCACCATGGTTTAATCAACAGGGTTCATGCGCTTTTTTCAGGGTCAAATTCAAGCACTTTCAGGGTCCCTTTTCAAGCTTTTCCAGCACATCCCCATCCCACCCCCCATCAAAAAAAAAAAAAAAGAAAAAAAGAAAAAAAAAAGTATGCATGTTTCAATTCGCATCACCTCAGTAAGACCATGTAAAAATTAAAACAAATCATCCTAGGTGAACAAACACTTTTGTTCCCCCTTTTTTAAGAAATAGAAAAACGCACCACACAAAAATACTGCAAAAGGAAACGGTCGCCTTATATACATATTGTATAAACTCAAAATGCACATTTCACTTAAAAATTGAGATGTGAAAATGTGAACAAATCAACTAGTTAGAGATATTCTTCTCCTGTTCAAAAAACCCAAAAAGAAATAAGTCTTCTCATCAGATATTGATGCTTTTGTGACAAAAAAAAAAATAGGAGACAGATGTTTGTTTGTTGTTTTTTAAGTTAATTCCCAATAAAACTAACTGTTTTATTGCTAACTACATTGCTGTCTGTATTATTGCTGAAGTCATAAATGATCACCTTTAAAGTGTTTGTGCTAATAACATCATGTACAGTCAGACAGGCATGGAGAACAGCACTGACTGGGAGGCTTTGAACAGATCACATAGTTCAATTCAACATATAAGACTGTAAGAATGCACAAGCATCTACTTAAAATCTATTGAATTTATTTAATGTGGGCGATTGTGGCTCAAGAGTTGGGAGTTCGCCTTGTAATCGGAAGGTTGCCGGTTCGAGCCCGGCTTGACAGTCTCGGTCGTTGTGTCCTTGGGCAAGACACTTCACCCGTTGCTTACTGGTGGTCAGAGGGCCCGATGGCGCCAGTGTCCGGCAGCCTCGCCTCTGTCAGTGCGCCCAGGGTGGCTGTGGCTATACAATGTAGCTTGCCATCACCAGTGTGTGAATGTGTGCGTGAATGGATGAATGACTGGATGTGTAAAGTGCTTTGGGGTCCTTAGGGACTAGTAAAGCGCTATACAAGTACAGGCCATTTACCATTTATTGAATTTATCATCTGTGATGTTATGTACAATTCCAATGTATTTTGTTCATCTCCCTTAAATAAACAGGCAGCCTTAAAGTATGAAATATTCACATACAAATACACAAATGTGTCTACTGTCTCAGTGGCTGATAGTGCCCCACAGGCCTCAGTGTGCGCTTGAAGACATTTATAATGTTTAAGTAGTTTAATGTGCAGGTGCTGACGATAAACACATTTTGAATGAAAGCCAGGGAATTTTGGTAGCACAGAAACAAGTGGCTAGTCTTTGTGACCATATGGATCAGTCCCTCATATCACCATTATTTCACCCAAAGGCACCAAGTTAATACTCAAAAAAGCTGCAGTAATACACACAAATATAAACACAGTACTTGGTGACACTTTGCTTTTAGCCTTTAACCCTCTGGTGTCCAGGGTATAATTGGCCGTTTTTGACTACTTTTGATTTGACCTCTATATTTCACCTTTAAAAACTGTTTATCTTGCCAATCTGTTATTTTCTCATTTTGACATATTGTATCAGCACAATTTATCCAAATTCAGACAAAATTTAAAATACAAGTAGAAAGTGATATTTTTGACTGTAAAAACCACAAGCATGTTTAACGAATCATTTTCATAACTTGAAATGCAAATAGAAATTGTACATTTTTAAAAAAAAATATGCACAAGTTTTGCAAACAACAGAGTCATATGGTACTATTTACCTAAAAAAACGCAGCCAAAGGCTCAGACGTTTTTCATATAACCATTTAAAACTAGTTACAGAACAATCAGGTGTTCTGCCAAAAATAAGAAGGCACACAATTTATTTATGCAACTCCAAAAAATAGTTAGACAGCACAGGGGTAAATCCTGCAGGTCTGACAGCAGGTGTGTCACTCAGCGTTTACACTGCAATCTGCCTTTGGTGGCTTTTTTGCAGCAACTGTGACGTTCACTAGTAGAACTGACACACAAAACAAAACAACAACTACACTACACACTAACTACACAAGACAACACACTAACTTGAGACTCCAAACATGATAAACATCACAAATCTCTCACGTATCAAAACTCTCTCTCTCTTTTTCGCTCACTCGCTCTCTCCCTCTTCCCTACAACCAAATACCACATGTTGCCATATCATTTTTTTGATTGGTCGACATGGTACATTTTTCCACCAATAGGGAAGGAGTGTTTTTTCTTTTTTTCACTCACAAGCAAAGCGTGTTTGCTAGCGCTCTCCATAAAAAACGCCGTTTTTACCGTTTCTTCCCGGAGTAAACGCCACTGTTTTATTCAGAACCCCCCCCCCTCAAAAAAAACATCGGTTTTACGTGACCTATCAACACAATTTAAAAACTGGTATATAGCTTGAAGTCCACACGTTCGACCCAAGTTGAAATGGAGACTCTGGGTCCGTCGACCCCAGAGGGTTAATCAGAAAGCCTTAAGTTAGCTAGTTATGTATCGGGCTAATGTTTAAAGCTTTCACTTGAGTAAATTAACTCATATTACTGCTAAGTAATGTTAGCTAAGTTCACAGCATATTCCGTAATAGCGCTGCCATACTGCATCACACTCAGCGCACTCATCCCCGACTGTCCGAGGGAGGGGCGGGGTCACATATTGAAACAGACGCAAGGCAGCCCAGGCGGGGAAATTTTGCTTTTGCGTCTCATTTTATTTCTCTATCTGATAAGAAAACAATTCAATCAGATAGCTATTTATTGTGAATGAAATACAGTTACATTTTCAAGCACTTTTAAGCACCACATCTGAAATTCAAGCACTTTTCAAACCTTGAAAAGATGACATTAGAATTCAAGCATTTTCAAGGATTTCAAGCACCCGTACGAACCCTGGTCTTTACACCCAGAGAAAAGTCTGGAGAACACAATGCTAACTGGAACAACAACAAAGCAAACAAAGCAACTCACCAGAAGGATCTCGACAGCTCCCAGGATGTACATGGCTCCAGCGAAGGTTGTGCCCAAGTAGAAGCACAGGCCTACCGCCCCCCCAAACTCTGGACCCAAGGAGCGGCTGATCATGAAGTAGGAACCTCCCGCTGGAAGGGGGGGAGAAGCTGGAGGAGGAAGTTGTATGTAAGGGTTGGAGGAAGTGGAAATAAAGTGGGAAAAAGAGGGATGGAAATAAAGTTGGATGAAGACAGACACAGATTGGAGGGGGAAAAGAAGGGTGGACAAAGAAAGAGAGAAAGAGAGGAGGGGGTGGATGGTTAGTAACATTATGATGTTGGGAGGCAAAAGGGGAGAAAAGAGGAGTGCTTGTAGCATCGCTAACTAGCTAGCAACAAGCCTCCAACACAGTGCGTATGCTAGCGGCTAATCTAGCTAACGAATTAACAACAGAGTGATTTTAGAACTATAAGATGATAAGCTGTGTTTCTTTTTTTTATAACAGTGACATGGTTGTATTTACCTTAATTAAACGAGTCGTCAGTCGCGGTAAACAAGCAAAAAACTCGCGCCGCCAGGCTACGTAAAAAGTGTAGGGGCGTGTTTGCGGTCACGTCCAGCGGGTGTGTGGGCGGGAGCGTTACACAGTCGCTCCACCTCAAGTCACTACTGCGCAGACTCTGGCTCCAAATTTGCAAGATGGAGGCCTCCACAAGCGGGTATTTCAAGAGCGGGTATTTTGGCTTCATTTTTGCACAATGGGAGGAGGCGGTGTCGCGTCGTCCATGTTTTCTACAGTCAATGGTTCAAATCCATACGACCGGCGCCGATGTGAAGATGTTGCTAGGCAACGGTCCGTCGCATTCTGTTTAGAGGTGGGCGGGGCTTACAGGGATACTTCAAAGCGGAGACTTCAAGGCGGAGACTTCAAAGCGACTGATGCTGTGACCTCATAGAACACACATCATAACGCAGCACTCTGAAACGCATATAGGCAGGTGTTAGTAGCAGGCACTATCATTCAGTCCAGTCAATGCACCGGAACCAGACACACGAGGTAAGAGCTGACAGTCAAATGTATTCAGACAACATCAACGCAGCCACTGTGAATCTGCTCATAGATGGCTTTTTAAATAAAATTAACATGTTACAGTTGCGATACTTGCTGGCAGGTCGCCCAGATGACTGCACCGTCCAGCTAATGTGCAACATAGCCGCTCAGATGGTGAAGCTCTGCGCGAACTCTGTCAAAACCCCACTGGTGCAATATAAAATCCCACAAGAACGATGCATCGACAGCCTCTTCAGCCAACTGGAGGTGCGCATCGGCTTTCTTGCTTCCGCTCTCTTCACGGAATGGGATCAGAGAGCTGAAGAAGGCTTTATAAAAGATCTTTTCCGGGTGTCGTGTGGGAGATTCGCCCACTGCACGTCCTGCACCCAGCAGGAAATTCAGGCACAGGAAATTCAGACAGACAATTGTTCTGTCCCACAGACAGAACAACCAGACAAAGATCTGGAGTCCTCGCTGTCTGTGGAACTGTCAAAATGTCAAAACTAGAAGAAGCCTCAGAGGTAGAAACAGAGCCTGAAGAAGCAGCCGTGGCCTCTGAGGAGCAGAAACCCTCTGCGTCACCTCGAGGTGAACCAGAGGGAAAAAGGCTCCTCAGCACACTCCTTCAAGCTGTGCTTTCCCAGGCTGCAAAAGAATCCAAAGCCTGCCCCTTAGACTCCCTCCACCAGCACCTGTTAGATCAAATCTGCTCTGAAATAAAAACAGCAGATTTGACTTTATCACCAAAGGCCCTACAAGACCTTGCAAAGGACATTTTCAAAGACCTCTGCAAGGAAATTCCATTGAATTTAAGAGAGCCGACACTGGACAAACTTTTCATCTCTGTGTTTAAGAAACACCTGGCATCTACAGAGAAACTTGTCCGAGAGTCTTCTGAAATCAAGGCTCAGAAGCAGCTTTCAGTTGATGTCTGCATGGACGAACTTGTCATGCGTGCTTTCAAAAAAGCACGCGTTTCCTACACAGATGATACAATTTCTGCAATTAAGAACCGCTTGGTCAAGAAGATCTGGGCTGAGGTCCAAGATATTGATTTTCAACCTTCCTCGAAGACCTTCAAAACCTCACACAAGGTCATTTACAAATCTCTACTTAAGGAGTGGAAGGATCCCGAGTGTGTCATGATTTTAATTTGCCTCAACCAGCAAGCAGCTGAGGAAAAAGTCATCACGACATTTAAAGAACATCTGATGTCGGCAGCGGCGCCAGCAGGTCGTATCAGCAGGTTCATGTCATTTCTGGGTCGGTGTTTCGGCATCACCCGCAGACAACAGTCGGTGTCTCCCCTGTAAAAACTGATATCAAAGTTACTCTTTAAATTGGCTAACAACAGACGATCAAACAAGCCAATTTATTTAACATCCAATGAGTCATTTTAAAAACCCCTGGGCTGGTCGCGGCAGATGGCCATCCCTCCCTGAGCCTGGTTCTGCCGGAAGTTTCTCCCTGTTAAAAGGGAGTTTTTCTTCCCCACTGTCGCCACATGCTTGCTCAGAGGGAATTGTCCAATTATCGGGGTTTTGTTTCTAGTCAGTAAATTAAACTGGCACTTTAAATTAATGATCAAATTTCAGAAAATCGAATAAAATTTTTAAACGAAAAATCACACTCTGATTTCTGCTTGCATTCACTGTCCGTCGGACAAATGTATAAATATTCAGCTTAGACTGAACGCATGTCGAGTAGCTGTCATTCAGTCCAAACTGTTTTAGGTAGAAAATGCAGAGAACATCCTGTTGTAATATTTTTTAGTGAGATTTGATCCATGCAAAGTTGTACATTTAAATGAAATCATACAGTGAACATGAGATACACCTTCCTGTTTCAGCAGCCAAAACATTAAGCACAACTTTAATAGAAATAACTCCATTTAATAAAATAGATTGGAATAAGGTCATTACAAAAACAAAAGGAGCTTAGTTTTAAGCTTCATCTCTATTAAAATAATTTTAAACAGCGAGTGAGTTGTTTTGTTGATTTAAATTGATAAAAGAAAAAATCAATAAAATTTTAAAAGATTATACTTTGATTTCTGGAGGTTTTCTTAAATGAGTGGCCAGTCTGTGGAACAAGAAATCCCCAAGAGAGAAAACATCCCAGCCTGAAGAAGCTGTGACCTCCGAGGAACAGAAACCTTCTGTGTAACATCAAGTTTGCAGAAAGCACAAGCACAGACACAGTCGTTCACACTGCTGCAGCTAAGCACAGTAAAATGTACTCAGACAACATCAACGCAGCCACTGTGGGCCCAGATGACTGCACCGTCCAGCTGCTGGGCAACATGGTCGCTCAGATGGTGCATCTGTGCCATGGCTGATTTTCCAGCATGAAATGTCCACGCTGTTGTGATCATCTCAGCAAGTCCATCAATTGCCTTTCACTCTTCTTTGTCCTTTCACTTGTGTCCTGTTTGTCAGCGTCCCATATAATTTCTTCAAAGTAAGTACCGTATATGATGCCAGTATTTTCCCACATTTTCTAGATGCTGTACCAGTACTGTGTTTAAAATGCCATCAAAAGCTCAATTAAGTGTTATTCTTATTCTTCTTTCTCACCTTTCTTTCTCTGTCTTCTTTCACTTTTAAAGGTTGCCATGTTAAAAAAAAAGATCTTGTGCTACCATGCGGTTTTGTATTGTTTTGGTAAATAAATAGTTTATAAAAATATCACTAAATCTGTCATTTATTAATTTTAATATTGATTAGTGGTCATGTCTCACCTCTAGTCTTCTTGGTCTTAATTTCAGGTTTCTAGCATGTGTTGTATATATTTCAGGAGGTTGACTGGACCAAGCAGTCTTTTGTTCCCGCTATGTACTGTTTAAAATCCAGAATAGGGAGGACTGTGTAGGTTTAAGTTTATTAGATTGATACATATGTACCAACAAGGCAGTGTACATCATAGTGTTTGTTTTCATTCAAAGGCTTTATGGCTTTTCCTATAATGCCTGGTGGGTCGGTCTCTAGTCAAAATGCCCGGGCCGATTTTTTGTCCCAGTCCAGCCCTAACGTTGGTTCTGGCTTACCCTTATACTGACCGCTCTACAATCACGTACAGGTGTGTTCCCAGTTAACCCAGGCACAAAACAACGAGGAGGAGGCGTGAGTAGTAGAGCAAGCGAGAGAGAGAGAAAGGAAAAGTACTGAATATGATGTCACTTATTTATGTGCGAGTAATGAAGACCATTAAAACATTACTGTTGGCCACATGTCGGCAAAGTTATGTGACATTAGTGATGTTTGCACTTTCAGCGTTAACTTGGTTTTAAAGCCTCTACTTCTAAATATATATATAGTTGACCTTAATCTTACAGAGAATGTGATGATTTTATGGATAATTAAAGTCAGTCATATATCCACAAACACAACAAGCTGAAAGTCAGTGATGCTGCTCGGTTTGCAGTCCTGAATATGACGGCACAAGCAGGATTCACTGCACTGTTAATGTTAGCTATGTTATATTGCTGCCTCTGTTCGGTGGTGTCGAGCCAAACGGACTTTAACGTGTGTTTGAACGAGCTGACGGTTCACTCGTTAAGCTGAAAGAAAGATGCTTTCATCACAGGAGTCACACATGTGTCCACTGGACCATCTGGGAACTCTTCTTGTTTAGCACTCGTAATAACACAAACACTAAATCCTCCTTCTCTTGTGCTGTTTTGTAGCAGTGTGTACACCTGAGACTGTCACCTGTCTGTCTGTCCTGCACTCTCTCTCTGTTTCTTTCTCTCTGATTGTGGAATAAAAGTATGAACATGTGTTTATAAGTTACACTTGTGTTTGAATCCTGCAGCTTATCACACATTTGATTTCCATGTTTGACAACTGCAAGTGTCCAGAGTGAGGACAGACTGAGGGACCCACTGCTGCACATCATCTGTGAGGCTTTGCACCCCTGATGATCCACCAGGACAAACTCAGCAGTGTGTGAGGAAGAGGAGGAGGAAGAGCCAGCAGCAGCTGACAGATGGAGAGAATAGACCAGGGGTCTGCAACCTTTAACACCCAAAGAGCCATTTGGAGCCAGTTTCCACGCAAAAGAAAACATTGGGAGCCGCAAATCCTTTTTGAAATCTAAAATGAAGATAACACTGTATATATTGTTTTTTGTGCTTTGTGTGCACAACTAAAGTAAGTAAGTAAAGTTTATTTATTAAGCGCTTTTCACAGACAGGCAGTCACAAAGCGCTGTACACAAATATTAAAATAAACAATACAATCAATAGACATTATACACAATGTAAAAGATCAAATGTAAATAATGTAAAGAATATAAAATACGTAGATCAACAAAAGGCTTGTTTGAACAGAAACGTTTTTAACTGCTTTTTAAAAGAATCCACAGAGCAACTAAGGTGTGTTGCTTATGTAATCCAGGAAGTGCTACAGAGAAAACTACATTTTATTTATGTAATTAACACATTTTGAACTCTTAAAGAAATATAACAAAAGGAAAGACACCCAGCTGAACTAAAATGATCCATGTAGCAAACAAAAACTGTTGTGAGCCGCCACCCTTTTAAAAAGTAATTGGAAAAAAAGCACTATGCCGCTAAAAAAAAAATACATATTTGCAAAATTCTGCCTAAATATCTATTTTACCTTGTTAATGTGTGTGGCGGGGCGTGGTCTGTAGTGCCGCTGCAGGGGAGTCGGACACACCTGAGCGGCACCCGCAATCACGCCTCACCGCCTTAAAGTCTGTGCTCTCTCTGCTGTTGTGTTGTCGGGCTGTGAGCTGAAAAGCTACAGCCGGCTGTATGCGTACAGCAACCGTGTGTGACAAGTGGTCAATAAAGAGATGCTGAAAAGCGTGTTCATGCAAACATCGTCGGGTCTGCCGTGATATGTTTACAATGGGACTTCTGGTCCCAAACCTCGGCGCACAGCGTCTGCAAATCGGGGCTTTCATCGTTACGCAGGACTGTAAGCTGTCATCTGTGAGGCGTGAGCGGTGTTTGTTTTTTAACATAGTTCACAGTGAAGAACAGCTGCTGACATAATGTGGATCCGAAGATCCATAATTGGCCTACCTGGGGTTGAAAGTCTCGATAAATGCACAGCGTTTCGGCGGGTACACCCGCTTCCCCGAGTGTGACGCTTATTTTGAGCGATGAAAAAAATAATAAGATATAATTTTATTTTTATATTTCAAAATCACAATAATCTACCAATTTAGAACTACAAGTTTTTTAAAAAAGAACTAAACACAAATAAAATGCACTTCAGCTAAATACTTCTTCTATTTTCCCAAACCACCCGGAGCCGCAAAATAAGGACTAAAGAGCCGCATGCGGCTCCGGAGCCGCGGGTTGCCGACCCCTGGAATAGACAGACTGTTCCCTGTTTGTGAAGGACTGCTAGAGAAGTTTAAAATAACTAATTGTCTGTCCTGAATCAGTCTTATTAGGTAATGTTCAAATAATGTTATCATTCCAGTGTTTTCAGTGTGGGAGAAAGTACTCAGGGCCTTCAAGTTACACACTATGAAAGGCAACAACAAGTTTAATATTCAGTACGCACCGTACGTAGTACATGTACTGCGCGTACTACGAAGCGTGCAGCCACTAAATTGGGACACAGCCTGTGTGTGTGTGTGTGTGTGTGTGTGTGTGTGTGTGTGTGTGTGTGTGTGTGAGAGAGAGAGAGAGAGAGACCTCTTTTTTTTTCTCGCAGCATCTCATTGTAGGATATAAATTGAATATATTCAGACTGGTTGACTGGCATAGATCCTGTGTGTCTCTGTGCATTTGAGTTTCCATATATGTCCATATTTGTAATTGTGTGTATCTGTTGGCTGGTCTTTCTTGTTTGTTTGTATTTTTTTTAAAATTTCTGCCAATTTTTCTCAGGTGAGCGAGAAGTAGTTTTGAGGGAACTTAACCATGTTCAGCTTTTTTTTTCAGCTGGTCATTTTGCTTTTCCAATATTTCTGCTCAAGTTATTACTTTTCAGCTAAATTATAATATTTCTGTTACTATGTTGCATTTCTACTAAGTTATACCATTATACTACTTTATATTAAGTTGTACTCTTACACCATTTCTTCCAAGTTGTAATGTTGTGCCAAATATTACCATTTCTGTTGTATTACAATACCTCTGCCATGTTGTACTATTTCTGTCAAGTTACTATGTTTCTACTAAGTAACTCAATTTCTGCAAAGTTCTTATATTTTTGCTAAGTTGTTATTCACCTGCAAAGTTATTACAATTTCAACAACTTTTCAAATACTGACTTCAGCTTCTTCAGCTGTTTTCTGCTTTTTCAGCAGTTTCCAGCGAACAGCTTCAGCTTTACAGCATCCACACAGCGTTTTCGCAGGAAATGCAAATTTTTCTAGTTGGTTTTTGAGGCCCTGTCCTAGAAAACTGACTCCTTCTGCTGCCCTCCTGACTCGCTGCCTCCAGCTGTAATTGCATTCGGATGTAACCCTGATGTGGAGCCCAGTCCTTCCTGATAAGGCGCTGGCTGGCCCAGATAAGAACTGCCTGTCTGTTTTGGCGGTTTGAGAGTAATTGCACGCTTGCGGATTGCTCGGACACATTTGCCAACAGACGGCAGGGAAAGTTAAACCAAAACATGTTTAATCCTCCGTCTGGACCCCACCGTGTGTTCAGTACAAGCATCAACATAAGTCTGGTACAGCTTTTTAGAGAACCGGCTCTTTTCGGCTCCGAACCGCTCTTCAGGTTGTTTTTTGCTTTAATTAATTTATTATTAACAATAATATAAATTTATGCACAAAAGGAATTACTAATGTGAAAAACATACGTGGTTCTAATTATATATGTTTATATATAAATATATGCGGTGGCCCCTAGAGACAAAGCACGTACAAACTCCAAAGCACATTTCTAGCGTTAACTGACCTTCCAAAACAGAGCTACCTAGATCACTTAAATTACACAATTGCAAAAAAATATGTATTATTTGTGTATTTATGCACAAGCACTCATATATATTCAAATAATTTTAAAAAAAAAGTTCATTTACCTGTTACTACCACACACCAAATCCGGTTGTTGGTACTTCCTGGCTTGTGTAGCCACTAGGAAACACAGGCTCAACACTGCCCCTAGCATCCTGGAGCACTTCTGTTGTCTTTTGTACGTGTTTTGAGTTTTTATGTGCTTCGGAGTTTGTACATATTTTTTGAGTTTGTTTTTACCAGGGGGGATGTGCTGGAAAAGCTTGAAAAGGGACTCTGAAAGTGCTTAAAAGTGCTTGAATTTGACCCTGAAAAAGGCGCATGAACCCTGTTGATTAAACCATGGTGCTTTAAAAGCTTTAAAGTGATGGTGTTTTATGTTTTCTCTCATGTACAGTGTGACCCATTTATTTAGGTAGTTTAAGTGTAATTAGTAGTTACATGGAGATGCTGTATTTTCTGCAGTTCCTGCTTTCACTGAAGCTTTTGATTATTTCTTTGATTCTCAGTGCTCAGGCTATTGCCTCCTTCCACTCTCTATGTAATAACTATCAGATTTTTATTTTTCCATTTGCAGTACTTGCCATTTCCTTGAACATAGTGTGATTTGCTGGGTCTGTGTGTGTATATTTGAACTCTGTGTGTTTCTGGCAGGTGTTTGGCCACGGAAAGCTAACGGGGAACCTACGTGGGCCCTGCTGCTGACAGCTCTGATAGCTGAGCTGGGGATTCTCATCGCATCTCTGGACATGGTGGCTCCTGTTCTGACAATGTAAGATGCAGTTATGTCACATGCATATGCATGTGTACGTGCACACTTAGTGTCTTCCTCATTAGTGATGTGTCGGTTGTGAACGAAACGGCTCTTACAGCCAAATCTTTGAAGTGAACGACGCGAGCTGGTTCCTTATCGCCAGCCGTGGGGTTTTTCTCCTTTCCTTCTCTCACCCTCTCTCTCGCACTTTTTTTTCCGCTTCACTCCTCACGCGAGCCTTGTGCTTTGCGCTGGGGGAGGGGCGGTAGTTACACTCTCAGTAGCACAGGAACAGGGTGGGAGGAAAGAGAGAGAAAGAGAGCCAGGAACAACACGTCACATTAGAAAGGTATAGTAATCATCCACAGCTATTTTCAGTTGCAGATGATAAAGGGGTCAGAAAGTTTATTCATGCAGGCCCATATGACAGAGAATGTGCATCTTCTTTTTGTTTTCATATTTTAACTTATATTTAATTGTGTTGTGGTTTGCAGTGTTTTGTGTTGTTTCACTTTAAATTTGTTTAAAAGGAAAAAGCTGGAAATTTAAATAGTTAAAAGTTGAAATGTAAATAGTTGGTTTTTGTATTATATGATTTATTTATTACATCTTATGTGGAGTGAATAAATAAAAGTATATTTACTGAACTCCAAAACACGTAAAACTCAGAAACACGTACAGGACACAACAGTAGTGCTCCAGGATGCTAGGGACAGCGTTGAGCTTTTGTTACCTAGTGGCTACACAAGCCAGGAAGTACCAACGACCGGATTTGATGTGTGGTAGTAACAGGTAAATGAACATTTTTTATATATATATGAGTGCTTGTGTAGAAATGATCTAGGTAGCTCTGTTTTGAAGTTCAGTTAACGTTAGAAACGTGCTTTGGAGTTTGTATGTGCTTTGTCTCTAGGGGCCACCGTATGTATTTACATATAAACATATATAAATAAAACCACGGGTTTTTTTTGTTTTGTTTTTTTCCTTTTGTGCATAATTTTATATTGTTGTTAATAATAAATTGATTAAAGCAACAAAACAACCTGAAGAGCCGGTTGGGAGTCGAAAGAGCCGGCTCTTTTTAGTGAGCCGAGCCGAAAGAGCCGGTTCTCTAAAAAGAGCCGGAAATCCCATCACTACTTCAAGTCCTCCTGGTACGACTCAGTTTTCTCTCTCCTCCTGTCTGTGTGAGTGTTTGTAAGTCTGCACACCTCTGCTTGCAGGAGTACGATTCCTTTGTGTTTCCCACCCCTCGTTCCTGTGCACCTGGAGCCTGATGGGCACACTTATGGGTCATCATCCTGCTGCTTCTACTTAAAATGGAAAACCATTAGTCAACGCCTGATCGTGGGCTCACACTGTTAGTGTAGCCGACTCCTTATTTCTCTACATATGACCTGCTTTTGCTTTGTGACTGCAGGTTTCCTGTTTCCTTCTGTGCAGGATAACTTGAGGCGTTTCTGGGAGAGGTTTGTGAGAGAGGATCTGTTGAAGGTAAATCCTCCACATTGTACTTTTCAGCAAATTATTGTTCCCATTCATGTTGTTGATACTCTACAGTAATAGGGTGTGACATAAAACTGTTGCTTCAAATATATACAGTATCTCTATGTGAAGAAATTCATGCAACAAACTCATTTCGGTCAATCTTAATGGCGCACACATGCAGGACAGAACAGAGAAATATTTACAAATTTGGTATTTACACTCTTTTGTAGTTAGTGTTTAACGTTAAAAGTTAATTTATATTAGACTTTTTTTTTTACTTTGTTCAGTCTTCAGTGTCACATAAAAAGCAGTTGTTCAGTTATTGTGAAGGAGAAAAAAACACACTGAAACTGTCTCAGTCTTTATTACCAGAAAGTACAAACTGAAAAATAAACACAAAAAATAAAAAGCTCAAATTAAAACATTTTCCAACTGTTTAAAACATCCTGTGAATTCAATACCAGACTTTAAATTCACCTGCCAGCTGGAGCCTTTCTGTGTAGAGTTTACATGTTCTCTCCACATTTATCTGGTACCTGGAGTATCTTCAGACAGTCCAAAGGAAATTAGGCTGCTGTAAAGGTCCCGGGTCTTTTGTCCTGTGTTTTGTGTTTTTCTTTTGGCCTTACAAGTTCTGTTTTTGTTAAATATCCTCAGTTTGTTTCTGAGGTTGCTCCTGGTTTAGGTTTGCACTGTTGTTTCTTTCTGCTTGGTTTGTTGTTAGTTTAGTGCACTTTGAGTTTTGTCTTGATTCTGTCTCCTTTTGTAATTGTAGTTCATCCCCTGAGTTTGTTTTTCCTGCCCTCTTGTGTTCTTTGGTGTATATTAGAAATATCCTGTCTCAGAGTGACGCTGGAAAACTAGTTCATGCATGTGTTACTTCTAGGCTGGACTACTGTAATTCATTACTATCAGGATGGCCTAAAAACTCTCAGAAAAGCCTTCAGTTAATCCAAAATGCTGCAGCAAGAGTACTGACAGGGACTAGAAAGAGAGAGCATATTTCTCCTATAATGGTCTCACTTCATCATCACTTTGTATTGTCTCTTGTCCTGTCTTTGTGTATCGTACATAGATATAGTTAGTAGTAGCACCTTTTTCTTTCTTTTTAATTTTATTTAAATTTAGTGAGTTATTATTTATTTGCAATTTCTAGTTTCATATCTCTTGGAGACATGTTTTTTATATTCATATAAATGCACCATGGGGGGCTTGGGGTGAAACGGCATTGCGATATGCTGTATACTGTGTATATTGTTGTATTGACAATAAAGACCTTGAATGTTGAATCTTTTCAGGCCCCTCTTCTGTGGAACCAGCTTCCAGTTTGGATTCGGAGACAGACACTATCTCTACTTTTAAGATTAGACTTAAAACTTTCCTTTTGCTAAAGCATATAGTTAGGGCTGGACCAGGTGACCCTGAATCCTCCCTTAGTTATGCTGCAATAGGTGCATGTTTCTGGGGGATTCCCATGATGCAGTGAGTATTTCTTCTTCAGTCACCTTTCTCACTCACTATGTGTTTATACACCTTTCTGCATTGAATCATTACTTATTAGTAAGTAAGTTGTAAAATTTATTTATATAGCACTTTAAGAGTATTACAAAGTGCTTCACATGAGACTATAAAAGCATATGAAATAAAACAACATATTACACATAAACATTACCCAAATGCCTGTCTAAACAGATGTGTTTTAAGTTGTTTTTTAACCTCCTAGGACCTGGCATCCACATATGTGGACATCACATTTTCGGTTGTCTAGACCAAAATACAAAATTTTGCTCTACAAAGGCCTGATATCCACTTACGAGGACATTATACTGCTACTGTTCTATCAAAATTAAAACAAATGTCCTCATATGTGGATCTCATTTTCTCAGAAACAAAAATCAGGCAAAAAAAAAAAAAAAAATCTGCTAATTCTTTGTCCCAATCAGCCCAAATAGCAAAGAAAAATTAAAAAAGCATGCCATGAAAGAGTTCGGGTCTTAGGAGGTTAAAAGAAGCCACAGAGGTGATGCTGGGTAGCGAGGGAGCTAAACTGTTCCACAATATTGGAGCTAGAGTTTGAAAAGCGCAATCCCCTTTGTTTTCAAACAGGTCTGTGGAATAGTAAGAAGACCACTATCAGTGGATCTGGCATATGGCTGGTGCTCCCTCAGCCTGGTTGTACTGGAGGGTTCTTCCTTTTAAAAGGGAGTTTTCCTTCCCACTGTTGCCAAAGCACATGCTCATCAGAGGTCATATGACTGTTGTTTTTTTTTTTTCTGTATTTTTCTCTCTTCCACATCGAAAGGATCCAGTGAAAGTAGTTCTGGCATGTGACAAGGATTCCACCTGGGCGTCTCCCAGGTGAGGTGTACTGGCTGTGTCCAACCAGCGGGAGGCCCTGGATCAGACCCAGGACCTGATGGAGTTCCCCTGGATAAGCTGGAGGAGGTGGCTGTGGAGAGGGAGGTCTGGAGTTCTCTGCTTAGGCTGCTTCTCCCACAACCTGGCCACAGATAAATGAAATAAGTAGACTAAATATAGCTTTTTATTCTAAAGAATGTGGTTGTTTCCTTGCAGGACACCAGGAGAGATGAGCATATCCAGCCCACATCTGCAGCAACTGTACTTAAGGGAAGTTGGGACAATGTTAAAGACTTTCTCCACGCAACTGCACTTGGATTAGCTAAATTCATGACAGGCATTCAAGCAGTAATGTCTGGACTGACAACCAAACATACCAAGCTTCTGTGGTTGAGCCAGAGACTGCACTTGTGGATGAACAATACAAACATATTATATTTATTATATCAGTAATGTAACTTGCAACAAAAAGTTATGGGAAGCTTAAACTTAGTTTCAGAATAATTAAATCTGAGACTGGTACAGTTAGCAAAGTGTGATCCACTGAACAAAGTGAGGAAGCTGATCCACTTTGACATGTCTGTTGTGAAAAGACTTTATTGGATTCCTACATCCAGGTAGGTCTGGATAGCTGCTTGTCCCTTAAAAATAATTCTTCATTTAAAACCTGCATTTTGTATACACTCAGATCTTGGTCTATTATTAAAAGTGTGATATTTAACAACAACAAATATATATTAATATTATATTTATATTTTATAATTTTTTTAAGTCTACGTAAATATCACATCATCATCAACCCGTCCCTTCATCTGGTTTTGTTGACTGTGGAGAACAGTGCACATGGAGACTCTCCTGTTTCCTGACTTCTGTCTCTGAAAACAGAGAAGAAGATTTCATGATTTGGAGGATATAGCATCAACTGAAATCATTTCCATTAATGGTGAAAAAGAACAGTAAAAGCAGTGAGTTTGTTTCTTAGACATGAGAGGACAGTCTCTCTCACCTCTTGGCTGCACTGCCTCTGTTAAATCTAACAGCAGTGTACTCAGTAACTTCCTGTTCCTGCATTTGTCTGTGAGGCTGAGCTGCTCTGATGTTGGAGTAGAGAGGATCTGCCTGGTTATTGGAGAAGTGGATGCTGGTGTACTGAAGATCATCCTGCTCCTCTGGCTGTCTCTGGTCAGGTAAACACTGTATAGGAAAAGAGATCTCAGCTACAAATGTGATCAAATGTATTTGAGTTAAAGAACAACAGCAAAGAAGGATTTGGGAGTCCACCAGGAAGTTTAAAACCACAATGTTGGTTATTTGTACAACACTGATGTGACTGTTTTCACCTGTTCTCTGTTGTTGGCTCTGTCTTCAGATTTAACAGGTTCCTTGGACATCCTCTTTTTTCTGGTTGGGACAATTAATGTTGAACAAAATAATGACATTCATAAACTCATCAAACTTTATCTTGTAAACAATAATGTAACAGATCTGCTCACTGAATCCACAGGAAGACAGAGAAGAATATGACAGGCAGGAGAACAGCAGCAGTTACTCCAGCAGCTTCTAATGTTCCTGCTCCTGTGGAAACAAAGATCAAAATAAAACACTGACAGTTAAGTTAGCATTACAACAACTGAGCACAGAGTCGATTCAGGCACGACATCAAGTCAAGTTAAGCCACAACATTGTAGAATAAATGTTACTGTGCCTGGAATTTTAGATAATTGTACTCTTTGTAAAACTGTACAGGAGCTTGTTCATGCATGAATAGTCAGCAAAATAAGCTACTGTAAGACTTGAGTTCACTGAAACTCATGTAATGCTTTCCTTATTTTATGGCCTCAATTATCTGATTGTAACATAAAGTAGAGTTACTGCAGGTTAGAACAGTTAAAAGCGGTGCTCTGATCACTGATGTACTGGCATATAGTTAGAGTTAGACAACTTAGATTAGTCCTTCAGCACAATGAGTTAACTGGTGCCATCCCAGCATTGAAAATTTGAGCAGTCAATGAACAAAGTTTTAGGAAGACATATCCTCCTCCAGACTCCTGCTACACCACTGCTGATGTCAGAAGTTCATGTGAGAAAAACAGAAACATTACAATTAAATTTGAAGTTAAACCAGCATCACTTCCTGAGTACAGAAAGTAACACTAAGAATGTAGAGTCATATATCATATGTCAACGACTGCTACAAAAGTACAGAACAGTACTGCTGCAGTTTCAGCAGCTTTCAGTTGTAACTTTGTCTACATGTTTAACTTCTACTATTAACCTCTGAGCTCATGCAGTGAGGAGGATACTTTGTGAAGAAAGGCCATCAGTCAAGTGTAAGTTAAAGTCAAACACTGCCAGAAGAACCCAACAATGCAGCCAAAGCTCTTCCTCAGAGCAACAGATGTTCTGTATACAGAAAAGCAACACATCAGATTTATATCACCAACAATGAAGAGGACAAAATTCTAGGATGTAAAAATGTGGAGAGTGTGATCTTTGAAGTGACCGAGCAGCTTCCAGCTGTTGGATGAGCTATCCTCCTCACTGCCATCATCATTAAATCCACATGAGCTGAATGTCATTGATTACCTGCTACAACAGTCAGCTGTAAGGTGGAGTTATGAGTCCCTCTATTGTTGTGGGCCACACAGTAATAACTCCCACTGTGCTCAGGTCTGATGTTGCTGATGGTGAAGTTGTGTCCTGATGTTCTAGAGGAGTCTTCATCCTCCTTGTACCAGGTGTAATTAGCTGCTGGGTTAGCATCACTGCTACAGGTCAGAGTCACTGAACTGCCCTCCACTATCTCAGCAGAGGGACTCACTGACACAGAGGGAAGCTCTGGAGCATCTGGAGGAGGAAACATGAACATATTTACAAACTGTGGTTGGATTTTAGAGCAAAAATATTTTAAATGTACAAGACTTTGTCAGTGGAAAATTGTACTTAGTAGTCAGTATAAACTTTGAATGATATAAGCCTGCGATGATAGAATACTGCATGGTGACTTTTTGATGACTCGGACTGTTGTTTGTTACAAGACTTGTTCTGTGTTCTGTTATCATGCAGGGAAGGAGCAGTTCCTTCCAGCGATAAATAAGAGCTGAACAAGTAGTTTCACTCCCTACCGGGAAGAGGAGCCGCTCCCGCTCACACACCCACACACACACACACATACATCATCATCCACATTCCACTGTCATGAACAAACGCACTTACTGTTGTATGACCCTTGTATATAAATAAAGACCAGAGCAGAAACAGAGTGCGAGTCCTTGAGCCTCACTCTCGGGTGTGAGCGCTCTGTGACTGCCCTTGCAAGTAAAAACTGCAGCGTGTGTGTTTCTACTCTCTGATTCTCAGCTGAAGAAGTGTCTTTAGAATACATCTCTTGACAGACTTCAAACACACAGCGAGAAATGAAGCCTCATTTCCTGCTGAGGCTCCACTTATCACCAAATCAGACGCTGCTAAGTTTTTTTTTCACTTTTCATTTCTCAAACTGCAGGTGATGATAAAAAAAATATGTGAACTGGAGCTGGAAGAATAGTCCTCTCATATGTTTGACTTTCCTTTCCAAATTTTGGAAATTCATCAAACAAGAATATGTCTGGAACGTGTTGGAAAAACTGGAATAATGTCTCTGATTGACCAATCATGATGAGAGCTGAGTCTTTATTGTTATCTTTATGGAAAATAAATAATAAGTGATTAATATACTGCATAGGTTAAGCTAAATGATGAGTGTATTTGATACATTATGTTCTTTATATTTCATGTTTAAAAAGCACAAATTATTATTCCTGACTGATGATGTTGGTAAGCTGAGTGAAATCGATATAAAGAGTAAAGGTTATATTCAATTTAATTCTATATAAATTCAATTCAATTTTATTTATACAGCAACCAAATTCCAACAACAGCTGCCTCAAGGTGCTTTATATTGTAAGGTAGACCCTGCAACCAGGTCTTCCCATTAACACCTGACCTGTCCAGAGGTTCAGTCAATGAGCTCGTCAATAGCTTCAATGCTAAAATGTTAAATGTAATGGACACTATTGCTCCCATTAAGGTGAAGGTTATCTCTGGAAGGAAGAAGTCTCCATGGAGAAACTCCACACTGGTGAAAAATGAAAAAGAGAGTGTAGGAAAGCTGAGCGCAGATGGAGAAAAACAAACCTCCAGGTTCATTATGACATCTATAAAGAGAAACTTCACAATTATAATTTACAACTGAGGAGTGCAAGGAGGTCCTACTTCTCTGACATCATCATCAAAAACAGTCATAATGCTCGGGTCTTATTTTCTACAGTTGACAGGCTAACAAACCCTCCTGTGTCAGTGGCAGCTGAACTTCATTCGACCATGGCCTGCAATGACTTTGCCAAATTCTTCACAGAAAAAATCCAAAAGATTAGACAAGCAATTAATACATCAACAGCAGATTCAGGATATGTACTGTGTCCACTGAAAAACTGTTTAACCACCATCAAACAGTTTCACCCTATTAACAGCAAAGACCTGGAGGACATCTTAGGTCAACTGAACTTGCTGTTTAGATGTCCTGCCAACAAGTTTTTTCAAAAAGGTCTCAAAGACTTTGGAGTCAGACCTGTTACAGATCGTCAACTTTTCTTTAATGTCAGGTGTGTTTCCAGAACCACTAAAAACTGCTGTAATTAAACCTATACTGAAAAAGGACAATCTTGACACGACACAAATGAACAACTACAGGCTGATCTCAAATCTCCCATTTTTAAGTAAGATCATTGAAAAAGCAGTTTCTCAACAGCTCTGTCACGGTCTGTGGAGACAGGCCGTGCGGTGGTGTGTGTGGTGGACCCAGGTGCGAACACAGGTGAGGAGACGGGAGTGAATTTAAACTGAAAGCGAGCCTTTATTATGGCTGATGACATAGAGGTTAAACAAGGCAGAATCACAGTGACTAAACTAAACTATAACTAAACCGGGAAACTGATACTGTGATAAACTATGAAGACCCAGAAAACTAAGAATGCAAAGACTGGCCGTGAAAACATGGAGGTTGGGAACACAGACGACGCGACACAGACTGTGTGAAACACAGAGGCCGTTTATCAATGCCCAAGTACGCGAGCGCGTACTCGCGTTCTCGGTGAGTACGTATCGCTGAGAACGCACGGGAGTACGTACCCGCCCGAGAACGCGAGCACGGACTCGCGATATGTACAATTGGAACACCTGCGTGCGTGATGATGTCACAGGTCCGGAGTTTTTACTGTCGCCCCTCCTAATTTAACTGTGAGTAACATGTTATGAAGCTTAACTGTAATCACAGCCAAACCGATTTACTCAGGAACAAATAAAACACTGAAATAAACCAAACATTAACATTTAGAAGTGATCTAAGTGACTTATATATCATTTTTAACCTCAGTAGTGAAACCTCTATTAATAAAAATAGTGTACATGTACATATGTGTACATACCTTAATAAAAACAAGCAGGTGAGATGTTAGAACGCTTTTATTTCTATTCTAGTGGACACTCAATACTATAGACAGCTAAGACCGTGAGCGGGGGGGGGGTTGAGAACGATGTGCCGGGAGTCCGCTGTTGAGTTTTGGACGAAATGCATTCTGGGATATTTAGCTGTACCAAGTCCACACCGATGCATGCTCGATAAAACGGGCAGGACTTTTTCGCGTTCTCGGCTTGATGCGTACTTCGAATTGGAACAGTACTTGGTCTCCGACTGATGACGTACACGAGTACACGAGAACGCAAGTACGCACAAGTACGCATATTGAGAAACGCCCATGGAATCGATTAGACACTTCCGGAGTACTTCCGATAAGGTCAAAAGGTCAAGGCTGGTGTCATCAATCAAACTCGCATTCTTCAGTGACACAAGCAGGGTACCTTCTTTTTTTTAATCAGGCAGCTGCTGTGACATTTCAGCTGTACCTCGGTACCATCCTGTTGGTGCTGTGATGTGATCAGCTGCACCTGGAGATCTGCATACATGAGGAAACAACACAAATTCAGATTATCTTCTTAAAATATGTGCAAACTGTACCTGGAAGCAAATAATGAATTCAAATAAAATGTTACCTGTGACAGTCAAAGTGACTCCAGGTGAACCAGTATAGCTCCCTCCTAATGGTTTGTTATGAATCTGAACTTGTACACAGCTGAGTCGCTCTCTCAGCTCTGTGATTCTCAGAGTGCAGTCCTTCTGATTAGAACCATACTCCACTCGTCCTGTGTAGTCTGAGTCTGATTTCAGATCCACAGGTTCACAATTAGTTATTTTAGTAAACCACAATTTCTTTTGAACTTTAGTAGTGATATTGTATCCTGGATGGGTATGTGTATCTGCATTTTATCTCCACAGCTGATCCTTTCACAGCCATCCTGACTCTGTACCACTGTAACACAGAGCACATCAGAAACCACAATCACTGTTAAAACTTTCAGTTAACAATGAGTTCAAAGACAAAGAGAATAATTGGACAAAACTCAAACTCATCAATGACAAAATCACTGATTATATTCATTAAAATAAATAGTTATGATATAAATTTTGTTGTTTTATTATTTCTAGATATTTTTTTTTTAATCATTTCTGAATGTTTCAGCTCGGTGTCATGATGTCACTGACTCTCTGGTCATTTCAGCCTCATCCACCTGTCCTGCCAATCAAAGGACTCCATCGTCTCCTCCTTCCTGCTCACCTGTTTACATTCACCTCATTAGTTCCTCTGTATAAACACTACAGTCAGTCTTTGCATGTTTATTTAGTTGCAATAACCTTCTTTCTCATTATCTTTTCTAACAAGTTTTCCTGTTTGTTTGTGTCTTTTTTTTTTTTTGTATCTTGTTTTATGAACTTTTAGTAAAACTATTTCCCAACTTCCTGTCTCTCCATCACACATTTATGTTGTGTGAAATTTTGGTCCACTTAGTTTGGTCATCCTTGTTTTGTTTAACTCCTTGTCTTTGAAGAAGATAACAATGAGAATAAACTCACATACTCACTTTTTAAGGTTGTTTTTAAACCTGTATATCACTAAAACATATGTTTAAAACAACAAACACAAAGCAATATGGCAGATGGCACAAGCATAACAGTGAAGCACTGTCTGTGGATCTTTATGTCCAGTACTGCCTCGACTTTTTCTTGGTGAGGCTGAACTCCTTGAGCTGAGAGTTTGTCTCCCCAAAACACAGTTTCTTGCACTGCAAACCAACATTTGCTCTTGTTGAGCTTAAGTCCATATTTGTGAACCTGCTCAAATACCCTGATCAGTCTCTCCTCATTTGTTCTTGCATTTACAGCCCCAGATAATTATGTCATCCACATGAACTCTGACACCTTTGAGTCCTTCTATTAAATGTTCCATTGGTAGTCTCAGGAAACAGTATCTGCCCAACCTTGAATTGAAGGTGCAGTGTTTGTGGCCCACACAATGTGCTTACACATGGCCCACATACCGCCAAGAATGACGGCCCTTTGAAGGCCCAGATCTGGTTTGCCAAAGGTGGCCCACACATGGGCCAGCACAAGGCCAGTTGCAGACACACTGGTGGTCCTATGCAGGCCCATGTGTGGATTACATCTGTCATCCTTTGGGCCACGTGTAAGTTGTGTGCAGCCATGGGCCAGTTGCTGACATACTGCTAGCCCTGTGCTGGCCCAGAACAGTTTCAGTTCTGGCCCCAGATGTCAGCCTAATGTGTACCTTAATTAAGCCATGTAATAACAACATGTGCACAATAGTGCAAAAGTAACATGCCGAAACTCAGTTCGGACAGTGAATGGACTCATTCGTATATAGCATTTTTTAACTCTCCCAGTGCTCTACACAACACACTCACCCAACCACACACTTCTGCTTAACGGAGTGCTTCCTAACTACATTTATACACATTCACAACATGCAGACTGGAGAAGCCAGGGATCGAACCACTAACCTTCCGAACAATAGGTGACCTGCTCTACTGCCTGAGCTACAGCCACCCATTGGCAAAGATGAGTAAACCCTCACTAGGTTTTGGATAAAGTGTAAACTCACAAACCTGTCAAACCTGCATTTGAAACATTGGCTACCATAGCAGTATAGTATTGCAACAAGGCATTTGGGTCTTCTAACTAAAATAGGAACATAAATAGTGCCTCATTGCCAGACCTGGCCCACATCTGGTTGACATACACTCTGCCGTGACAGTAGTCAGTCAGAAGTGCCAGTTTGATGCTGGATCCAGGCCAGACCTGTTTTCTATGAGCCTGGGCCACATAAACCAAACCACAATCGAGCCAGATGTGGCATGCCATCACGTAGACAGTGCCATATATGCCTGGCCCATATCTGGATGACATACGTCTTATCATGCCAGAAGTCAGCCAGCAGTGCTGGCTTGATACCAGATCCGGGCCAGACCTGCTTGCTATGTGGGCAATAGCTTGAAGTCCAGCAATTCTAATCATTAATGCTACCTTTCTCGCACTGTCTTGGTTTCAAATCGTACAGCTGGACTCATTGCTTGAAGGCACCCCAATTGCTGTTGACGTTTCCCGTCAACTTCAAACTGTCTGGCAGTTTGATAGAACTGATATCGTGTCAATGCGCCTTTGTTTAGACTTTTATTACTGGTACCGTGTTGTGTTTATCTCCTTATCTTTGAAGAATGATTTTTTCAATCTCTGCTACAAGCTGTCATTAAGACTTGTTGGCTAGCAGATAAAACAGTGCCACACAGCCGATTCTCATTGTTGTACATGTTATTTTTTCCCTACCTCTCTCTACCTATTTCCAACACATCATTTACACCTTTAGTCTCCACACAAATATTTAGACACTTTTTTATGTGGCGTGGAATTACAACAATTTTACCACAATAACAGATCTGATCATCACATTTCCTATTGGTGTAAAAAAAACCCCCAAAAAACGTTATACCACTCCGGGTCAGGAGGGGCGATATAGCACGGACCGGCTGGATGACTACGCCGGATGGAAGCATAACCGGAAGCGTGGCAGGGACTTTCCCTTTGACCTTCATCCTGCTCCATGATCAGCTGTTAAAACTTTCCTCAATATTGCTGTAATGTAACAACGTTAGTTTTTTAAGATCAGACAGGTCCCAAAACATTCCTTACACGCAGTCACTGAATTAGCATCTGTGGCACAAATAAGCTTCAGGGACTGACTTGTTTTTTTAGAACTGACCTTTGACACTTGGATGTTGGCTTAATTTTTACACAAAGAGAAATTTGACCCTAATAATAAAAAACATGATACTGTGGTGAATACTTACCTCAACTTTGATGGGTTTTTTCACAGCTATTTATTTAGAAAAAAAAAGTAAACATGTTACAAGGACACAATGTACATTGCAGAGTACATGAATGGGAATTCCTCCTCTCTATACGTACGTCTCTATACCCCTCCCTAACAAATGCTAAGTCATCATCTCCATATTGTGTGTCCCACTTTTCGAGTTTCATTGAAGTGTGCCCAAGTGCACAAGATGTAAAACAATGTAATAGTTTTAAGCCCCCGTTCCCGGTCTAACAAGATGCCATTCATTTAAGAGACTAATAATTTTTTGATTTTAAATTGTGCTAACTTCAACGCAGTAACATTAAAAATAAAACATAGCAGAACTCATTTTTGTTGGACACAAGAACAACTCAAGCATATTTTTCGGGAGCCGGAACTAGCGCTTACAAGTTTGCCGTGCCCCTGGGGACCAGTGCGAGGTTGTGCTGCAGATCCTGGCGTGGAGGGTCCGGACACTCCCACAGCGCAGACTTTGCTATCCGCACAGAGCGTTTCTGGTGTGGCTTATGCAAAAGAGACAAAACAGCTCCTGGTAAGCATGTCTGTTGTAGCCTGCCCTTTGTAAATGTCTCTTTGATTATTTAAACAGTGTTTAAATTGTGACTCGTTTGTTATCCAAAAACATTTTATCTATGTTACTGATTTAAAATATACAGATATACATTTTTCAAGTTTTTAGCTTAAACAGACTCTTGAGCAAATTCCGTAATGGCATAACCAGTGTGCACCCTAATGTACATCTTTTAAGTGTATGTTAATCAGTACATGAAGCGTACCTCTGAAAAGAGTCCATCATTTGTGAATTTACTGATTTGTTTTTTTAACCACAGTTTTCACAAACTGCGGATGATGAAATCCTCTGTATTGTAGAAAATGTCTTTAAACTATCACTGTTCCTACTTATTGAGTTCCCTAGCTACTGCTTTACTATGTGAATAAACAATTTGTCACCAATATCACCACAAGCTTCACACATGGCTTGAAGAAGGGAGACATGCTCATGGGGATGGCGATCATACACCTTCCACCTCCATGTAGAGAAGAATCCTCAATTGGGTTGAGGAAAGGGAATATGGTGGAAGATAGAGGGTCATGAAGCGAGGATGTGTTTGAAACCATTCCTGAACCAGCTGTGCATGGTGGAAGCTGACATTGTCCCACACTCCTCACTCCTCCCCACCCCCAACAACAGCATCCAATACACACTCAACACAAGGCTCCAGCCTGTCTCTCTCAACCACCCAGGTTAGGAGGGAACTGAGGAGGATTAAAGCCAAGAAGGCAGCGGGTCCAGATGGCATCAGCTCGAGGGTCGTCAGGTCCTGCGTGGACCAACTGTGTGGTGTGATGGAGCACCTCTTCAACCTGAGCTTGAGGCTGGGAAGAGTCCCACAGCTCTGAAAAACCCCTGTTGTACCAGTGCCAAAGACTTCACGCCCAAGGACCTCAACAGCTACAGGCTGGTGGCTCTGACATCCCACCTGATGAAGACCCTGGAGCAGTTGGTCCTGGCTCAGCTTCGCACCTTGTGAGCTCATCACTGGACCCACTTCAGTTTGCCTACCAGCCTGGCACTGGAGCGGATGATGCCATCATTCACCTCCCACATCGTTCCCTCGCGCACCTGGAGACCACTGGGAGCACTGTGAGAATCATGTTCTTTGATTTCTCCAGTGCCTTCAACACTATTCTTCCCTCGGTTCTGAAGGACAAGCTGGAGAACTCTGGAGTGGACCATCACCTCACTACCTGGATTTTGGACTACCTCATCGACCGACCACAGTATGTGAGGACTCAGGGCTGTGTGTCGGACAGGGTCGCCTGCAGTACGGGGCCCCACAGGGAACAGTTCTGGCTCCGTTCCTCTTCACCATCTACACTGCAGACTTCTCCCACAACTCCACCCAGTGCTTCCTGCAGAAGTTCTGATGACTCTGCAATAGTCGGCCTCATCACTGATGGGGACGACAAGGAGTACAGAGGACTGACTCAGGACTTTGTGGACTGGTGCCAGCTGAACTACCTCCAGATCAATGCCAGTAAAACCAAGGAGCTGGTGGTAGACTTCCACAGGCACAAACATCCTCCACTGCAACCACTGAACATCCAAGGTATGGACATTGAGGCTGTGGACAGCTACAGGTACCTTGGTGTTCATCTGAACAACAAACTGGACTGGACTCATAACTCAGACGCCCTCTACAGGAAAGGGCAGAGCAGGCTGTACCTGCTGCGGAGACTCAGGTCGCTTTGGGTGGAGGGCCCACCCTGAAGACCTTCTATGACTCTGTGGTGGCCTCAGCCATCTTCTATGGTGTGGTCTGCTGGGGCGGCAGCATCTCTGCTGGGGACAGGAAGAGACTGAACAGGCTGATCCGCAGGGCCAGCTCTGTTCTAGGATGCCCTCTGGACCCAGTGGAGGTGGTGAGTGACAGGAGAATGGTGGCTAAGCTGTCATCCCTGTTGGACAACATCTCCCACCCCATGCAGGAGACTGTGACAGCACTGAGCAGCTCCTTCAGTGGCTGCGGCACCCACGGTGTGGGACGGAGAGATTTTGCAGGTCTTTCCTCCCCACTGCTGTCAGACTCTACAATAAAGACTAACTGATCAAACACACACATCCACAAATGTGCAATAAGACTAATGTGCAATAATCTTTTCTGGCATCGTTGTATTTTTACTCAGTTGTATATAGCATTTGTATTCTATTCTTATCTTATTGTATATTTTATTCTATTTTATTCTACTGTATATAGTATTATATTCTATTCTGTACAGTTGTGTACTGTATTCATTCTTATTTTATTCTAATTTTTGCTTCATAACTTTTGCACTGTCCACTTCCTGCTGTGACAAAACAAATTTCCCACGTGTGGGACTAATAAAGGTTCTTATCTTACAACAACATAGACAATGTCTTCTCCCTGACAGGTGTTGTGGAAGTTTTCCCACTTAAATAAAGCCTGCAGATGAGCGGTAGCTAACATTCTTTAATCAAAACACACAGAACAGAAAACCAAGCTTGTGGAGAGCCTGCATGACCACGGGGGAGGTCAGCAGAGTCTCACTGAGCCTAGCATGGCTCTCAGTTAAATACCTTCCACAGGAACAAAAGGCAGTACCCAGCTGTTTCACACCTTAAGGTTCACACTCCCTTGCTACCTCCCAGAGTCCTCGAAGAGACAAAAGACTCTTCCTGTGGAGTGGTCTGCTTCCCCCCAACTTCCTTCTTACAGTATGGGTGTCAGACATGTTAAAATCAGTGGCACCAAGGCATTATACAATAAAATAATGTGATTAGTACATAAGTAAAAGAAATTCCATTACACAGGCCTGCTCCAGTTCATTTAAAAAAAACAAACAAAAAAAAAACAACTATACTGGTGTACAGCCTACCACACCATCTTCAGATATAGCTGCACACATTGAGATGTTTCCCCCACGTTGTCCAGGGACTTGGATGGTAGCCCTTTGTCCAATAAGGTTACATCCTCTGCGTGTAGTTTTTGCCAGATTGAAACCTGCCTCATCAACAAAAATATACGTGTGATGATTCACAGCAGCGTCCAGCTCCATCACCCTCTACAATGATAATTTAGTTAGTAGTTAAAAAAAAAAAAAAAAACTAATAGTTGTCAGTACTGTTACAGTAATTGCATGCTAGTTTAGTATTGTACCTGAATATATTCTGAACGCAGTTGTTTCACTCGGACATTGTTCCTCTCAAAAGGAACCAAGTAAATTTGTTTCATGGAAACCTGGTGCTTCTTCAAAAGCCGGGACATCGTTGGAAGGCTAATTGATGGCACATTGGCAAAGGTGTCATTGCTGTTCTCAATAGCCTGTTTGATTTCAGACAGCCGTATGTCATTCCTTGCCCTGACCATTTCCTCCACAGCCAACTCCTGCTGGTCAGTCAAAACACGTGGCGACCACCACCAGGTTGTCTCCTGTTAATTCTGAGGATAATCATATACTGTCAATATTGAAGTATTACAAATTACATTACTGTAAACTGACAATTACATGTTGTTCATCTATACAATAGAGTACTATATTTTAGAAGTGAAGTTGCTATAGCAGACATACCGGTTTTCTTGGTGAAAAGTTCTGATGATAGAGCTGACAGTTGACCTTTGTAAATTAGGCTGTACCAACCTGGCAGCCTCAGCCATGGTAAAGCCTCTGTTAACCATATGATCAAGAATGATGGCCCGGACTTCATTAGAGATGATGGTGCGTTGTCTTCTGCCTACACTTCTCTGAAGACCACCTCTCTGTCGAGGAGGAGCACCACCTCTTTCTCTTTGTCTGTGCCCACCTCTCTGTCGAGGAGCAGCACCACCACCACCTCTCCGATGAAGGCTTCCTCTCCCTACGAGTCTATCCTGCTCCATATTTGAACAGTGCAAAGTCTCAAACACAGTTCTACTTATATGGTAACTAATTGTGATCATCAGGGGGAAACAATTAGCAATTAGTATTTCTGGATTGAAAGCTCTTGCAGCAATGTGTAACTTACAAATGACCAGACAACAATCAGTCAAGTTGGAAATCCATGGACATAATGAATGATTCATTGATTAAACATTAAGATCAGCTGAATGAAGTGACAGACAAATGTATTAAACTGACCAATAAGCAGTGTTGGGTAAGTTACTTTAAATTAGTAACTTAGTTACATTACTAGTTACTTCTCTAAAAAAGTAACTCAGTTACTTCAAGTTACTCGTTACTTTCAAAGTAACTAGTTACTAGGGAAAGTAACTTTGGTTTTACTCAGAATTCTCTTGTTAATGTGTTGCTTCCGTAACTGGATACCCAGCCAGATTGCCAGTCTTCTAGCTTGCTTACTTGCCACAAGTGCACTGTGCCACCTACCAACAGAAAGGAAAAAATAATGTGCACATTTCCACGAGAGAAATCCCACGCCTGGACCGTCGTTGACCGCCGCCATGATTCTAGCCTGCTTTTTACATCCAACACAAAAACTGCAGTCGTGATGCTTTTGATTGTACTCAGAACTTGGAAATTCTGCCTTCTGAATAGGAAGATGTAGGTAACACCAGACTGCAGATGAGCTGCATACAGAGCTGGACTGAGACAAAAAAATCATCCTGGGCATTTTGACTAGAGACTGGCCCACCATTATAGGAAAAATCATAAAGCCTTTGAATGAAAACAAACACTGTTGTGACAGTGATGTACACTGTTCTGATGGTATATATGTATCAATCTATCAATTGTTTGTTGCAAGACTCAGATAATTATTTTTTTAAAAGAGAGACATTTTAAATGAGAATAATAAAGAAAAGTATTTCCTTGTGCCCCCCTTTCCCTGTTAATGCCCTACCTGGCCCCCTGGCAAAACTTTGCTAGACCCGCCCCTGCACAGTTACCAGCTGTCAGCTACGTAGAAAAGGATCCTGGTGTTATTTGTCTCTCAGAAACAGTTCATAACTTCCCTTCAACTCATTCATGTCACCTAAAAGGTAAACCTGTTTCTCCATCACCTGTTCAGCTCTGATGATTCAGTAAGGACATCTCCTGGTTTCATCTGCATGTTTCCCTCTCACCAGATAACCAAACCGATATCATGACCAGCAGCTTTACAGCTGTGGCTCCAGCAAACATCAGCTGATACTAGAAATTAATATTAAATAAATTCTAACAACAGCTGATCAAGCTTAAACGTGCTGCTGTTGTTTAACACGACATCCACTGGTTTCTTCTTTCTGGCGCAAAGTGGGCGATAAATAAACAAGAGAGAAAAGCCGATCAGCTGATCATTGATCAGTTTCATGATTGAAGTAGAAACGGGAGAGAATGAGAGAAGAAGAGGCAGCTGTGCAGCTTCAGCTTTGTGTCTTTTTCATTGTAGCTGAAGTCCGGGACAAACTGTGTTCCTTTTCACCTCAGTACGAAACGCGTAATATTTTCTCTGAATACCAGACGATTCTGTTTTTTACGGGACGGTTGGCAACTCTAATAATTAACCGTATGAACAAAATAAAGTTCAACATCAGTAACATAGCACCCACCCAGCTGTATAGAAACTCCGTCATGCTAGCTAGCACGCAGTACGAAAATGTCAGCATACCGAAAATAAACTCCACCTAAACTTGGTTTATATCTGACTCGATAGACTGCAGGTCATAACTTCTTACCTGAAGTTCAGTTCACCTGACACGCGGACCGGCGGCCGCTTGGGTCTCTCCTCTTGCCTCCCTTTTCCTTCATCCACCTGCTGGCCTCCACCACTTGCTAATGTTATTGAATCTGTGGAAGCTCCGCGATATCCACCACACGAAGTAACGAGTAACGAGCCTATCTAAATCCCAGTAACGAGTAACGCGTTCCTGGTTTTGGCATAATAACTAGTTACCGTGCTCGTTACCACAATAATAACGTAGTTACTGTAACGCGTTACTTAATAACGCGTTAGTCCCAACACTGCCAATAAGAGATGCAAATCCAAAATTTTATAGTGATAACATTATGAAAGGCAGTAACTGTGAACGAAACATTTATTTAGATGAAACACTTATTTTGTGTAGTGTCAAGGATATTTTGTCATTATGTGTATTGTACTAACACAATTGAAAATATGCTGAAATGTTTGAAAAAGGTGCACTTTTGATGATCTGTTGTGATATAAGTAATAAGAGTTTTGGAAATGTACCAATTGCTTGTGAAAACTGCGCCAAACCAATAGAAAAAAACTGTAAGATTAAAGTTTTCCATCACATTTTAAGTCAATATTGTCATTTCAGAATAAACTTTGTCAAACTTAATTCAAACCTAAATCAAGAGGTGGTTTCTCACCCTTGGTCTCAGACTCTCGGGGCTCCACTGCATGTCAGAAAAGATGTTATACCTTTTCCTTTCAGCACACTGATCTGACAAGTTCAGCTGATGTTTCATCAGAAAGAGTCTTTCTACAATAAAAACCTCCAGGAAGTATCAGATCAGTATTTAAAATCAGCTTAACATCATGGAAGCAGTAAAGCAGAGGGAATGAGAATGAATGGCACGTGACAAGAGAGGAGATGCTTCATCTGTAAACTATTACAGCCAACAAGGCAGCTTAACACAGCACTGCTTTTCAAATGAAGTGAAAGGCTTTCCAAGAAGGTCAAAGTTCATTCATTACTGAATCATTAAATACTACACATTAATCAGAATCAAAATACTTTATTAATCCCTAAGAAAATTTGTCATGCAGCCACTTTAAAGTTACTTACACTGGAAACAACATCAGCAAGCAGAGATATAAGACTGTGTGTAACTGTAAAATAAAATTACTGATTTATGCGCAATAAAATATAATATAGGGGTGGCTGTAGCTCAGGTGGCAGAGCAGGTCAGCCACTAATCAGAAGGTCGGTGGTTCGATCCCAGGCTGCCTCCTGGCTGCATGCCAAATATCCTCGGGCAAGATACTAACCCCACGTTTGCCTACTGGTGGTGGTCAGAGGGCCCGGTGGCGCCAGTGTCCGGCAGCCTCGCCTCTGTCAGTGCGCCCCAGGGCAGCTGTGGCTACAATGTAGCTTGCCATTGCCAGTGTGTGAATGACTGAATGTAGTGTAAAGCGCTTTGGGGTCCTTAGGGACTGAGTAAAGTGCTATACAAATGCAGGCCATTTACCATTTAAAATAATATAAATCACACACCAAAGTACACACAGGACATTTTATTAGTAAATTACAATGCAGACACATGCGCTGCCAAGGACATTTCAAAAATAATGCAGACATTTCATCATGTTTCATTTAAACAAGTTAAGAATCAAGCAGTGAATTGAGAAAACATTTGTTCTGTTTATAACAATTACAAAATGTATGATTGAACACCGATGATGCACTTTACTGCACATAGAAAATGATCCTAGCTGTAGAAAAACACATCCTTTTAATTTGACAAACACTTGATGCTATAAATGTGTTTGCAGTGACTGACTCGCCTGAGTTTGTTCCGGAAGCCACAGGTTAAAAGGTTAAATGAGGTTTATCGTCTCACACAGCATGCTCTTTGGAAACGGTTTCAGCGCAGCAGTTTGAGAAAATGTTTACGTGTTGCTTCCCTTTGCCTTGATGGAGTCGCAGCACAGATGATGACAGGGAAGTGTTGCTGTGGGTGAAGACTCAGAGCAAGGGTTTCCCTGTGTGCAGCGTGTAGAGGTCTGTCTGTTGTGGATGTTAAAGACTAAAGCCTCACCGGCTCTTTAATCAGGCTGCCATATTGGAAGCATTGTTTCTACTTCTTCTGCTTTGAGGGATTAATAAAAGCAATACACACACGCGCACACACACACACGCACACACACACACGCACACGCTCGCTCGCTTTATTATTAATGAAAAACAGAGAAAAAGAAAAACCTTCCATCATTCTGATGGATTTCCACTTTGCCTCTTAGTTATCTTTAAGCAGGTTTCACCCGAAGAGCATTTAACCAGCTCCACCAAGCAAACATGGCTCATTAGCATTATATAAACAAACACTACGATTCATATATCTTACATTTTCTTAAATCAGCAGGAATAATGTTTGTTTGTTTGAAACAATGACTTCGCCTAAACTTGACCTTTAAATCAAGCTGAGCTTGATGTGTCCCGTGTTGAGTGGTTGAGTTTAGATTGACTAAGGCTTTGTGATGCCATGAAAAGAACTAAAGAGGGCATCTTTTTAGATTTAGACCATGAAACAGTGTTTTGGATGTTTGGTGGTGTGTGTTTCACTTGATTGAACCCTGCATTATGTTTAAACATCTCTAATTTTCCCCTCTGATCCTGCAGGGCATCATCCTGGGCTGCACCCTGCTCCCCATACGGGTCTTCCTGGCGTGGATCTTGTTAATCTCTGCTTGGATCGTCGCTGTGCTGCGATTGGCCGGCCTGTCTCAGGAGGAACGCTCCAAACCCTTATCAGGCTGGCGGCGCTGGCTGTTCCACCCGATCCTGTGGCTGCTGGGCCGTGCAGTGTTCTTCTGCGTGGGCTTCCATTGGGTTAAGGTGAAAGGTCGTAAGGCGGACGTGAAGGAGGCGCCGATCCTGGTAGTGGCGCCCCACAGCAGCTTCTTGGACATGGTGATCATGTTTCCAGCCGGGCTGCCGGCAGTTGTGTCGCGGTCGGAGAACATAAACCTGCCGGTCATAGGAGGTGAAGAGAGAGAGAGAGAGAGAGAGAGAGAGAGAGAGAGGGGGAATTTGTTTACTTTGCCATTGTTTATACACCTGGAAGCACCTGTTGGATCGCTAAAGAGTTTTTTTTTCCTTTTTAAAGTATCCTGATGGGAGCTGTTGGTGTTTCTTTGTTTTGCTGACTGAGACAGTTCACATTTTACAGGCTGAGCTATCACTTTAGTCATTTATATCACACCTTAGGCCAGTGGTTCCCAAACTTGTTTTGCTGGGCCCCCCTTTGTTTTACAAGAAAAATGTTCACGCCCCCCCCTCTCGCGCGCGCACACACACGCACGCACGCACGCACGAACACATCCTCCAACCACACACACCCATATTTTGCTCCACTGCAGTTTATTTCACACCTCAAACATTTAGTAAACAATTAAGCAAATACATGTAATCTGCAATAAATTACAGGTAGTAATAAAATACACTACTAACTCTTTTTACGCTCGTCCGCACCTACACGGTATTTTTGAAAACGCAGCTGTTTCTGTGCATTTGGGCTTTTCGTCCAAACGTAAACAGCCACGTTATTGTTTACATGAGATGAATTGCTTTTCATGTTTAAAGAATTCAATCCACCAGAGGCCTCAACACAAAACTCTGGTGTACTGTGAAGTGCAGAGAGACACCTCCTGCTCATAGGCTTAATCATCACAGTAGAATCTCTTTAGTCAAGAGACTAGAAGCATTAACTGTTTATTTTATATGTAAAAATCTGTGATTCAACCCCAACATGAATTCGATCTTAAAGGCTGTAAAAAATTATGCATCTACAGGTTTCAGCTGGTGAACCAGTGCAGCCATAAAAGGTGAATATTTCAGTCAAAGTGCAAGTGGTCAGACCCGGTAATGTAATTGAAGCAGTGCTTAAAAGGATGACCTTAAAGGGAGATCAGCTGGATTTAAATCTAGTATAGCTTGTTTTATTCTCTCTTTCTTTCCTTCTTTCTTGGAAGATCATTTCAGCAAACTTAAAGCTACTTAAGAAGAAATGAGGGAGACGTTCTGGGTTTTTGTGCGCACCATCTCCACTACTTCCACCTCAGCATCGATGCGTAGCTGATAGGTGAAGGTTAACAAATCCTTCTTCATCTGGATGGAATTATCCTCCATCTGGGCCACTGTGAAGATTCGCATTAAACACTTGCGCCACACCTGGGCAGAGACAGAGCAGAGGGTTCAGCGGAAACTTTAAAGGCTTTGTTAGAGTTTAAGATCAACACTTTGTTTTCTTGCCTTGTGTTGTCATAGGAGTCTGGAGCAGATTCTATCTGGACCTGCTGCCTTCCTTTCCTTTGTCCTCTTGGGCTGTCGATGTGGGGCTGGGCTGGGCTGGGCTGGGTCGGGGTGAGGATCCCCGCCCCCCCCCCACCAGGTGGGATGGTGGGGGCAGAAATGAAAATCCATGTGAGAGATTATCTAAAGTTTGTTTGGAGTGGGGTGGGGTGAGGGATGGGGCTGACTCTGGTCTTGGTCTCTTTTTAAAGAGATGCATAGTCCTGTAAGAGATCAGGATGTTTGCTCAGCCGTGACACTGATGAGTGACGAGCAGCAGTTTAATGGAAAGGCAGATTATATGGTAATAACAAAATTTTAAGAAATTAGTCAAAATGAAAGGTTGTAACTTAAGCCTGTAAGCACACAAAATGTATTTCTTAACCTTTTTGGTACTTTTGATTTATTTGCAACATATTAAAAAAAAAAAAAAAAAAAAAAAAAAAAAATCTTGCTTCCTTATAATTCTGTCCAAAAGCTGTGACCACAAAAAAAAAAAAAACAAAAAAACTGAACGTGAGTCGATCGCATTCCGCTGCTAGTGCTGGGCGATATGGAAAAATATTTATCATGATATGAATTATTTTATATCACGATAACGATATATATCACAATATACCACCTGACCTGTGGTCATCTGGAAAGTACGCAGTTTGTAAACAGCGAGTGGAGAGGGTGCAGTCTTTGTTTTGAGTTACCGTAAAGCATGTCGCAAATCCGGGCGCACGTATAGCAGCACCAGGTCGCAAAACCACAAGACAGTTTCTTTGCGAAAAATATTTTTTATACTTTTAACTTTATGCAAGAGAAAATGGAGCATGTATAGTGAGAAGACAACACTAATATATTTGCCACAGGCTATTTAACCCTTTAAGATCTACCATAGAACCAAGTCCGCCAGAGCTTATCTTTACATTTTACATGCTGTAGTGCCATTTGTGGGAGCATTTCAAGTTTCCATACATCAATACAAGTGTTATAGCCCAAATTTTAATAATATGTATGCATTAAGTCCATAGTAACTACATAAATTGCAAAAAGTGCAATAAACTAGAAAAAATTGAAAATCGTTTTTGTTTTGTTTTTTTACAAATATTTCTAGTTAGAGAAATTTAAGAGGTGTATCCTTCAAAACTGTAAATACAAAAAAATTGCACAAAATACTTTCCAACCACGAGAAATTTATTTTGAGTGTCTTCATAGTTTTATTTTTGAGATGCACTAATTTTTTATATACACTACAGGAAAAATGAAAATAAATATTATAATGCAAATTTGCAAAAAAACAAAACAGCATGTGCATCAAAATAAACTATTTCCAACAGTGTAATTTGACTCCTAAGCATCCCAGAAACGATACAGAAAAGCATAAAGTCAAACATGACTTTTAAAAACACCAATATAGGCTTTGAAGGTAAAAAACTACATTTTCTGCGAAAATGACGTCACTTCCGGTTTCGGACAGGTAATGGCGGACATGCGATAGTTCGCGCTGACTTAGATTCCAAAGTAGGAAGTGTTATGAACAGCTGATCGGATCGGCAAAGCGCGTTTCTGGAATATTTTGTTTTTGTTGCTGGAAGTGCTTCTTATGTAATTTTTGCAAAGCTATATGTGGAAGGAAACCGTGACCTAGGGCAGGCTAATGGAATAAGATGTAAGTACAACTCCTCCGGTTTCATATGCAAAAAAAAATTATTGCGCTACCTTACGTGGTTCCAGTTCTACAGGGATTTAAAAATAGTTAGGCAAAACGGAGTGTGCCTGCTCCGACCGGTTGTAAAGGGTTAGTGATATATTTTATGTAATAATTTATAAAATTAGGGTTAGAAACGATAGAAGACAAATGGCACGATAGACACTTTTCTATCGTCCACACGATATATATCGTCATATCGCCCAGCACTATCCGCTGCAATAGCGCCGCCAACGACATGCTGCAACTCGTTCCATAACAGCATCCTCTGCTGCAATGTACATACGAGTCTAGTTTGACAGGAGGCGAAGACCAGAAATGTAATTTTCCTCCCACTACCAGGCAGGGTTTGTGAGCTATTTTAGCCCAGATGGCTGCAGTTAAAGGTTACATCTATCTGCAGCTGTTCAGCAAGCACAGCGAAAGAGTCACAGAGCAGACATCAGTGAGCAGATGTGATTTTAGGCCAAATACAGCACAGAAGGAAAAGGAGGAGCTGGAGTGGATGTAGGCTGCCGAGCCCACCACCAATAACTTTTAAATAGTCCTGCTAAAAGGAAGATGAACACACTGGAGCAATCACTTTGAGCACTTTCTACTATATGCATTGTTCACCTAGTCAAAGAGATTCATATAAGCCCTTTTTGGGTTCAGTAGCTCCCCATGGATAAGTAAACATGCAGACTGTGGGAGCAGAGGATCGAAACACTGCCCTTCCAGCGACTATGGCTTTCTCTGGCTCTACCTCCTGACCTCCAAGTATCCAAGAAAGTTTCTTTGTCAGAGCGATGAAACTAAACTGCTCTGCAGACACAGAGTACAGGCTGACCAGAGGTCCTTACACAGAGGAGGACAGTAAAGTTACATAATAAAACAACAAAACAGAATGAAGACAATCGTAGTGATAATCTTAATACTGAAGGAGAGTTAATCCTAGACTGAGAGAGCCAAATCAGCATTATTAATGTCATGTGGGAGTCTTTGATATAGTCACTGACTGATGAGTACTTGTGAGGCCTTATAAAAGGAAACTGTTTGTGGTGCCAGGCACCAGCTGTATTGTGTGTTAGCGCTTCCCCAGCAGTAAATACTTTGTTTGCGTCATGTTTATCTGTCCAAAGATCCGTGCGTATGCACACTAACCTACATCAGGCTGCGGCTACATCTTCTAAACAAACTGTGGTGTTTGTCCAGGACACTGTTTACATACTGGGTCCTGTCAGCGTGTGCAAACGGGGAAATGAAATACTGTTAAAGTCATACATGCTGTGAGAAAATGCGTCACTCAGACTGATGCTAAACAGTTTAATGCAAGCTTTTCTCTGACTCTCCCTCAGGATACTATTCGCTGGACATACAAAGGAAGCAACTGGTGAGTCTGTTCACTTCTCCAGCTCAGAATCTGTGTGTTTTATTGATGACATTATGAGGCAGCAGAATGAATCAGGTAGTAGCCTCATGGACTTTGAACTTATTTTTTTGACTTTGAACCTGCTCACGGACCTGAGAAATGCTGCTCATCAGTTTTAACTGTCACCAATACACAGAAAGTGTTAGCTTCGTATCAGTGTTATAAATCCTGAATGGTTAGTTATACAGAGGGCTACTTAACAAATAATGAATTTAACAGACAGTTCAGACAGTTGAAACTGAGACTGAATGTAAGCACAGGTTTTTGCACAGGTCCTGTTTTTAACTGGTGTCAAGCCAGCCTCCAATTCCAGCATTGCAGTCAAGCCAGCCTCCACTTTGAATACACAGGAACCTAAAACAAAGTATTAAGGGAAGGGATGTGGAAACCGGATTTCAAAATAAAAGCTCCCGAAGCATGATTTCAAAATAAATACCAACTTACAGTAAATTAAGAGCACATTCACAAATATCAATTTCTCTTGTTTGCACACTCTAATGTTGGATACAAATGACATACCCTATTATTCTAGTAGCAACATGTCAATATTGAAATGCACAAGGAGATGGCTTTAAAGTAAAAGCCCTCTGAATGTTAATTTTGAACTACTCTTTCAATTAATTCAGAATGGAAAATTCACGCTTCCACAGACTAGTTGCAGTCTATATTGACAGTATACAACCACAGTGATACCATGTTAATAACAATCATTCTTATTTTGCCTGTCAAAATAATGGCCCTTTCAATTTGACCATATATCGGTGTGCGTTTTCAATGACATCAGAAAGCTCTAAAATGGAAAATTGCTGTTTCCACAGAATAATTACTGTCTATATTGACAGTATTCCATCCCACAGTGATACCATGTTAATCTCAAGTCATTCTGATTTTGCCTTTCAAAATAATAGCCCTTTCAAATTGCCCATATGGGAAATAATCTTTCAATGAATTCTGATTTCTCTAAAAGAAAAACTCTTGTTTCCACTGCATAATTTCACTCTAGATCAAGAGTAGTATGCAACCCCACAATGATACCATGTCATTATCAAGTCAGTCTGATTTTGCGTTTCAAATGGCCCGTTGAAATTGCCCATTTAAGACCTACCTTTCAGTGATTTCAGAATGCTCTAAAAATGAAAATTTGTTTCCACAGGATAATTCCACTTTAGATCAACAGTATACAGCCCCACAGTGATACCATATCAAAATCAAGTAAGTCTGATTTTGCCTTCCAAATTAAAAGCCTTTTCAAATTGCCCAGAGACGACCTACTCTTTTAACGATTTCAAAATGCTCTTAAATTGAAATTTGCTGTTTCCACAGGATGAATCCATGTTAGATCAATAGTATCCAACCCCACAGTGATACCATATCAATATCAAGTCAGTCTGATTTTGCTTTCCAAAATAAAAGCCTTTCCAAATTGCCAATATCTGATTACTCTTGGAAGAATTTCAAAATTCTCTAAAAGAAAAATTCTTGTTTCCACAGGATAATTTCACTCTGTATTGACAGTATGCAGCCCCACACAGTATGTCATGTCAATATCAAGTCAGTCTGATTTTGCCTTTCAAATTAATGGCCCGTTGAATTTGCCCATATGTGATATACTCTTTCAATTACTTCAGAATGTTTTAAAAATGAAAATTTCTGTTTCCACAGGATAATTTCACTCTAGATCGACAGTGTGCAGTGTACACTATCACGGGATACAAAGTCAATTTCAAGTCGCCTTGATTTTGCCTTTCAAAGTAATGTCCCGTTGAAATTGCCAATATATGACCCACTCTTTCACTGACTTCAGAATCCCTTAAACCCTTAAAAGCAAAGTTGCTGTTTACACAAGATCATTTCACTCTACATTGACAGTATACAACCCCACAGTTTTATCACGTCAATGTCTTGATTATAATTGTTTGTGAGGTACCTTTTTATAATTAAACGCAGATGCTGTTAACAGGACAATTACTGTTTCCACTAAGTAATTGGAGTTCATGCAAACCATAACACAACTCTACAGTGGTAACATCTCAATCTCAAATCAATCTCATTTTGCATTTCAGAGTAAAAGCCCTTTGACTTTGTTTATAGGGGCTTCTCTTTCCATAACTTCAGAATGGCATTAAATGGAAAGTTCCAGCTTCCACCCATTAATTCCAGTTCCACTGTCTTTATGCTTCAGTGTTTCTCTAATCAGGAGTAGATGGTGATGACTTCTGTGAGATTATTATATTATCTTATGCAACGTTATACCCCTAATTAAAGATTGTGAAATTATTATGTAGTTTTAGTTTGCATTATTCTCCTGACTTAGAAGAAGGGGATAACTATTACATTTATTAAACTGATTTGTATTGCATTAGACTGCAGATTTATTGTGAATGAATGATATTGTTTTATGACCCATGATACTGCTGCGTTATAAGAAATACTGTTTTCAGAGAATCACTGCCTTATTTGTCTGATTAGAAAAGAACAGAGCATACTGCACAGGAAGCCAAGGTCATAACTTAGGCACCGTAAGAGAGAAACAATGTGAATGCTTAGTTTGGAGGGGGGCTGAAGCTATAAGAATGTGAGAAACACTCAGACACTTCGAGATCAGGCGGACACCCTCCTGACCTGTAATAATAAACTACAAAAAATTGAAAATCGTTTTTGATTGTTTTTTACATAAATTTCTAGTTAGAAAAATTTAAGAGGTGTATCCTTCAAAACTGTAAATACAAAAAAGTTGCACAAAATAGTTTCCAACCACGAGAAATTTATTTTGAGTGTCTTCATAGTTTTATTTTTGAGATGCACTAATTTTTATATACTACAGGAAAAATGAAAATAAATAGTATAATTTGAGTTCTAAGCATCCCAGAAACGATGCAGAAAAGCATGAAGTCAAACATGACTTTTAAAAACACCAACATAGGCTTATAAGGCCCTTTCGCGAAAATGACGTCACTTCCGGTTTCTGGCAGGTAATGGCGGACATGCGATAGTTCGCGCTGACGTATATGCCAACGTAGGAAGTGTTATGAACATCGGCAAAGCGTGTTTCTGGAATATTATCTTTTTGTTGCTGCAAGTGCTTCTTATGTAATTTTTGCAAAGCTATATGTGGAAGGAAACCGTGACCTAGGGCAGGCTAATGGCATTAGATGTAAGTACAACTCCTCCGGTTTCATATGCAAAAAAACCATTATTGCGCTACCTTACGTGGTTCCAGTTCTACAGGGATTTAAAAATAGTTAGGGTAAAACGGAGTGTGCCTGCTCCGACCGGTTGTAAAGGGTTAATTATATATTTTATGTAATAATTTATAAAAATTGGGTTAAAAACGATAGAAGACAAATGGCACGATAGACACTTTTCTATCGCTCACACGATACATATCGTCATATCGCCCAGCGCTACCTGAAACCTTGTAGCAACGCCTGCCTCTGGCCTACCACTGTTGCTGCTACTGCTAGGGCTCTCCTGGTGAAAGTGGTGAACAAATGCTTGTTAAGACCCAGCTTGCATAAAGTTTCAAACACAACTCCTAATCAACCCTACGCAAACCTACAGGCATTTTTCACACCACACAAAACCCCGCTGTAAGCTTTCCACACCTACCTCTCTGTGCCGATTAGATTTAGACAGTCGCATCTGTCTCAGCATCTGAGACCTTTGCTCCATCATCAGCGTCCTCACAGGTATATGATGTCACTGTCGTGCAGAGAAGAGGTACATGGACATGCTCAGAAGAGGTGAGAAAACAGCTGTTGTAGAGATTAGTGGAAAACAGACTGGAATTTATATTTTATTGAGATCTCAGGTCCACATTTAACCTTATCCGGTCTTTAAGTGATGACGTGACGAATCCTACTTCCGGGCCTAAAGTAGTCTGCGTTTAATATGGCTTTTGTGTTGTTAACGTGTTTAATGTTTTGTATTTTCTTCTATTTAATCTCAAAAAGCTCCTAAAACAGTCAGTGATCACTGTTGACCTCCCTCGGCTTTTATTACTGCTAATCATTTAATTAAGCTCAGTTTTTAAAACCTTAAGATGCAACTACAGCCCAGCCCGTGCAGCAGTATATGAATGACTAATGTGGATGGATTATCTCAGTTGTTCTCCTGGCTGAAGTTTGGTCCGTTTACGGCATCCTGCCATGCGATTACATTTGTTCCTGACCGCCGAGAATCTTCACGTTAACTTTTATCGAGCGGAAAAAAGTTAGCTTGTTTATATTATGCTCACATAGCTGCGTCGCTAGCGGTCACGTAGCACATAGTTATATACCAGCTGGCCAAACTTCAGTACCCCTACAAAAGTCACTGCTGTTTAGTTTTCTGTCTTCATTTATGTCAGAAGTGATAGCAGAGCTGTACGTTTGAATTTGTTTCCAAAACCCCTGCAGTCAGGACATGCTATATTGTATTTAGATGGAAGCTAGCGAGCTAACTTCCTGCTAACTTCTAACTCCGTTAAATATCATAAATTCCATTTTCATGGATGCCTGGATGTTAAACTCAATTGCTACACCTGGTAGAGCAGAACACTGATCATTTTATTAAAAATGAAAGACTTTAGAAAGTTTTTCAACTCTCAGTAATGCCTCAGTGATCGTTTGATATATGGACCTGCAGCGGAGTTTAAGCCCAGACACGGCTAGTGACGTCAGACTTAAAGACCGGATATTCACGCAGTGGTTCAGTTTATGCACTTTAAGAACTTCATCCAGTTCAGAATTAACATTACACGCAATTCTTTGAACTGCCGGAGGAAGTGCGAGTACCGAAGGATTTTAAAGCAGGTTCCTTCTTTCTGTTTTCATGTTTAAAGAATTCAATCCACCAGAGGCCTCAACACAAAACTCTGGTGTACTCTGAAGTGCAGAGAGAGACACCTCCTGCTCATAGGCTTAATCATCACAGTAGAATCTCTTTAGTCAAGAGACTAGAAGTATTAACTGTTTATTTTATATGTAAAAATCTGTGATTCAACCCCAACATGAATTCGATCTTAAAGGCTGTAAAAATTATGCATCTACATGTTTCAGCTGGCAAACCAGTGCAGCCATAAAAGGTGAATATTTCTACAATGTAAATCGTCATGAAGAAGAAAACCATTGAATGAGAAGGCGTGTCCAAACACTCACTCTCTGATATATAAGAACACACACACGCACACACAAACTATGACTATTAGGAAATATTCTTTGGTACTGACACAAGATGAAACATGAGAGAAATATGTAAGATGTACAGGATCACCTGACAAAGCTGTTCTGTACAGTCCTGCAGCAGTCTGGAGCAGATTCTATCCGGACCTGCTGCCTTCCTTGCCTTCGTCCTTTTGGGCTGTCGACCACACCACACCACACCACACCCACACCACACCCACACACACAAGGTGGGATGGTGGGGGGCAGAAATGAAAATTCATGTGAGAGATCATCTAAAGTTTGCTTGGACTGGGGTGGGGTGAGGGATGGGGCTGACTCTGTGCCCCCCCCCTCCAGCTATCAGAACTGTCAGCAGCAGGGCCCACGTAGGTTCCCAGTCATCTTTCCCGTGGCCAAACACCTGCCAGAAACACACAGATTTCAAATATACACACACAGACCCAGCAAATCACACTATGTTTAAGGAAATGGCAAGTACTGCAAATGGAAAAATAAAAATCTGATAGAGAGTGGAAGGAGACAATAGCCTGAGCACTGAGAATCAAAGAAATAATCAAAAGCTTCAGTGAAAGCAGGAACTGCAGAAAATACAGCATCTCCAGGTAACTACAAATTACACTTAAACTACCTAAATAAATGGGTCACACTGTACATGAGAGAAAACATAAAACACCATCACTTTAAAGCATTTTAAAGCACCATGGTTTAATCAACAGGGTTCATGCGCCTTTTTCAGGGTCAAATTCAAGCACTTTTAAGCACTTTCAGGGTCCCTTTTCAAGCTTTTCCAGCACATCCCCATCCCACCCCCATCAAAAAAAAAAAAAAAAAAAAAAAGTATGCATGTTTCAATTCGCATCACCTCAGTAAGACCATGTAAAAATTAAAACAAATCATCCTAGGTGAACAAACACTTTTGTTCCCCTTTTTAAGAAATAGAAAACGCACCACACAAAAAAATACTGCAAAAGGAAACGGTCGCCTTATATACATATTTGTATAAACTCAAAATGCACATTTCACTTAAAAATTGAGATGTGAAAATGTGAACAAATCAACTAGTTAGAGATATTCTTCTCCTGTTCAAAAACCCAAAAGAAATAAGTCTTCTCATCAGATATTGATGCTTTTGTGACAAAAAAAAATAGGAGAGACAGATGTTTGTTTGTTGTTTTTAAGTTAATTCCCAATAAAACTAACTGTTTTATTGCTAACTACATTGCTGTCTGTATTATTGCTGAAGTCATAAATGATCACCTTTAAAGTGTTTGTGCTAATAACATCATGTACAGTCAGACAGGCATGGAGAACAGCACTGACTGGGAGGCTTTGAACAGATCACATAGTTCAATTCAACATATAAGACTGTAAGAATGCACAAGCATCTACTTAAAATCTATTGAATTTATTTAATGTGGGCGATTGTGGCTCAAGAGTTGGGAGTTCGCCTTGTAATCGGAAGGTTGCCGGTTCGAGCCCCGGCTTGACAGTCTCGGTCGTTGTGTCCTTGGGCAAGACACTTCACCCGTTGCTTACTGGTGGTCAGAGGGCCCGATGGCGCCAGTGTCCGGCAGCCTCGCCTCTGTCAGTGCGCCCCAGGGTGGCTGTGGCTACAATGTAGCTTGCCATCACCAGTGTGTGAATGTGTGCGTGAATGGATGAATGACTGGATGTGTAAAGTGCTTTGGGGTCCTTAGGGACTAGTAAAGCGCTATACAAGTACAGGCCATTTACCATTTATTGAATTTATCATCTGTGATGTTATGTACAATTCCAATGTATTTTGTTCATCTCCCTTAAATAAACAGGCAGCCTTAAAGTATGAAATATTCACATACAAATACACAAATGTGTCTACTGTCTCAGTGGCTGATAGTGCCCCACAGGCCTCAGTGTGCGCTTGAAGACATTTATAATGTTTAAGTAGTTTAATGTGCAGGTGCTGACGATAAACACATTTTGAATGAAAGCCAGGGAACTTTGGTAGCACAGAAACAAGTGGCTAGTCTTTGTGACCATATGGATCAGTCCCTCATATCACCATTATTTCACCCAAAGGCACCAAGTTAATACTCAAAAAAAGCTGCAGTAATACACACAAATATAAACAGTACTTGGTGACACTTTGCTTTTAGCCTTTAACCCTCTGGTGTCCAGGGTATAATTGGCCGTTTTTGACTACTTTTGATTTGACCTCTATATTTCACCTTTAAAAACTGTTTATCTTGCCAATCTGTTATTTTCTCATTTTGACATATTGTATCAGCACAATTTATCCAAATTCAGACAAAATTTAAAATACAAGTAGAAAGTGATATTTTTGACTGTAAAAACCACAAGCATGTTTAACGAATCATTTTCATAACTTGAAATGCAAATAGAAATTGTACATTTTTAAAAAAAAATATGCACAAGTTTTGCAAACAACAGAGTCATATGGTACTATTTACCTAAAAACGCAGCCAAGGCTCAGACGTTTTTCATATAACCATTTAAAACTAGTTACAGAACAATCAGGTGTTCTGCCAAAAATAAGAAGGCACACAATTTATTTATGCAACTCCAAAAAATAGTTAGACAGCACAGGGGTAAATCCTGCAGGTCTGACAGCAGGTGTGTCACTCAGCGTTTACACTGCAATCTGCCTTTGGTGGCTTTTTTGCAGCAACTGTGACATTCACTAGTAGAACTGACACACAAAACAAAACAACAACTACACTACACACTAACTACACAAGACAACACACTAACTTGAGACTCCAAACATGATAAACATCACAAATCTCTCACGTATCAAAACTCTCTCTCTCTTTTTCGCTCACTCGCTCTCTCCCTCTTCCCTACAACCAAATACCACATGTTGCCATATCATTTTTTTGATTGGTCGACATGGTACATTTTTCCACCAATAGGAAGGAGTGTTTTTCTTTTTTCACTCACAAGCAAAGCGTGTTTGCTAGCGCTCTCCATAAAAAACGCCGTTTTACCGTTTCTTCCCGGAGTAAACGCCACTGTTTTATTCAGAACCCCCTCAAAAAAAACATCGGTTTTACGTGACCTATCAACACAATTTAAAAACTGGTATATAGCTTGAAGTCCACACGTTCGACCCAAGTTGAAATGGAGACTCTGGGTCCGTCGACCCCAGAGGGTTAATCAGAAAGCCTTAAGTTAGCTAGTTATGTATCGGGCTAATGTTTAAAGCTTTCACTTGAGTAAATTAACTCATATTACTGCTAAGTAATGTTAGCTAAGTTCACAGCATATTCCGTAATAGCGCTGCCATACTGCATCACACTCAGCGCACTCATCCCCGACTGTCCGAGGGAGGGCGGTCACATATTGAAACAGACGCAAGGCAGCCCAGGCGGGAAATTTTGCTTTTATGTCTCATTTTATTTCTCTATCTGATAAGAAAACAATTCAATCAGATAGCTATTTATTGTGAATGAAATACAGTTACATTTTCAAGCACTTTTAAGCACCACATCTGAAATTCAAGCACTTTTCAAACCTTGAAAAGATGACATTAGAATTCAAGCATTTTCAAGGATTTCAAGCACCCGTACGAACCCTGGTCTTTACACCCAGAGAAAAGTCTGGAGAACACAATGCTAACTGGAACAACAACAAAGCAAACAAAGCAACTCACCAGAAGGATCTCGACAGCTCCCAGGATGTACATGGCTCCAGCGAAGGTTGTGCCCAAGTAGAAGCACAGGCCTACCGCCCCCAAACTCTGGACCCAAGGAGCGGCTGATCATGAAGTAGGAACCTCCCGCTGGAAGGGGGGAGAAGCTGGAGGAGGAAGTTGTATGTAAGGGTTGGAGGAAGTGGAAATAAAGTGGGAAAAAGAGGATGGAAATAAAGTTGGATGAAGACAGACACAGATTGGAGGGGGAAAAGAAGGGTGGACAAAGAAAGAGAGAAAGAGAGGAGGGGGTGGATGGTTAGTAACATTATGATGTTGGGAGGCAAAAGGGGAGAAAAGAGGAGTGCTTGTAGCATCGCTAACTAGCTAGCAACAAGCCTCCAACACAGTGCGTATGCTAGCGGCTAATCTAGCTAACGAATTAACAACAGAGTGATTTTAGAACTATAAGATGATAAGCTGTGTTTCTTTTTTTTATAACAGTGACATGGTTGTATTTACCTTAATTAAACGAGTCGTCAGTCGCGGTAAACAAGCAAAAAAAACTCGCGCCGCCAGGCTACGTAAAAAGTGTAGGGGGCGTGTTTGCGGTCACGTCCAGCGGGTGTGTGGGCGGGAGCGTTACACAGTCGCTCCACCTCAAGTCACTACTGCGCAGACTCTGGCTCCAAATTTGCAAGATGGAGGCCTCCACAAGCGGGGTATTTCAAGAGCGGGTATTTTGGCTTCATTTTTGCACAATGGGAGGAGGCGGTGTCGCGTCGTCCATGTTTTCTACAGTCAATGGTTCAAATCCATACGACCGGCGCCGATGTGAAGATGTTGCTAGGCAACGGTCCGTCGCATTCTGTTTAGAGGTGGGCGGGGCTTACAGGGATACTTCAAAGCGGAGACTTCAAGGCGGAGACTTCAAAGCGACTGATGCTGTGACCTCATAGAACACACATCATAACGCAGCACTCTGAAACGCATATAGGCAGGTGTTAGTAGCAGGCACTATCATTCAGTCCAGTCAATGCACCGGAACCAGACACACGAGGTAAGAGCTGACAGTCAAATGTATTCAGACAACATCAACGCAGCCACTGTGAATCTGCTCATAGATGGCTTTTTAAATAAAATTAACATGTTACAGTTGCGATACTTGCTGGCAGGTCGCCCAGATGACTGCACCGTCCAGCTAATGTGCAACATAGCCGCTCAGATGGTGAAATCTGCGCGAACTCTGTCAAAACCCCACTGGTGCAATATAAAATCCCACAAGAACGATGCATCGACAGCCTCTTCAGCCAACTGGAGGTGCGCATCGGCTTTCTTGCTTCCGCTCTCTTCACGGAATGGGATCAGAGAGCTGAAGAAGGCTTTATAAAAGATCTTTTCCGGGTGTCGTGTGGGAGATTCGCCCACTGCACGTCCTGCACCCAGCAGGAAATTCAGGCACAGGAAATTCAGACAGACAATTGTTCTGTCCCACAGACAGAACAACCAGACAAAGATCTGGAGTCCTCGCTGTCTGTGGAACTGTCAAAAATGTCAAAACTAGAAGAAGCCTCAGAGGTAGAAACAGAGCCTGAAGAAGCAGCCGTGGCCTCTGAGGAGCAGAAACCCTCTGCGTCACCTCGAGGTGAACCAGAGGGAAAAAGGCTCCTCAGCACACTCCTTCAAGCTGTGCTTTCCCAGGCTGCAAAAGAATCCAAAGCCTGCCCCTTAGACTCCCTCCACCAGCACCTGTTAGATCAAATCTGCTCTGAAATAAAAACAGCAGATTTGACTTTATCACCAAAGGCCCTACAAGACCTTGCAAAGGACATTTTCAAAGACCTCTGCAAGGAAATTCCATTGAATTTAAGAGAGCCGACACTGGACAAACTTTTCATCTCTGTGTTTAAGAAACACCTGGCATCTACAGAGAAACTTGTCCGAGAGTCTTCTGAAATCAAGGCTCAGAAGCAGCTTTCAGTTGATGTCTGCGTGGAGGAACTTGTCATGCGTGCTTTCAAAAAAGCACGCGTTTCCTACACAGATGATACAATTTCTGCAATTAAGAACCGCTTGGTCAAGAAGATCTGGGCTGAGGTCCAAGATATTGATTTTCAACCTTCCTCGAAGACCTTCAAAACCTCACACAAGGTCATTTACAAATCTCTACTTAAGGAGTGGAAGGATCCCGAGTGTGTCATGATTTTAATTTGCCTCAACCAGCAAGCAGCTGAGGAAAAAGTCATCACGACATTTAAAGAACATCTGATGTCGGCAGCGGCGCCAGCAGGTCGTATCAGCAGGTTCATGTCATTTCTGGGTCGGTGTTTCGGCATCACCCGCAGACAACAGTCGGTGTCTCCCCTGTAAAACTGATATCAAAGTTACTCTTTAAATTGGCTAACAACAGACGATCAAACAAGCCAATTTATTTAACATCCAATGAGTCATTTTAAAAACCCTGGGCTGGTCGCGGCAGATGGCCATCCCTCCCTGAGCCTGGTTCTGCCGGAAGTTTCTCCCTGTTAAAGGGAGTTTTTCTTCCCACTGTCGCCACATGCTTGCTCAGAGGGAATTGTCCAATTATCGGGTTTTGTTTCTAGTCAGTAAATTAAACTGGCACTTTAAATTAATGATCAAATTTCAGAAAATCGAATAAAATTTTAAACGAAAAATCACACTCTGATTTCTGCTTGCATTCACTGTCCGTCGGACAAATGTATAAATATTCAGCTTAGACTGAACGCATGTCGAGTAGCTGTCATTCAGTCCAAACTGTTTTAGGTAGAAAATGCAGAGAACATCCTGTTGTAATATTTTTAGTGAGATTTGATCCATGCAAAGTTGTACATTTAAATGAAATCATACAGTGAACATGAGATACACCTTCCTGTTTCAGCAGCCAAAACATTAAGCACAACTTTAATAGAAATAACTCCATTTAATAAAATAGATTGGAATAAGGTCATTACAAAAACAAAAGGAGCTTAGTTTTAAGCTTCATCTCTATTAAAATAATTTTAAACAGCGAGTGAGTTGTTTTGTTGATTGAAATTGATAAAAGAAAAAATCAATAAAATTTTAAAAGATTATACTTTGATTTCTGGAGGTTTTCTTAAATGAGTGGCCAGTCTGTGGAACAAGAAATCCCCAAGAGAGAAAACATCCCAGCCTGAAGAAGCTGTGACCTCCGAGGAACAGAAACCTTCTGTGTAACATCAAGTTTGCAGAAAGCACAAGCACAGACACAGTCGTTCACACTGCTGCAGCTAAGCACAGTAAAATGTACTCAGACAACATCAACGCAGCCACTGTGGGCCCAGATGACTGCACCGTCCAGCTGCTGGGCAACATGGTCGCTCAGATGGTGCATCTGTGCCATGGCTGATTTTCCAGCATGAAATGTCCACGCTGTTGTGATCATCTCAGCAAGTCCATCAATTGCCTTTCACTCTTCTTTGTCCTTTCACTTGTGTCCTGTTTGTCAGCGTCCCATATAATTTCTTCAAAGTAAGTACCGTATATGATGCCAGTATTTTCCCACATTTTCTAGATGCTGTACCAGTACTGTGTTTAAAATGCCATCAAAAGCTCAATTAAGTGTTATTCTTATTCTTCTTTCTCACCTTTCTTTCTCTGTCTTCTTTCACTTTTTAAAGGTTGCCATGTTAAAAAAAAGATCTTGTGCTACCATGCGGTTTTGTATTGTTTTGGTAAATAAATAGTTTATAAAAATATCACTAAATCTGTCATTTATTAATTTTAATATTGATTAGTGGTCATGTCTCACCTCTAGTCTTCTTGGTCTTAATTTCAGGTTTCTAGCATGTGTTGTATATATTTCAGGAGGTTGACTGGACCAAGCAGTCTTTTGTTCCCGCTATGTACTGTTTAAAATCCAGAATAGGGAGGACTGTGTAGGTTTAAGTTTATTAGATTGATACATATGTACCAACAAGGCAGTGTACATCATAGTGTTTGTTTTCATTCAAAGGCTTTATGGCTTTTCCTATAATGCCTGGTGGGTCGGTCTCTAGTCAAAATGCCCGGGCCGATTTTTTTTGTCCCAGTCCAGCCCTAACGTTGGTTCTGGCTTACCCTTATACTGACTGCTCTACAATCACGTACAGGTGTGTTCCCAGTTAACCCAGGCACAAAACAACGAGGAGGAGGCGTGAGTAGTAGAGCAAGCGAGAGAGAGAGAAAGGAAAAGTACTGAATATGATGTCACTTATTTATGTGCGAGTAATGAAGACCATTAAAACATTACTGTTGGCCACATGTCGGCAAAGTTATGTGACATTAGTGATGTTTGCACTTTCAGCGTTAACTTGGTTTTAAAGCCTCTACTTCTAAATATATATATAGTTGACCTTAATCTTACAGAGAATGTGATGATTTTATGGATAATTAAAGTCAGTCATATATCCACAAACACAACAAGCTGAAAGTCAGTGATGCTGCTCGGTTTGCAGTCCTGAATATCACGGCACAAGCAGGATTCACTGCACTGTTAATGTTAGCTATGTTATATTGCTGCCTCTGTTCGGTGGTGTCGAGCCAAACGGACTTTAACGTGTGTTTGAACGAGCTGACGGTTCACTCGTTAAGCTGAAAGAAAGATGCTTTAATCACAGGAGTCACACATGTGTCCACTGGACCATCTGGGAACTCTTCTTGTTTAGCACTCGTAATAACACAAACACTAAATCCTCCTTCTCTTGTGCTGTTTTGTAGCAGTGTGTACACCTGAGACTGTCACCTGTCTGTCTGTCCTGCACTCTCTCTCTGTTTCTTTCTCTCTGATTGTGGAATAATTGATTGTGCGGGACCCACTGCTGCACATCATCTGTGAGGCTTTGCACCCCTGATGATCCACCAGGACAAACTCAGCAGTGTGTGAGGAAGAGGAGGAGGAAGAGCCAGCAGCAGCTGACAGATGGAGAGAATAGACCAGGGGTCTGCAACCTTTAACACCCAAAGAGCCATTTGGAGCCGGTTTCCACGCAAAAGAAAACACTGGGAGCCGCAAATCCTTTTTGAAATCTAAAATGAAGATAACACTGTATATATTGTTTTTTGTGCTTTGTGTGCACAACTAAAGTAAGTAAGTAAAGTTTATTTATTAAGCGCTTTTCACAGACAGGCAGTCACAAAGCGCTGTACACAAATATTAAAATAAACAATACAATCAATAGACATTATACACAATGTAAAAGATCAAATGTAAATAATGTAAAGAATATAAAATACGTAGATCAACAAAAGGCTTGTTTGAACAGAAACGTTTTTAACTGCTTTTTAAAAGAATCCACAGAGCAACTAAGGTGTGTTGCTTATGTAATCCAGGAAGTGCTACAGAGAAAACTACATTTTATTTATGTAATTAACACATTTTGAACTCTTAAAGAAATATAACAAAAGGAAAGACACCCAGCTGAACTAAAATGATCCATGTAGCAAACAAAAACTGTTGTGAGCCGCCACCCTTTTAAAAAGTAATTGGAAAAAAAGCACTATGTCATTAAAAAAAAAAAAAATACATATTTGCAAAATTCTGCCTAAATATCTATTTTACCTTGTTAATGTGTGTGGCGGGCGTGGTCTGTAGTGCCGCTGCAGGGGAGTCGGACACACCTGAGCGGCACCCGCAATCACGCCTCACCGCCTTAAAGTCTGTGCTCTCTCTGTTGTTGTGTTGTCGGGCTGTGAGCTGAAAAGCTACAGCCGGCTGTATGCGCGTGCAGCAACCGTGTGTGACAAGTGGTCAATAAAGAGATGCTGAAAAGCGTGTTCATGCAAACATCGTCGGGTCTGCCGTGATATGTTTACAATGAGACTTCTGGTCCCAAACCTCGGCGCACAGCGTCTGCAAATCGGGGCTTTCATCGTTACGCAGGACTGTAAGCTGTCATCTGTGAGGCGTGAGCGGTGTTTGTTTTTTAACATAGTTCACGGTGAAGAACAGCTGCTGACATAATGTGGATCCGAAGATCCATAATTGGCCTACCTGGGGTTGAAAGTCTCGATAAATGCACAGCGTTTGGTAGGTACACCCGCTTCCCGAGTGTGGCGCTTATTTTGAGCGATGAAAAAATAATAAGATATAATTTTATTTTTATATTTCAAAATCACAATAATCTACCAATTTAGAACTACAAGTTTTTTAAAAAAGAACTAAACACAAATAAAATGCACTTCAGCTAAATACTTCTTCTATTTTCCCAAACCACCCGGAGCCGCAAAATAAGGACTAAAGAGCCGCATGCGGCTCCGAGCCAGCAAGTTGCCGACCCCTGGAATAGACAGACTGTTCCCTGTTTGTGAAGGACTGCTAGAGAAGTTTAAAATAACTAATTGTCTGTCCTGAATCAGTCTTATTAGGTAATGTTCAAATAATGTTATCATTCCAGTGTTTTCAGTGTGGGAGAAAGTACTCAGGGCCTTCAAGTTACACACTATGAAAGACAACAACAAGTTTAATATTCAGTACGCACCGTCGTAGTACATGTACTACTGCGCGTACTACTGGCGTGCAGCCACTAAATTGGGACACAGCCTGTGTGTGTGTGTGTGTGTGTGTGTGTGAGAGAGAGAGAGACCTCTTTTTTTTTCTCGCAGCATCTCATTGTAGGATATAAATTGAATATATTCAGACTGGTTGACTGGCATAGATCCTGTGTGTCTCTGTGCATTTGAGTTTCCATATATGTCCATATTTGTAATTGTGTGTATCTGTTGGCTGGTCTTTCTTGTTTGTTTGTATTTTTTTTAAAATTTCTGCCAATTTTTCTCAGGTGAGCGAGAAGTAGTTTTGAGGGAACTTAACCATGTTCAGCTTTTTTTTTCAGCTGGTCATTTTGCTTTTCCAATATTTCTGCTCAAGTTATTACTTTTCAGCTAAATTATAATATTTCTGTTACTATGTTGCATTTCTACTAAGTTATACCATTATACTACTTTATATTAAGTTGTACTCTTACACCATTTCTTCCAAGTTGTAATGTTGTGCCAAATATTACCATTTCTGTTGTATTACAATACCTCTGCCATGTTGTACTATTTCTGTCAAGTTACTATGTTTCTACCTAAGTAACTCAATTTCTGCAAAGTTCTTATATTTTTGCTAAGTTGTTATTCACCTGCAAAGTTATTACAATTTCAACAACTTTTCAAATACTGACTTCAGCTTCTTCAGCTGTTTTCTGCTTTTTTCAGCAGTTTCCAGCGAACAGCTTCAGCTTTACAGCATCCACACAGCGTTTTCGCAGGAAATGCAAATTTTTCTAGTTGGTTTTTGAGGCCCTGTCCTAGAAAACTGACTCCTTCTGCTGCCCTCCTGACTCGCTGCCTCCAGCTGTAATTGCATTCGGATGTAACCCTGATGTGGAGCCCAATCCTTACTGATAAGGCGCTGGCTGGCCCAGATAAGAACTGCCTGTCTGTTTTGGCGGTTTGAGAGTAATTGCACGCTTGCCGGATTGCTCGGACACATTTGCCAACAGACGGCAGGGAAAGTTAAACCAAAACATGTTTAATCCTCCCGTCTGGACCCCACCGTGTGTTCAGTACAAGCATCAACATAAGTCTGGTACAGCTTTTTAGAGAACCGGCTCTTTCGGCTCCGAACCGGCTCTTCAGGTTGTTTTTTGCTTTAATTAATTTATTATTAACAATAATATAAATTTATGCACAAAAGGAATTACTAATGTGAAAAACATACGTGGTTCTAATTATATATGTTTATATATAAATATATGCGGTGGCCCCTAGAGACAAAGCACGTACAAACTCCAAAGCACATTTCTAGCGTTAACTGACCTTCCAAAACAGAGCTACCTAGATCACTTAAATTACACAATTGCAAAAATATGTGTATTATTTGTGTATTTATGCACAAGCACTCATATATATTCAAATAATTTTAAAAAAATGTTCATTTACCTGTTACTACCACACACCAAATCCGGTTGTTGGTACTTCCTGGCTTGTGTAGCCACTAGGAAACACAGGCTCAACACTGCCCCTAGCATCCTGGAGCACTTCTGTTGTCTTTTGTACGTGTTTTGAGTTTTTATGTGCTTCGGAGTTTGTACATATTTTCGAGTTTGTTTTTACCAGGGGGATGTGCTGGAAAAGCTTGAAAAGGGACTCTGAAAGTGCTTAAAAAGTGCTTGAATTTGACCCTGAAAAAGGCGCATGAACCCTGTTGATTAAACCATGGTGCTTTAAAAAGCTTTAAAGTGATGGTGTTTTATGTTTTCTCTCATGTACAGTGTGACCCATTTATTTAGGTAGTTTAAGTGTAATTAGTAGTTACATGGAGATGCTGTATTTTCTGCAGTTCCTGCTTTCACTGAAGCTTTTGATTATTTCTTTGATTCTCAGTGCTCAGGCTATTGCCTCCTTCCACTCTCTATGTAATAACTATCAGATTTTTATTTTTCCATTTGCAGTACTTGCCATTTCCTTGAACATAGTGTGATTTGCTGGGTCTGTGTGTGTATATTTGAACTCTGTGTGTTTCTGGCAGGTGTTTGGCCACGGGAAAGCTAACGGGGAACCTACGTGGGCCCTGCTGCTGACAGCTCTGATAGCTGAGCTGGGGATTCTCATCGCATCTCTGGACATGGTGGCTCCTGTTCTGACAATGTAAGATGCAGTTATGTCACATGCATATGCATGTGTGCGTGCACACTTAGTGTCTTCCCTCATTAGTGATGTGTCGGTTGTGAACGAAACGGCTCTTACAGCCAACTCTTTGAAGTGAACGACGCGAGCTGGTTCCTTATCGCCAGCCGTGGGGTTTTTTCTCCTTTCCTTCTCTCACCCTCTCTCTCGCACTTTTTTTCCGCTTCACTCCTCACGCGAGCCTTGTGCTTTGCGCTGGGGGGAGGGGCAGTAGTTACACTCTCAGTAGCACAGGAACAGAGTCGGAGGGAAAGAGAGAGAAAGAGAGCCAGGAACAACACGTCACATTAGAAAGGTATAGTAATCATCCACAGCTATTTTCAGTTGCGGATGATAAAGGGGTCAGAAAGTTTATTCATGCAGGCCCATATGACAGAGAATGTGCATCTTCTTTTTGTTTTCATATTTTAACTTATATTTAATTGTGTTTTGGTTTGCAGTGTTTTGTGTTGTTTCACTTTAAATTTGTTTAAAAGGAAAAAGCTGGAAATTTAAATAGTTAAAAGTTGAAATGTAAATAGTTGGTTTTTGTATTATATGATTTATTTATTACATCTTATGTGGAGTGAATAAATAAAAGTATATTTACGAACTCCAAAACACGTAAAAACTCAGAAACACGTACAGGACACAACAGTAGTGCTCCAGGATGCTAGGGACAGCGTTGAGCTTTTGTTACCTAGTGGCTACACAAGCCAGGAAGTACCAACGACCGGATTTGATGTGTGGTAGTAACAGGTAAATGAACATTTTTTTATATATATATGAGTGCTTGTGTAGAAATGATCTAGGTAGCTCTGTTTTGGAAGTTCAGTTAACGTTAGAAACGTGCTTTGGAGTTTGTATGTGCTTTGTCTCTAGGGGCCACCGTATGTATTTACATATAAACATATATAAATAAAACCACAGGTTTTTTTGTTTTGTTTTTTTTCCTTTTGTGCATAATTTTATATTGTTGTTAATAATAAATTGATTAAAGCAACAAAACAACCTGAAGAGCCGGTTGGGAGCCGAAAGAGCCGGCTCTTTTTAGTGAGCCGAGCCGAAAGAGCCGGTTCTCTAAAAAGAGCCGGAAATCCCATCACTATTTCAAGTCCTCCTGGTACGACTCAGTTTTCTCTCTCCTCCTGTCTGTGTGAGTGTTTGTGAGTCTGCACACCTCTGCTTGCAGGAGTACGATTCCTTTGTGTTTCCCACCCCTCGTTCCTGTGCACCTGGAGCCTGATGGGCACACTTATGGGTCATCATCCTGCTGCTTCTACTTAAAATGGAAAACCATTAGTCAACGCCTGATCGTTGGGCTCACACTGTTAGTGTAGCCGACTCCTTATTTCTCTACATATGACCTGCTTTTGCTTTGTGACTGCAGGTTTCCTGTTTCCTTCTGTGCAGGATAACTTGAGGCGTTTCTGGGAGAGGTTTGTGAGAGAGGATCTGTTGAAGGTAAATCCTCCACATTGTACTTTTCAGCAAATTATTGTTCCCATTCATGTTGTTGATACTCTACAGTAATAGGGTGTGACATAAAACTGTTGCTTCAAATATATACAGTATCTCTATGTGAAGAAATTCATGCAACAAACTCATTTCGGTCAATCTTAATGGCGCACACATGCAGGACAGAACAGAGAAATATTTACAAATTTGATATTTACACTCTTTTGTAGTTAGTGTTTAACGTTAAAAGTTAATTTATATTAGACTTTTTTTTTTACTTTGTTCAGTCTTCAGTGTCACATAAAAAGCAGTTGTTCAGTTATTGTGAAGGAGAAAAAAACACACTGAAACTGTCTCAGTCTTTATTACCAGAAAGTACAAACTGAAAAATAAACACAAAAATAAAAAGCTCAAATTAAAACATTTTCCAACTGTTTAAAACATCCTGTGAATTCAATACCAGAATTTAAATTCACCTGCCAGCTGGAGCCTTTCTGTGTAGAGTTTACATGTTCTCTCCACATTTATCTGGTACCTGGAGTATCTTCAGACAGTCCAAAGGAAATTAGGCTGCTGTAAAGGTCCCGGTCTTTTGTCCTGTGTTTTGTGTTTTTCTTTTGGCCTTACAAGTTCTGTTTTTGTAAATATCCTCAGTTTGTTTCTGAGGTTGCTCCTGGTTTAGGTTTGCACTGTTGTTTCTTTCTGCTTGGTTTGTTGTTAGTTTAGTGCACTTTGAGTTTTGTCTTGATTCTGTCTCCTTTTGTAATTGTAGTTCATCCACTGAGTTTGTTTTTCCTGCCCTCTTGTGTTCTTTGGTGTATATTAGAAATATCCTGTCTCAGAGTGACGCTGGAAAACTAGTTCATGCATGTGTTACTTCTAGGCTGGACTACTGTAATTCATTACTATCAGGATGGCCTAAAAACTCTCAGAAAAGCCTTCAGTTAATCCAAAATGCTGCAGCAAGAGTACTGACAGGGACTAGAAAGAGAGAGCATATTTCTCCTATAATGGTCTCACTTCATCATCACTTTGTATTGTCTCTTGTCCTGTCTTTGTGTATCGTACATAGATATAGTTAGTAGTAGCACCTTTTTATCTTTTTAATTTTATTTAAATTTTATTTAAATTTAGTGAGTTATTATTTATTTGCAATTTCTAGTTTCATATCTCTTGGAGACATGTTTTTTATATTCATATAAATGCACCATGGGGGGCTTGGGGTGAAACGGCATTGCGATATGCTGTATACTGTGTATATTGTTGTATTGACAATAAAGACCTTGAATGTTGAATCTTTTCAGGCCCCTCTTCTGTGGAACCAGCTTCCAGTTTGGATTCGGGAGACAGACACTATCTCTACTTTTAAGATTAGACTTAAAACTTTCCTTTTTGCTAAAGCATATAGTTAGGGCTGGACCAGGTGACCCTGAATCCTCCCTTAGTTATGCTGCAATAGGTGCATGTTTCTGGGGGATTCCCATGATGCAGTGAGTATTTCTTCTTCAGTCACCTTTCTCACTCACTATGTGTTTGTACACCTTTCTGCATTGAATCATTACTTATTAGTAAGTAAGTTGTAAAATTTATTTATATAGCACTTTAAGAGTATTACAAAGTGCTTCACATGAGACTATAAAAGCATATGAAATAAAACAACATATTACACATAAACATTACCCAAATGCCTGTCTAAACAGATGTGTTTTAAGTTGTTTCTTAACCTCCTAGGACCTGGCATCCACATATGTGGACATCACATTTTCGGTTGTCTAGACCAAAATACAAAATTTTGCTCTACAAAGGCCTGATATCCACTTACGAGGACATTATACTGCTACTGTTCTATCAAAATTAAAACAAATGTCCTCATATGTGGATCTCATTTTTCTCAGAAACAAAAATCAGGCAAAAAAAAAAAAATCTGCTAATTCTTTGTCCCAATCAGCCCAAATAGCAAAGAAAAATTAAAAAAAGCATGCCATGAAAGAGTTCGGGTCTTAGGAGGTTAAAAGAAGCCACAGAGGTGATGCTGGGTAGCGAGGGAGCTAAACTGTTCCACAATATTGGAGCTAGAGTTTGAAAAGCGCAATCCCCCTTTGTTTTCAAACAGGTCTGTGGAATAGTAAGAAGACCACTATCAGTGGATCTGGCATATGGCTGGTGCTCCCTCAGCCTGGTTGTACTGGAGGGTTCTTCCTTTTAAAAGGGAGTTTTTCCTTCCCACTGTTGCCAAAGCACATGCTCATCAGAGGTCATATGACTGTTGTTTTTTTTTCTCTGTATTTTTCTCTCTTCCACATCGAAAGGATCCAGTGAAAGTAGTTCTGGCATGTGACAAGGATTCCACCTGGGCGTCTCCCAGGTGAGGTGTACTGGCTGTGTCCAACCAGCGGAGGCCCTGGATCAGACCCAGGACCTGATGGAGTTCCCCTGGATAAGCTGGAGGAGGTGGCTGTGGAGAGGGAGGTCTGGAGTTCTCTGCTTAGGCTGCTTCTCCCACAACCTGGCCACAGATAAATGAAATAAGTAGACTAAATATAGCTTTTTATTCTAAAGAATGTGGTTGTTTCCTTGCAGGACACCAGGAGAGATGAGCATATCCAGCCCACATCTGCAGCAACTGTACTTAAGGGAAGTTGGGACAATGTTAAAGACTTTCTCCACGCAATTGCACTTGGATTAGCTAAATTCATGACAGGCATTCAAGCAGTAATGTCTGGACTGACAACCAAACATACCAAGCTTCTGTGGTTGAGCCAGAGACTGCACTTGTGGATGAACAATACAAACATATTATATTTATTATATCAGTAATGTAACTTGCAACAAAAAGTTATGGGAAGCTTAAACTTAGTTTCAGAATAATTAAATCTGAGACTGGTACAGTTAGCAAAGTGTGATCCACTGAACAAAGTGAGGAAGCTGATCCACTTTGACATGTCTGTTGTGAAAAGACTTTATTGGATTCCTACATCCAGGTAGGTCTGGATAGCTGCTTGTCCCTTAAAAAATAATTCTTCATTTAAAACCTGCATTTTGTATACACTCAGATCTTGGTCTATTATTAAAAGTGTGATATTTAACAACAACAAATATATATTAATATTAATATTATATTTATAATATTTTTAAGTCTCACGTAAATATCACATCATCATCAACCCGTCCCTTCATCTGGTTTTGTTGACTGTGGAGAACAGTGCACATGGAGACTCTCCTGTTTCCTGACTTCTGTCTCTGAAAACAGAGAAGAAGATTTCATGATTTGGAGGATATAGCATCAACTGAAATCATTTCCATTAATGGTGAAAAAAGAACAGTAAAAGCAGTGAGTTTGTTTCTTAGACATGAGAGGACAGTCTCTCTCACCTCTTGGCTGCACTGCCTCTGTTAAATCTAACAGCAGTGTACTCAGTAACTTCCTGTTCCTGCATTTGTCTGTGAGGCTGAGCTGCTCTGATGTTGGAGTAGAGAGGATCTGCCTGGTTATTGGAGAAGTGGATGCTGGTGTACTGAAGATCATCCTGCTCCTCTGGCTGTCTCTGGTCAGGTAAACACTGTATAGGAAAAGAGATCTCAGCTACAAATGTGATCAAATGTATTTGAGTTAAAGAACAACAGCAAAGAAGGATTTGGGAGTCCACCAGGAAGTTTAAAACCACAATGTTGGTTATTTGTACAACACTGATGTGACTGTTTTCACCTGTTCTCTGTTGTTGGCTCTGTCTTCAGATTTAACAGGTTCCTTGGACATCCTCTTTTTTTTTCTGGTTGGGACAATTAATGTTGAACAAAATAATGACATTCATAAACTCATCAAACTTTATCTTGTAAACAATAATGTAACAGATCTGCTCACTGAATCCACAGGAAGACAGAGAAGAATATGACAGGCAGGAGAACAGCAGCAGTTACTCCAGCAGCTTCTAATGTTCCTGCTCCTGTGGAAACAAAGATCAAAATAAAACACTGACAGTTAAGTTAGCATTACAACAACTGAGCACAGAGTCGATTCAGGCACGACATCAAGTCAAGTTAAGCCACAACATTGTAGAATAAATGTTACTGTGCCTGGAATTTTAGATAATTGTACTCTTTGTAAAACTGTACAGGAGCTTGTTCATGCATGAATAGTCAGCAAAATAAGCTACTGTAAGACTTGAGTTCACTGAAACTCATGTAATGCTTTCCTTATTTTATGGCCTCAATTATCTGATTGTAACATAAAGTAGAGTTACTGCAGGTTAGAACAGTTAAAGCGGTGCTCTGATCACTGATGTACTGGCATATAGTTAGAGTTAGACAACTTAGATTAGTCCTTCAGCACAATGAGTTAACTGGTGCCATCCCAGCATTGAAAATTTGAGCAGTCAATGAACAAAGTTTTAGGAAGACATATCCTCCTCCAGACTCCTGCTACACCACTGCTGATGTCAGAAGTTCATGTGAGAAAAAAACAGAAACATTACAATTAAATTTGAAGTTAAACCAGCATCACTTCCTGAGTACAGAAAGTAACACTAAGAATGTAGAGTCATATATCATATGTCAACGACTGCTACAAAAGTACAGAACAGTACTGCTGCAGTTTCAGCAGCTTTCAGTTGTAACTTTGTCTACATGTTTAACTTCTACTATTAACCTCTGAGCTCATGCAGTGAGGAGGATACTTTGTGAAGAAAGGCCATCAGTCAAGTGTAAGTTAAAGTCAAACACTGCCAGAAGAACCCAACAATGCAGCCAAAGCTCTTCCTCAGAGCAACAGATGTTCTGTATACAGAAAAGCAACACATCAGATTTATATCACCAACAATGAAGAGGACAAAATTCTAGGATGTAAAAATGTGGAGAGTGTGATCTTTGAAGTGACCGAGCAGCTTCCAGCTGTTGGATGAGCTATCCTCCTCACTGCCATCATCATTAAATCCACATGAGCTGAATGTCATTGATTACCTGCTACAACAGTCAGCTGTAAGGTGGAGTTATGAGTCCCTCTATTGTTGTGGGCCACACAGTAATAACTCCCACTGTGCTCAGGTCTGATGTTGCTGATGGTGAAGTTGTGTCCTGATGTTCTAGAGGAGTCTTCATCCTCCTTGTACCAGGTGTAATTAGCTGCTGGGTTAGCATCACTGCTACAGGTCAGAGTCACTGAACTGCCCTCCACTATCTCAGCAGAGGGACTCACTGACACAGAGGGAAGCTCTGGAGCATCTGGAGGAGGAAACATGAACATATTTACAAACTGTGGTTGGATTTTTAGAGCAAAAAATATTTTAAATGTACAAGACTTTGTCAATGGAAAATTGTACTTAGTAGTCAGTATAAACTTTGAATGATATAAGCCTGCGATGATAGAATACTGCATGGTGACTTTTTGATGACTCGGACTGTTGTTTGTTACAAGACTTGTTCTGTGTTCTGTTATCATGCAGGGAAGGAGCAGTTCCTTCCAGCGATAAATAAGAGCTGAACAAGTAGTTTCACTCCCTACCGGGAAGAGGAGCCGTTCCCCGCTCACACACCCACACACACATACATACACATCATCCACATTCCACTGTCATGAACAAACGCACTTACTGTTGTATGACCCTTGTATATAAATAAAGACCAGAGCAGAAACAGAGTGCGAGTCCTTGAGCCTCACTCTCGGGTGTGAGCGCTCTGTGACTCCCCTTGCAAGTAAAAACTGCAGCGTGTGTGTTTCTATTCTCTGATTCTCAGCTGAAGAAGTGTCTTTAGAATACATCTCTTGACAGACTTCAAACACACAGCGAGAAATGAAGCCTCATTTCCTGCTGAGGCTCCACTTATCACCAAATCAGACGCTGCTAAGTTTTTTTTCACACTTTTCATTTCTCAAACTGCAGGTGGTGATAAAAAAAATATGTGAACTGGAGCTGGAAGAATAGTCCTCTCATATGTTTGACTTTCCCTTTCCAAATTTTGGAAATTCATCAAACAAGAATATGTCTGGAACGTGTTGGAAAAACTGGAATAATGTCTCTGATTGACCAATCATGATGAGAGCTGAGTCTTTATTGTTATCTTTATGGAAAATAAATAATAAGTGATTAATATACTGCATAGGTTAAGCTAAATGATGAGTGTATTTGATACATTATGTTCTTTATATTTCATGTTTAAAAAGCACAAATTATTATTCCTGACTGATGATGTTGGTAAGCTGAGTGAAATCGATATAAAGAGTAAAGGTTATATTCAATTTAATTCTATATAAATTCAATTCAATTTTATTTATACAGCAACCAAATTCCAACAACAGCTGCCTCAAGGTGCTTTATATTGTAAGGTAGACCCTGCAACCAGGTCTTCCCATTAACACCTGACCTGTCCAGAGGTTCAGTCAATGAGCTCGTCAATAGCTTCAATGCTAAAATGTTAAATGTAATGGACACTATTGCTCCCATTAAGGTGAAGGTTATCTCTGGAAGGAAGAAGTCTCCATGGAGAAACTCCACACTGGTGAAAAATGAAAAAAGAGAGTGTAGGAAAGCTGAGCGCAGATGGAGAAAAACAAACCTCCAGGTTCATTATGACATCTATAAAGAGAAACTTCACAATTATAATTTACAACTGAGGAGTGCAAGGAAGTCCTACTTCTCTGACATCATCATCAAAAACAGTCATAATGCTCGGGTCTTATTTTCTACAGTTGATAGGCTAACAAACCCTCCTGTGTCAGTGGCAGCTGAACTTCATTCGACCATGGCCTGCAATGACTTTGCCAAATTCTTCACAGAAAAAATCCAAAAGATTAGACAAGCAATTAATACATCAACAGCAGATTCAGGATATGTACTGTGTCCACTGAAAAACTGTTTAACCACCATCGGGAGTCCGCTGTTGAGTTTTGGACGAAATGCATTCTGGCATATTTAGCTGTACCAAGTCCACACCGATGCATGCTCGATAAAACGGGCGGATCGAGAACACATCCGGGACTTTTTCGCGTTCTCGGCTTGATGCGTACTTCGAATTGGAACAGTACTTGGTCTCTGACTGATGACGTACACGAGAACGCAAGTACGCATATTGAGAAACGCCCATGGAATCGATTAGACACTTCCGGAGTACTTCCGGTAAGGTCAAAAGGTCAAGGCTGGTGTCATCAATCAAACTCGCATTCTTCAGTGACACAAGCAGGGTACCTTCTTTTTTTTTATCAGGCAGCTGCTGTGACATTTCAGCTGTACCTCGGTACCATCCTGTTGGTGCTGTGATGTGATCACCTGCACCTGGAGATCTGCATACATGAGGAAACAACACAAATTCAGATTATCTTCTTAAAATATGTGCAAACTGTACCTGGAAGCAAATAATGAATTCAAATAAAATGTTACCTGTGACAGTCAAAGTGACTCCAGGTGAACCAGTATAGCTCCCTCCTAATGGTTTGTTATGAATCTGAACTTGTACACAGCTGAGTCGCTCTCTCAGCTCTGTGATTCTCAGAGTGCAGTCCTTCTGATTAGAACCATACTCCACTCGTCCTGTGTAGTCTGAGTCTGATTTCAGATCCACAGGTTCACAATTAGTTATTTTAGTAAACCACAATTTCTTTTGAACTTTAGTAGTGATATTGTATCCTGGATGGGTATGTGTATCTGCATTTTATCTCCACAGCTGATCCTTTCACAGCCATCCTGACTCTGTACCACTGTAACACCGAGCACATCAGAAACCACAATCACTGTTAAAACTTTCAGTTAACAATGAGTTCAAAGACAAAGAGAATAATTGGACAAAACTCAAACTCATTAATGACAAAATCACTGATTTATATTCATTAAAATAAATAGTTATGATATAAATTTTGTTGTTTTATTATTTCTAGATATTTTTTTTTAATCATTTCTGAATGTTTCAGCTCGGTGTCATGATGTCACTGACTCTCTGGTCATTTCAGCCTCATCCACCTGTCCTGCCAATCAAAGGACTCCATCGTCTCCTCCTTCCTGCTCACCTGTTTACATTCACCTCATTAGTTCCTCTGTATAAACACTACAGTCAGTCTTTGCATGTTTATTTAGTTGCAATAACCTTCTTTCTCATTATCTTTTCTAACAAGTTTTCCTGTTTGTTTGTGTCTTTTTTGGTTTTGTATCTTGTTTTATGAACTTTTAGTAAAACTATTTCCCAACTTCCTGTCTCTCCATCACACATTTATGTTGTGTGAAATTTTGGTCCACTTAGTTTGGTCATCCTTGTTTTGTTTAACTCCTTGTCTTTGAAGAAGATAACAATGAGAATAAACTCACATACTCACTTTTTAAGGTTGTTTTAAACCTGTATATCACTAAAACATATGTTTAAAACAACAAACACAAAGCAATATGGCAGATGGCACAAGCATAACAGTGAAGCACTGTCTGTGGATCTTTATGTCCAGTACTGCCTCGACTTTTTCTTGGTGAGGCTGAACTCCTTGAGCTGAGAGTTTGTCTCCCCAAAACACAGTTTCTTGCACTGCAAACCAACATTTGCTCTTGTTGAGCTTAAGTCCATATTTGTGAACCTGCTCAAATACCCTGATCAGTCTCTCCTCATTTGTTCTTGCATTTACAGCCCCAGATAATTATGTCATCCACATGAACTCTGACACCTTTGAGTCCTTCTATTAAATGTTCCATTGGTAGTCTCAGGAAACAGTATCTGCCCAACCTTGAATTGAAGGTGCAGTGTTTGTGGCCCACACAATGTGCTTACACATGGCCCACATACCGCCAAGAATGACGGCCCTTTGAAGGCCCAGATCTGGTTTGCCAAGGTGGCCCACACATGGGCCAGCACAAGGCCAGTTGCAGACACACTGGTGGTCCCATGCAGGCCCATGTGTGGATTACATCTGTCATCCTTTGGGCCACGTGTAAGTTGTGTGCAGCCATGGGCCAGTTGCTGACATACTGCTAGCCCTGTGCTGGCCCAGAACAGTTTCAGTTCTGGCCCCAGATGTCAGCCTAATGTGTACCTTAATTAAGCCATGTAATAACAACATGTGCACAATAGTGCAATAGTAACATGCCGAAACTCAGTTCGGACAGTGAATGGACTGATTCGTATATAGCATTTTTTAACTCTCCCAGTGCTCTACACAACACACTCACCCAACCACACACTTCAGGGACTCCAGGGATCGAACCACTAACCTTCCAATCAATAGGTGACCTGCTCTACTGCCTGAGCTACAGCCAACCATTGGCAAAGATGAGTAAACCCTCACTAGGTTTTGGATAAAGTGTAAACTCACAAACCTGTCAAACCTGCATTTGAAACATTGGCTACCATAGCAGTATAGTATTGCAACAAGGCATTTGGGTCTTCTAACTAAAATAGGAAAATAGGAACATAAATAGTGCCTCATTGCCAGACCTGGCCCACATCTGGTTGACATACACTCTGCCGTGACAGTAGTCAGTCAGAAGTGCCAGTTTGATGCTGGATCCAGGCCAGACCTGTTTTCTATGAGCCTGGGCCACATAAACCAAACCACAATCGAGCCAGATGTGGCATGCCATCACGTAGACAGTGCCATATATGCCTGGCCCATATCTGGATGACATACGTCTTATCATGCCAGAAGTCAGCCAGCAGTGCTGGCTTGATACCAGATCCGGGCCAGACCTGCTTGCTATGTGGGCAATAGCTTGAAGTCCAGCAATTCTAATCATTAATGCTACCTTTCTCGCACTGTCTTGGTTTCAAATCGTACAGCTGGACTCATTGCTTGAAGGCACGCCAATTGCTGTTGACGTTTCCCGTCAACTTCAAACTGTCTGGCAGTTTGATAGAATTGATATCGTGTCAATGCGCCTTTGTTTAGACTTTTATTACTGGTACCGTGTTGTGTTTATCTCCTTATCTTTGAAGAATGATTTTTTCAATCTCTGCTACAAGCTGTCATTAAGACTTGTTGGCTAGCAGATAAAACAGTGCCACACAGCCGATTCTCATTGTTGTACATGTTATTTTTTCCCTACCTCTCTCTACCTATTTCCAACACATCATTTACACCTTTAGTCTCCACACAAATATTTAGACACTTTTTTATGTGGCGTGGAATTACAACAATTTTACCACAATAACAGATCTCTGACTTGTTTTTAGAACTGACCTTTGACACTTGGATGTTGGCTTAATTTTTTTACACAAAGAGAAATTTGACCCTAATAATAAAAAAACATGATACTGTGGTGAATACTTACCTCAACTTTGATGGGTTTTTTTCACAGCTATTTATTTAGAAAAAGTAAACATGTTACAAGGACACAATGTACATTGCAGAGTACATGAATGGGAATTCCTCCTCTCTATACGTACGTCTCTATACCCCTCCCTAACAAATGCTAAGTCATCATCTCCATATTGTGTGTCCCACTTTTTCGAGTTTTCATTGAAGTGTGCCCAAGTGCACAAGATGTAAAAACAATGTAATAGTTTTTAAGCCCCGTCCCCGGTCTAACAAGATGCCATTCATTTAAGAGACTAATAATTTTTTTTGATTTTTAAATTGTGCTAACTTCAACGCAGTAACATTAAAAAAATAAAACATAGCAGAACTCATTTTTGTTGGACACAAGAACAACTCAAGCATATTTTTTTCGGGAGCCGGAACTAGCGCTACAAGTTTGCTGTGCCCCTGGGGACCAGTGCGAGGTTGTGCTGCAGATCCTGGCGTGGAGGGTCCGGACACTCCCACAGTGCAGACTTTGCTATCCGCACAGAGCGTTTCTGGTGTGGCTTATGCAAAAGAGACAAAACAGCTCCTGGTAAGCATGTCTGTTGTAGCCTGCCCTTTGTAAATGTCTCTTTGATTATTTAAACAGTGTTTAAATTGTGACTCGTTTGTTATCCAAAAAACATTTTATCTATGTTACTGATTTAAAAATATACAGATATACATTTTTTTCAAGTTTTTTTAGCTTAAACAGACTCTTGAGCAAAATCCGTAATGGCATAACCAGTGTGCACCCTAATGTACATCTTTTTAAGTGTATGTTAATCAGTACATGAAGCGTACCTCTGAAAAGAGTCCATCATTTGTGAATTTACTGATTTGTTTTTTTAACCACAGTTTTCACAAACTGCGGATGATGAAATCCTCTGTATTGTAGAAAATGTCTTTAAACTATCACTGTTCCTACTTATTGAGTTCCCTAGCTACTGCTTTACTATGTGAATAAACAATTTGTCACCAATATCACCACAAGCTTCACACATGGCTTGAAGGAGGGAGACATGCTCATGGGGATGGCGATCATACACCTTCCACCTCCATGTAGAGAAGAATCCCTCAGTTGGGTTGAGGAAAGGGGAATATGGTGGAAGATAGAGGGTCATGAAGCGAGGATGTGTTTGAAACCATTCCTGAACCAGCTGTGCATGGTGGAAGCTGACATTGTCCCACACTCCTCACTCCTCCCCACCCCCAACAACAGCATCCAATACACACTCAACACAAGGCTCCAGCCTGTCTCTCTCAACCACCCAGGTTAGGAGGGAACTGAGGAGGATTAAAGCCAAGAAGGCAGCGGGTCCAGATGGCATCAGCTCGAGGGTCGTCAGGTCCTGCGTGGACCAACTGTGTGGTGTGATGGAGCACCTCTTCAACCTGAGCTTGAGGCTGGGAAGAGTCCCACAGCTCTGGAAAACCCCCTGTGTTGTACCAGTGCCAAAGACTTCACGCCCCAAGGACCTCAACAGCTACAGGCTGGTGGCTCTGACATCCCACCTGATGAAGACCCTGGAGCGGTTGGTCCTGGCTCAGCTTCGGCACCTTGTGAGCTCATCACTGGACCCACTTCAGTTTGCCTACCAGCCTGGCACTGGAGCGGATGATGCCATCATTCACCTCCTACATCGTTCCCTCGCGCACCTGGAGACCACTGGGAGCACTGTGAGAATCATGTTCTTTGATTTCTCCAGTGCCTTCAACACTATTCTTCCCTCGGTTCTGAAGGACAAGCTGGAGAACTCTGGAGTGGACCATCACCTCACTACCTGGATTTTGGACTACCTCATCGACCGACCACAGTATGTGAGAACTCAGGGCTGTGTGTCGGACAGGGTCGTCTGCAGTACGGGGGCCCCACAGGGAACAGTTCTGGCTCCGTTCCTCTTCACCATCTACACTGCAGACTTCTCCCACAACTCCACCCAGTGCTTCCTGCAGAAGTTCTGATGACTCTGCAATAGTCGGCCTCATCACTGATGGGGACGACAAGGAGTACAGAGGACTGACTCAGGACTTTGTGGACTGGTGCCAGCTGAACTACCTCCAGTAAAACCAAGGAGCTGGTGGTAGACTTCCACAGGCACAAACATCCTCCACTGCAACCACTGAACATCCAAGGTATGGACATTGAGGCTGTGGACAGCTACAGGTACCTTGGTGTTCATCTGAACAACAAACTGGACTGGACTCATAACTCAGACGCCCTCTACAGGAAAGGGCAGAGCAGGCTGTACCTGCTGCGGAGACTCAGGTCGTTTGGAGTGGAGGGCCCACTCCTGAAGACCTTCTATGACTCTGTGGTGGCCTCAGCCATCTTCTATGGTGTGGTCTGCTGGGGCGGCAGCATCTCTGCTGGGGACAGGAAGAGACTGAACAGGCTGATCCGCAGGGGCCAGCTCTGTTCTAGGGATGCCCTCTGGACCCAGTGGAGGTGGTGAGTGACAGGAGAATGGTGGCTAAGCTGTCATCCCTGTTGGACAACATCTCCCACCCCATGCAGGAGACTGTGACAGCACTGAGCAGCTCCTTCAGTGGCTGCGGCACTCACGGTGTGGGGACGGAGAGATTTTTGCAGGTCTTTCCTCCCCACTGCTGTCAGACTCTACAATAAAGACTAACTGATCAAACACACACATCCACAAATGTGCAATAAGACTAATGTGCAATAATCTTTTCTGGCATCGTTGTATTTTTTTACTCAGTTGTATATAGCATTTGTATTCTATTTTTATCTTATTGTATATTTTATTCTATTTTTATTCTACTGTATATAGTATTATATTCTATTCTGTACAGTTGTGTACTGTATTCATTCTTATTTTATTCTAATTTTTTTGCTTCATAACTTTTTGCACTGTCCACTTCCTGCTGTGACAAAACAAATTTCCCACGTGTGGGACTAATAAAGGTTATCTTATCTTACAACAACATAGACAATGTCTTCTCCCTGACAGGTGTTGTGGAAGTTTTTCCACTTAAATAAAGCCTGCAGATGAGCGGTAGCTAACATTCTTTAATCAAAACACACAGAACAGAAAAACCAAGCTTGTGGAGAGCCTGCATGACCACGGGGCAGGTCAGCAGAGTCTCACTGAGCCTAGCATGGCTCTCAGTTAAATACCTTCCACAGGAACAAAAAGGCAGTACCCAGCTGTTTCACACCTTAAGGTTCACACTCCCTTGCTACCTCCCAGAGTCCTCGAAGAGACAAAAGACTCTTCCTGTGGAGTGGTCTGCTTCCCCCAACTTCCTTCTTACAGTATGGGTGTCAGACATGTTAAAATCAGTGGCACCAAGGCATTATACAATAAAAATAATGTGATTAGTACATAAGTAAAAAGAAATTCCATTAC